>NC_056575.1:24821050-24988183 GCF_018340385.1 Cyprinus carpio | reverse complement strand
CATTTGCAGCTTTTGACCGCTGAGTGGTTCAAATCACAGTTTACTCAAACAAGCGCATCAAAAGCACATTTTCCCCGCAAATAGACGTCAGTTTTTGCCTCGCTGATGCGTTATATTTGACCAGCTGCAGTCAGGGAAAATGAGAAAGGGGGGGGGAAGAAAAACACTATAGTTAAAATATTTAATATTCAAAGATGAAAGTTTAGTACTTATGAAGTTATGGTGCATTTCTTAGAACCGAATTCAAGCAGGATAAATGTCAAGCCTGTGCCTGTGCTTATATTTTCTCTAAGCTTTCACAGTATTACAACACCATATTTTAGATTTGACACATTTAATAGGTGTGCAGTATTATTTATATAATATGAATTATGTGTTATGTTATTCAAAAGAATTTGTGGTTTACTTTGCATCAGAGCATTAAAGTGGTAGCCTATTTTTTAGTGAGCTAGGCTACATGGATTAATATGCAAAATGTCAATATTCTCATATATTAGGCCTTTATTTTAATTTATATTTTAAAATTCCTTTAATAAAACATGCATTTTTGTAATTCGTTACCTGTCCTTTATTTTGACAGACAACTTCTTGGGAAAATATATTTTGCCTGTACACTGATTAAGAAATTGTTGCGTGTTTTATAAATTATTTTCTTTATTTTTAGTAAAACGTGAGGCACTGTATAATTTCGTTCCTACTATTTAGTCCTAATTAAAACAAAAAACGAATAAAGTAAACCTGCACGATTTAGCTAAAATCATTGAAATTCTAAAAAGAATGGACGAATAAATAAAACGTCCTCATGATTACCTCAAGTTCTCTCTCATTATAAACACCAAAGTGCAAATGATGTAAAAAAAAAAAAAAAAAAGAAAAAAAAGAGCTTCATTAATTGACAACTTCAGTGATTTTAAAGGGAGCCTTCTTTACTTGCTTTCATATAATTTAAGTAAAAAAAATAAATAAAAATTGCAGCCGCATTTAAATGCAGGTGTAAAATGTCTGTGTGCAAGATTTGCGCGGCGCGAGTCATGCCGAGTGCACGCACAGCATTTATTCTTATTTGTTTTATCTTCTTTACAAATCTTGTTTGGTTTTATTTTGGATAATTGCATGTAAAAAAAAAATACATTGTAATGCATATGCAAAATTATTATTCATATTCAAGTGTTTGTGCGAAAATTATTAATGCGCATGCAGGACAGGGAGGTGCCCTCTAGATCACTTTAATTTTTTTTCCTGATGATGAATTAACTTAAAATTGTGGTGTCTCACATACATGAGAAATATATCTACAGAAAGCTTGAAATGTCTTTAAAAGAATCAATTCAGAACGAAAGCATTATGTAATCTGTGAGGGTTGTATTTCTCTTTAAAGGCGCGTTCATGTGGAGAGAGGCCGCACTGTGAATTTCATCTTGCAGCCGACAAGAAAACATTTGTTTATTAAATAAATAATTAAAATGTCTCCCTTTTTTTACAATTATTGGACTACTTCTGCCTGTGCTTTGTGGCAAACTTAATGCATGTGCTTGAGCGTGAAATATATTAAGGCTGGATTATAGATGTAAATAAACCTGCGATTAGTTGAATAATGACAAATGAATGACTAGTAACTAGAAAAATCTAACGTGGGAGGCAGATCTATTAAATACCCTCTAGACATCTCTGTTAAAGTTTTTAAAGCATTTTATACGCGTTTGCATAATTCTTTTTTCAGAACGGTCCGTAATGGAGAAATGTCTTAACACTGGTTTTCCTCTGAAACACAAAAAACGAAAATTTAAATAAAATTGATATTTTTGTTTTGAGAATGGCCAACCCTTCTCTGCAGATATTGTTGCTTCTGGTTTCTGCATTGTAAATAGACTACAATAATAATAATAATAATAGTAATAATAATAATAATAATGTCTCCAAAAACTGTTTTTTTGTCATGTCTGTAACGCATGCGTATTCCCAAATCTAAAAAAGCCGTATGATCATAAGACGGATCATACTGATGTCTGGACTCTGTTTGGGATTTAGAAAAAAATAAAGAGATGGTTCAATATATTGGTTATGAAAAAGCTACATTCTGTGAGAATTTATATTTCATAGTCTAAAAAAATAAAAATTAACGCAACAGTTTTCGAATTTATTTTATTTTTATTTATTTATTTATTTAGTATTTATTTGAGTTAAGGCAACTACCTCTAAAAATAAAGTTATAATAACCAATAAACTATCTTGCGCAAGTAGTCAACATTTGAAGTGGATCAAAAACCTTTCTTCAAAGTTGCCCTAAAACCAAAATGACAAGGCAATCGGCCTATCTAAACCTGTTCTGCAAGTTTGATATCCTCATAAGACACTGTCCATATGAAAGACCAAGAGATTCACACATTTATATCAACCCCCACAAGCTATACAGAAACCACTACCCCCAGCCCCCTCCAGCTGAACTGAATTCGGTCTGTTTTTTGGTGTCGTGTTACTGGGTTGAAAACATGCCTGCACTCACAGCAGCCTTTACTCTTTTTATTCATTATTGTTTTCACAAGACCATACTAATAACAAATTATCAATTGATACTTAATCATTATTTTACGAAAATAATTGTTATTTGTGAACGTAGTGTTTTGAGGAAGGCTTTAAGACCAAGCGGAGTCCTCCATGAGCTGCTCCCGCTTCATAGGAATATGTATTTCATTGTAAGTTAATGCTGTTAAATAGAGAGTTAAATAGACAGAGAGAGAGAGAGAGAGAGAGAGAGAAAGCCCTAGTGTAGGCTATTCTTAAACTTGGAGCTCATTATATTGAAGTACAAACCAAACACCTGAAGCAACCTACACTCTCAGTGTTCTTTCATTGAAAAGTATGTTTTTTTTCTTGTTTATTTACAGGCTATATGGTTGAAATAATATTTTAGTTCAAAACTTTAAGTGCCATTGTTTTAAAAAAAATGCTTTATTGCTAACGTTTCATAGACCTTCAGTTGTTATGCTTTAAAATCCCATAACATTTGTAATTTTACAGTATTTTCACCTCCTAAATCACTAACCTTTAAAGTCACAATTCTATAATGGTCAAATTTACTCAGGCCGATGGCACTTTTAATGACATTATTATTATTATTATTATTATTTTTAGAATAATTGTAGCTTACATAAATAGGTGAAGCAAAACAAATATGAATAATATTTGGATCGTCCCCTATTTTTTCCCTTATTTTCTTAAAGAATAAACACTTATTTTCTACAAGAATAACATGATAACATATTATTAATTCATAGAAATAATTTAAGCAATTAAAACCTGATAACATATTATTAATTCATAGAAATAATTTAAAGCATTTAAAACCTTTTTTTTAAAATTGAATTTCAATTAAACTGACTTTAAAGATCTCAAGGAGTTTATAAGTTAAAAAGGGTAAAATGTCACAGTGCATGTTAAATAGCCTAAATCAACTTGTGTTAACAATATAATTTAGAACTAACAATATAATTCGATTTTTTTTTTTAAATGAACAATTCCTGCATAAAATGAGACAGCAAACCTTTATATCAAACAATTTGAAATCGTCCATAGCTGAGCAACGCACGAGGCAGGTTGAGCGTGCGAAGTGGAAATGTGCTGCACAGTCATTTTCAGATGCAATGAAAATAATAAAAAATAAAAAAAATACCTGGATAGCCTAGAAATAGGCCCAGACTCTGTTCCTAAGTATATAATAATATAGGCATAGCTATAAACAAACAAAAAAAAGTAAATGATTAATAATTTAAAGCGAACCATAAGGTAACGTTGGGCTCTCATTCAGGAGAAATCCAAACGTTTCCATATTCGTGATGTTGCCTATTTCAAGCTTAACTATTATTCATGAGGTAAAATAGGCTTTGTAGTTCACGCGTTTTTTCAGTATCGACGAAAAAAAAAAAACCTTCATAATTAGCAAAAATATGCCAAAGTGGACGCTGCTCGCGGGCGCCAAATGGCACGGTGAACGGCTACTGTTTCCAATGAAATGTGCGCGAGGCACCAGCGCGATCAACAGCTGAAACAGAAAATACAAAATTTTTGGTCACACAGTAAAGGCATAATTCAAAAATGCAAAGAGTTAGCAGTTTGAAAAATCAAGAATAATAACAGAATTAATAATAATTATTGCTAAATGCTGGACCGTTCTCATTTCGATCTGCAAATGGAACCTGAAGGATTTTTTTTAAACCAAGAATGAACTGAAATGAAAACATTTAGCTTTTTATCTGTGTATATATATAATATATATATATATATAGGCCTTATATTTACTGACTGTTTAATACACATAGCATGCATAAGATCCTTTGTGTAAAGGTCTTTTAATTTTTGATGAGTAGACTGTAGCCTAAGACTATCCTACATTTTGAAATTAACTCTTTTTTTTTTACATTTTTTAATGGTATTTAAAGATGTTACAATGTTATATCCTAACATTATTGTTGTTTTACTTCCTCCTTTTATCTTCATTTTACAATTACATTCAGTTTCGCAATCCATCCCTTTTCGCCACCTGGGCGGTAGTTTCGCGAATGAATTTAACACGCGACTGACTTGCCATTAACGCCGCGGGTAGCGGCCCTGCAGCGGCGGTATATTACCCATTTTGGTTGTCTACATACTGTATAGAAAGAAGAATACACGAGGAAACCTTAGAAGCGCCTATTTCACCACTTCCTTGTATTCTTCCTCTTTGTCCATACCCTCTGCTGTGGGACAGATACACACAGCAAAAGCCCAGGTGTTCAATTAACACTACTCGCTGTCTACGGAGTCTTCTTTTTAATGAAAATTAAACCTTTTTTTTTGGCGTATTGATTACCATTTGTATAACCACAGTTGTACAAATACCATGGTTAAACTATGGTTAGAGTAGTAAATCCGATGGTTAATTTGTGCATGATTACAGTAACCATTTTTTGTTTGCCTTTTTTATATAATAAATGTATTTATTAATTAGTTAATTTCAATAGTAAAACCATAGGCTAATGGTTAGTTTTGTAAGCTAAGTTGTAAAAGTAAGTTAGCCAGCTTACATAACCTTTCAAAGTTACAGTAATTGTGTATTTAGTCCGCTTATTTAGGCTAATAATATCCACATAAAAAAAGCAACACCAACAACAAAAAAAGCTAAGGAATCATATGATCAGAATGTTAAAATAAGATCTTTTCAGAGCAAACATTGATAATTATGTCCCAGCCATATTTGTCACTTTACGGTTCCCTTAAATATTTCAGATGTGGTCTGTGTTTTTGCAGCACATTTCTTTATTTGTTTGTATTGTGACTATTTGCAGCACGTGTTGTCAAACTGATGAAGATGTTTTCATAATTTGCAGGTGTTTTTGTAATTTGCAGCGCGTTTAGCTCTCGGCCACCGTAGCAGGTCCTGTTGGGGTATGGGTGTGTTTGTTTTGGTGCTAAAGAATCGGGTCAAGGCAGACACAGGCTGAAGCACAATAATAATCTAACCATTACTTTGTACCCACCGTCTCACTACACGCTGTTTTTGTTGTCTGATGTTTTTTCCTGGTTCAGGAGTAGCTTGGTTCTAGGAATGTGACAGCTGTAGCCCATTTTCTGAAGACGTCTGAGCATGGTGACTCTTAATGCGCTGACTCTGGCTTCAGTCCATTCCTTGTGAAGCTCTCCCAAGTTCTTGAATCGGCTTTTCCTGACAATCTTCACAAGGCTGTGGTCATCCCTGTTGCTTGTGCACCTTTTCCTACCACACAGTTTCCTTCCAGTCAACTTTCTCTGAATATACTTCGATACAGCAGTCTGTGAACAGCCAGCCCTTTCAGCAATGACCTTCTGTGTCTTACCCTCCTTGTGGAGGGTGTTGATGATTGTCTTCTGGACAACTGTTGCATGTGCTAAAACTAGCCCAAGAGGTACCAAGTATTTATACTCAAAATTAATCAAACTATTCAAGCTCAAAATGGAATATTCTAATTTTTTGAGATACTGAATTTTTAATTTTCCTGAGCTTTAAGTTGTAACCATCAGCATTAAAAAAAAAAAACTCTTGAAATATTTCAGTTTGTGTGCAATGAACGTAGAATATAAGAAAGTTTGCTTTTTTGAATTAAATTGCAAAAAAATAAAGACCTTTTCTATGATATTAAATTTTTTTGAGATGCACCTGTACTATCATCTATGACTGAGCTGGTGATTTTTCTGGACTGAAAAAATTTGACTGCAGGACAGCTTGCCCCCCCCCCACCCCCTGTTAAAAAATCCTATCTGCGCCCCTGGTCCACACGCAAAAGCAGCACCAGGTCACTGAAACCCAACATTTTTGAAAACTCCTGCCAGGGAGAAGATTTAAAAAAAAAACTCTGGTTACAGTGTTATCGTGTAAACAGTGAAACAGGAGTTTTTGGCTTGTGACCTCAGAGCATGCGTGAGAACTAATTAAGAAAATTATGTAATAGTGTTAATAGTGTGCAAATGTTGAAGTGTAACAGGATCCAGAATTCTCCCCATGTATTTCCTGACTCCTTCCAAAGGCTCACTAAAAAATTAAAAGTGAACAATCAGACTCATAATGTCAGTGTTTCTGTAAATCTAAGTTGGTTGAAATGTCTTTTGTAATTCACTTTAAAACAAGGGTTTCAGACAGGTAATGGCAGCTGTGGCCTAATGGTCAGAGATTTGGACTTGGATATATAGCTGCCCACTGCTCCGGTGTGTGTGTTCACAGTGTGTTCACTTCTCACTGCTGTGTGTGTGCACTTGGATGGGTGTAACTGCAGAGCACCAATGTCACGACTTTCACTAATTCATCTTTTTTTCTACAGGGCCTCAGGCAGGTAAGTTTCTATGATTTGCTTCAATTTCTCTCAACAAGTAAATAAATATATAGAGAGAGTTTTATCTGTCATTACTTCCTTCGTTGTAGAGCCAAGCATTAGATATTTATATAATAGTTTGTCTACCCTGTGGGACTTGGGCATTGGACAAGAGGTGTTGAACATGTCTACGCTCTATGAAGTCCATAACATCAGGTGCTATGGCATAGAGCTCCCTGGTCCAGCTTGCTTGGAGGGATCAAGCTGTCCCTGTCAGTTTCAAAAGGACATCTTTCACTGGACAGAAACAGACATCCCTCCTCCAATGTTTTGGGTGAAAATTGGCAGAAGGACCACGGGACTCAACTTTCACATCTTGGTGTTTTATATCTACATCAATGGACTTTCCTAACCACCAGTGATCATCATACACCACTGCCAGCCAATCACCTGTCTCAATACCATTGATAGATATATCAACAAAAGCACCCTCAGGACCTTTCAATGGCTCCTCTTCCATTTCATCCAACAAATCTTCAATTTCATCGACTGAATCCCCTGCTTCTCCCAACTCGTCTTCCATCTCCTCCATCAACATGTCCAATGGACGGCTCTTCCTGGCCCTTGCATCAGTCTGCTGCTCTTCTGAGCAGTCTCTTATACAAAGAGTAGCTAGGGGAAAAGCATTGGCAATCCAATGGCTCACTGCAAAAGCATGATAGCTGTCTGTGGCAGATGCAACTTTGATGTGGGATTACCTGGTGTATTTGTCTTGTTGATGGAACCTGTTTGAGGTGTTGTGGAACAAGTGTGTCATATGTCTCCAAGTTCCCTTCCAAAATTTGATACAGTTGAACACCAATCAAACTGTTCGAAATCTTACCATCCACAACATCATTTCCCCACAGAAGCAAGGAGTCTGCAGTTCTTTTTACTGTTCCTCCAATGCCGTCGAGGGCACCTTTTCCGTGGGATTTTGGGAAATAATTCCATGTGGTCCTGCTGAAGCCCAGAGTGGGTGGTACTTCAGAAATGAGGTAGAAGTTCTTATTCTTATACTGCTTACTGGGGCCATCTGACCAGAAGGGCACTGTAGGAACTGATGGATATTTAGTCCGTATATCTCTAAGCACAGGATCCATGTGAGTCTAGATCGCTGCTGCATCTTGTCTCTTAGACTCTGACATGGAGCACAATGCCCCCTTTTCACCCTTGGTGTAATACATTCCAGTATGAATTAACTGAGGTAAGTTCTGGCCAAAATGGCAAGCCTGAATTTCAGAAGCATATTTACACTTCCAGGATTCTGAAAAATCAACATGTACAATTACTGTTTCACTGCATGTTTTAATCAATTCTCTGTATGCTTTTGCCTGATTGTGAACCAGGCACACTGTTGTTGTCTCACTTCTAAGTTTCTTCTCATACAGATGAAGCAACTCTGAAAGACTCCCACTATGCAAGTTGAGTTTCATGTTGAAGTGGATCCCACTGGCTGTTTGGTCTTGAACTCGCTCCCACTGCCTCCATTGAACACTGATTCCACTTTTCTCTGGAGCCAGAACTGTATGCTTTGTTTTGCACCGTAAACAGGTGCGAAGAAGGCAGGCCTCCGTTACTGGAGTGCAAAAAACTAATTAAAAAAACTATCCTCCACTTTGGTTGACTTTAGAGCACCCGATGACCTTAGAACCTAAAGCATCAAGTCTGCATTTTCATGATGACGACACAGACATGTACTTCTGTCGGATGCCTTAGGTGCAGTAACATAGAAGGGCCTCAGAGATCAGAAGGATGAGTAACTCAGCTTCATACTTGGGTTCTTCTTGAGAAAGTCACTATGGAGGTTCAGCATTGAGTCTGTTAAAATCATCCTTTGATGTTTCATCTTGTTCCTGGTGATGGTGTCTGTTTTATCAGTTGTCATGCGAGATGAGTTTACAATGAACTCCTTAACAGTCTGGCTGATACGTTGGAGAAATGTCGCCTTCTTATGTGGCATCTGTTTTTTGTCACTCATTAACTTGTAGCTAACACCAAACTGGCGAAGCCTATGAAGAAGCTGATACTTCTTTAGAACCTTGCCTGATAATGCCAGTTGTCTGTGACCTGATTTTTCGACGGCTTGTCTCTGTGCCAAAGGAGTTGTATTATTCCTTCTCAGCTCTTGGCAGAGAACATTGTGGAAAAGAAGAGATCTCCTAATGTTGGGGTTCTGAAGTTGGCTTCCCGTTATCATCCTCTCTGTTTCTGTTCGTGGAGAATCTACAATCGTTTTATCTTTTAGTTTGTCATTTGACTTTTCTATTTGAGCCTTCTTTTTCCGCCATTCCTGCTTTCTTAGTTTGTGTCGCTCTTTTGTTAATTTCTTAACCTTTTCTTTCAATGCTTTTATTTCCCTTGCGTGTCTTTTCCTGGTTTTTCTCCTCTCCCTCTCAGCTGCAAGGGCACGTCTGCTTGAAGTAGGCTCCTCAACAGTCTGGTCCAGAGGACTTTCTGGTGGGGTGTCTGTTTCATTTAGGCGTCTATTCTGCATAGCTCTGGACCTTTTCTTTGCTTTCCTTTAATACTTTCTGCGGTGCCTCTTTGCTCTCTGTCCTAATTCTCCTACTTGTTTTTCTTTTTGTTTTGGACCCTGTCCTTCCATCTCTGTCTCTCCTTTTCTAACTGGTCTCTTCTGCTTTCTGGGTCACTGTTAATTCTTTCTCTCCTTTTTTTCTGGTACTCTGTTTCTTTTTCTATGCTCCTCCACTGACAGTTTTTGTCTAGCCATGTCTGCCTACAGTACAGTTAAAAACAATACTTTTTATTAAAGTTATTATTTGTCATTTGTGTATATTAAGATATTTTAAATCAATCAACATGTATACTTAAATCATATTATCATGTTATGTAGTTGTTGTACATTACTTAACCCTCTGGAGTCGATTAACGCGTATACGCGTTTTGGGGTATTTTCTCCTGATAACCCCGAAAAGAACTTAAATTACACTTTCAGTTTTGATCGTACAGATAAGTGCAATACATCAATCGAATCTGTAAAGGGTCTACTTTTTTTTGTATACAGACATAATAACAACAAAACTTTGTGCACTTATAAAATAAAGATAACAAACAAGGAGTGCTGTCTGCAGCCTTTGTCTGCGCTGATCTTCAGTTACAAATGCGTCATTAAAATGAACTGTAACTCAGTGAATACTCAACACAGAGACATGAGAGAGATATCTATAGAAAGCCTGACATGTCTACTTTTAAACTAAACAAGTGCTGCTGAAAAACAAATATTCTGTGATAAAGTAATCCATATGAAAACAACGCGATGTCCGTTTTTCACGGCTCCCTTCATTATCTTCTAATGCGACCAAGCCCCCGCGCCGAGCGCGCTTTTGAGATTCAAATGTTTCACTGAAGCGCGCGGCTTTTGAATACGCCCACACAACAGAAGACAACGCAGCGAGACTGTTCTTCAAGTTTTTATTATTTTACTGTTTGCTTCGCGATGAGAGGAATAAGACATAATTCACCCCAAAAAGATGTGATGTGGTTGAGGATTTGAGATTTGGATTTCCTCAGAAAAAAGAATGAAGCACTTTATTCAGCAGAGTTCATAAACATGAGTAAGTCTCTTTTTATTTATTTATATACTTGTACTAGTTTTCACATAACGTGTAAACATTTCACTGGTTAGACTTTTTCCAAAGACTTTTTCCAAACTATAATTCCTGACTAAATGTATAATCAAGTGAAATATTATGAAGTTTCAATAACAATATACACTACTATACCATTCAAAAGCTTGATGTAAATAATATAAATGTAACAATAAATGTAACTGTAACAAATGTAACAATCATTGCTGTTCTTTCAATTTATCCCCCCAAAAAAACCTAAAAAAAAATATTCTCAGCTCTTTTCAACAATAATAATAATAATAATAATAATAATAATAATAATAATAATAATGATGATGATAATAACAATAAATGTTTTTTTGTAGAAAATAAGATTGTTAAAAGGATTTCTGAAGGATTGTGTGACTGGAGTAATGATGCAAAAAATTCAGTTTGAAAGTCAGCTTTGATTTTTCCTAATAAACTGTTTAACTGCACTCACAAGTGAATATTAAATTATGTTGTGGGATAATTAAATATATTCTAAATAAACTACAAACATAAAATTATATACATTTATTTTGTCCTCACATTCTTTCTTGTAACTCATCCCTCTCAGTGACACAGCTGACTGATTGGCTCATTATGCAGCTCATTATGTGGGTCTTTGTCTTCTCAGGTGTGAATTCATGATAGTTGACGCCTACTCGGATATGACTTTTACCAACAAAAAGTGTCTTAGAAAATTTAAATCAATATATTGTTTTCTGTAAGTGAGTAAACAAGATGATTTTCACATCATTTAGAAAAAAAAAAAATTCTAGGCTACAAGCTCCAGTTCTCAAAATAACATTTAACCAATCAAAATTATGTGTTTTATTGCCTTATTCAAGTGATTTAACATTTTTAGTTTTTCACTAACCACGCATAACATTTTTTTTCTCAAAAACACACAATCATGTACATACATGCTGCTCACATATTATTATAGCCTAGTTTGTGCTGATTACAGTGAGATTAGACTTTAGCCATTTAGATATTTATAAGAAACTGAAAAAAGCACAAATGTCAGGGCATGACAAAACTTCTCCAGGCCCCAAAAATACCCTTAGGCTCCAGAGGGTTAATGAGTATTTGGGAGCACTTTTCCACTCCGTCAGCTTACATGTCAACACCGTCAGACAAAATATCTAACAGAGTTGACGTTTGATGGAGTTGACAAAACAGCATGTTTTTTCAACTTAATCATGTCTGGTAAATGGTAGCCATTTTGATTTTCCTCATTTGCCAGCTGCCACTAAACTAAACCAAAATACCAACTTTTATTTCAAAATTCTTGATTGAAATCATCCCTACTTTGAAGACAGTGTTGACACACAAAAGCTGTGACCACAGGGATTTCAACCTGTTTGCTGAATATTTAAAAAAATAATGTAATACTTACGAGACCATGTGTTGGACTGCTGCATCCATCAACAGAAATAATTCAAAGGGGGTCTTCAGGGTGTCCTCAGCTGACCAAAATATGCCTGATTTATTTTGTATTTGAAAAATATCTGTTGGAGTTGACATGAATTGATGACAGATTTTGAAAGGCTGTTGTTAATGTATAAAATAATGCAATGTACACTTTAAGTATTTGTGATATTTTATTAAGCCATCCAATTTACCCTCATATTCATATATGTGCATCTGGGGCATTTTAAAACACTTTTTTTGCAGATTGATACTGTGATCTCAAAAATCCACCTTTTAATGTGGAAACCATAGACTGTATAAAAACATAGTGTCCGTGACGTCACCCGCAGATTCATAAAGAGCGTTTTTGAAGCTCAAAGTGTGCAGAGCGGGCAGTTGCCATCTTTGCAGCACGTCACTGCGCGACTCTCCCGGACAATCGAAAATGCAGAACTTTAAGGCTTAAAGCCACACCCACCTAGCTCGACGGTAGTGACAGCAGTGGCCACGCCCTTAATTATGCAGAACTTTAAGGCTTAATATAATTTAAACAGATGAGTTAAAAAAAAAAATCCACCCCCCTCAGAGTTTGTCGTCATGAAGGGCAAAATTAGTTATATAGACCAAAATCATTTTTTTGAACCAGGCTGTAAACATGTTTTTTTCTGCTGTAAAGTTGGGCATTTTAACATGGGGAGTCTATGGGACTGACTCCCTTCTGCAGCCAGCCTCAAGTGGCCAGTCAATGAATTGCAGTTTTATTCACTTCCTTGGTTGGCCTCACGAGAGAGAGAGGGGGGTTGACGCTCGGTGGAAACCCATCACTGTCCAATGAAAGATGACTCAACACTACTCATATCTTGGACTGACACTAGACATACTTTCAACATTCAAAGCATGTTCACAAACTTGTAAAGCAACTTCTGAGTTCAGCAGCATTTCACCGAGAATCAATCTTTCATTTGAACTGACTGAATAACAGCAGATAAGAGTTAAGATGACTGTCATTCTTCTCATTCTCACGTCTTCTTTCTGGTAGAAAGTGAAAGAAATTTCAGAGCTACTGTTCATCACAACACTTCAGAGGAAGACATAGACAGAAGTACAAAACACTGAGGTGAGTGTTTCATCTCTCTCTAGTTATTTTCATGTATGATGTCGTCTTATTGATGTGTCATTGGTCACTTTGTGCTTCTTTATTGCTGCGCTGAAGTTGTTTTGATGGTTTTATTTAAAGCTCTTCATGTCGTGATCAACACGATGATCAAGTGTGTCTTTGTCAGTAAATCACAGAAAGCTACAGATTCTGATACTGTTGTCAAATGGTGTGAAATCACCACCATTTCTCATTTATCATCAGTGTGTATGTGATCCTCAAACAGTGTTTGTCATACGCTCTTAACTCTTTGAGAGAGAAAACAATCACTCAGCATCAGCAGACAGCTTTTTTTTTTTTTTTTTTTTACTTTAGTTCGCTCTACACTAAGTGTTCAACAGCAGAGTTACAGAAATACAGATAACTACTAAATATAGAAAAAACTGCCACTACAAAAGGTGTTCATAAATGTTTGATCTCTTTTGAATTTAGATCTTGTAAAAGTAGGGCTGAATAGCTTTATACCCATAATAATGATTCATAATGAAATTCACACATAACCTGTGCTTTCATGCTTGTGCTGAAAATCATCTGAAAGTTTTTTATCTGAAGTAAAAGTATCCTTGAAACATGATTCAGAGACATAAAGCTGCTTTCTGGAAACCCCTCCAGCTGTAAAACCGGTTTCATTTGTTTTCCTGAAATGGTTGTGGTTTAACTGGTTCTGAAGATGAACATCTTTCTGCAATGGTTTCAAAGTCACCAGTTATTGACTATTATAGCAAATCACTTTTCTTCCCCCACAAATAAAGTAAATATAAATATCAGAAGCAGTAAGAACATTATTCATAGATCGTTTCTGAAAATTTTTGACATTGTGGGGACCAACCTGTGGTTTTGTAGTTTTGTTGTTTTAATCTTTTTTTAATGCTTTAATATTATGTTTTTATGCAAATGTAATATATGTATGTACAGTCAAACCAAAGAATTTTCAGACACCAGACATAATTCTTAATATTTTTACTAGTGGGGGCAGGACACTATAGTTAATTTAAGTAAGTGAGGATAGCAAACTAAAGTAAACTGTGACATATTATAACTAACCATTTTTTCATACAGTGGACTACCAGTAACATTTATAAACATTTGGGACCAAAAATTATCCGCGGACACTTTGACCTGACCATGTTTTGTGTAAGTGTTATCTGACATTATCAAGATTTATTCTGACACAGTTTAACTCCGAGTTCTTGTCATAATTTATTACCATTTAAACTATAGCGAATAAACTGTTAATGTTTGAAATGTTAAAGGTGTCTGAATAAATTTTGGTTTGACTATATGTCATAATATGAATTGTACACATGAAAAAATTCAATGTAAAGTATGTTTTTGATAATTATATGTAATACATAAATGTAATTTATGGAAAACATGGTGTTCACATATATTTTGAATATGTTACTTATTGTCACGTGAGGCAAGTGAAGAAGGATAACTCAAAGATGCAGAGGTTAAAATGTTACTCCACCCCAAAATGAAAATTGTGTCATTAATCACTTACCACCATGTCGTTCCAAACCCGTGAAGGCTTCGTTCGTCTTCGGAACACAATTTAAGATATTTTGGATGAAAACCGTGAGGCTTGTGACTGTCTCATAGACTCCCGAATAAATTACACTGTCAAGGTCCAGAAAAGATATGAACAGCATCGTCAGAATAGTCCATCTGCCATCAGTGATTCTACCGTAACATTATGAAGCGACGACACATACTTTTTTGTGCACAAAGAAAACTAAAATTAACAACTTTATTCAATAATCCTTTTCCTCTGTGTCTCTCCAAATCAATCGGAGCGCGCATTTTGGAGAATATGAGCTGAATGCAGGCGCTGTATGCTCTTCTAAGTCAGCCGTGCTGATGTGCTGTTTTTTTGGTTTTTTTTTTTCAAATCAAAGCGTAAATACACACAGAAAAACATATCCTTATGTCGCGGCTGACACAGAAGAGCATACGCAGTTTTGTTAAAGTTACACCTCCTTTCTTTGCTTGAACATTTGGGCGGTGTTTATGCAAATCTTCCCACATCGTGACATATACATGTGGGGTGTGTTAGAACAAGCCGTTTTAGGGGGGCGTGGACGTGTCTTTTATAAAGAATAACTCTTTGGATTTGAGACTTTAGTCTTTGCAACTCTACAGATCTTTATGCACCAAGAACTCATAACACTCCAAAGAGAAAGGAAAAATTTAAAACCGCATCATATGAACCCTTTAGAGAACAACGACGGACAATGCCGTGAAGCGTTTTTGATGTAAGCTAATTTTATGTGTACATACAGGCTACGCAACTCTGTATTTCGGCACTGTCTGAAACACATCTCTATACGCTTGTGTGAACTTTGATTGTGTGCGAGAATGTCAGAGGTACCCCTCTACACACTAACAGAATCCCAGGAACTAGAGCCAAACAGATATTTTTAGAAGCCCTAAAACCCCAATTTATTCCTTATAATTCACACACTAAAAACTAGGGCAGATCTTCCCACAATAAATAAATACACAATTTTCTACAAATGGAATAAAATCTGTTCCCAAACAGCTATCCAAATTGCTCTTCAAGC
Organism: Cyprinus carpio; assembly: GCF_018340385.1. Lineage (NCBI taxonomy): Eukaryota > Metazoa > Chordata > Actinopteri > Cypriniformes > Cyprinidae > Cyprinus > Cyprinus carpio. Next base: position 24,972,576 of record NC_056575.1, on the reverse strand, counting down.
TGGCCATTTAACCCACAACCACGCCTGAGGAGGAGAAGGGAGGCGTGGTGATCGCGAGGCACAGGGGTTCCCTGGAGGCGTGGCCAAATGCAGACACGTTAGAGCGGGGAATCCCGGAAATGTCTTCACCACCGGCAACGTATCTCCTCCGACCCAAACAAGGAATATTATGGCAAATCAAAGACAGAACCGCAACAGAGCTCAAACTCTCATTCCTGGACGAGTGCAGAAAAACTACTTTCCTGTCCAGGATGGAGAGATGACACCTTCCACTCCTTTGAGCTGTCTAGCAGGTGGCCTGACTCCAGTGTGGCTTGGCAGCTTTCTGTCCTATAAGGAATCAGCAAAAAGTCCTCAGCAAAAGCAGCTACAATGAGCGCTAGACCATCGGCATCAAGCAATGGATTACGAGAGGAAAAAAGAAGAACGTCCCTTTATAGGAATACTTGCGTGCGTTGTTTACACTCGTATGCTCGATCGATCGTGCTGTTTGCCAGCCGAGGAGCACCCGCGTAGGAAAGGTAGGTCAGCGTCCGGACTCTCCCCTCCATGGTAAGTTTCCGTCCCTTTTATAGAGCTTTAAGTTTATGATTATGATGATCAGGAGGTGTGGCAGCTATTTAGTCAATGGGGATCACCTGTAGTAGTCCATTAACACACCCACAGTAGGCTTCCAACAAAACAATGTTAACACACGTGCTCATTATAAACAACACACATCACACGTGCTCAATTTCTTTACACACTGACACTGCACGCCGGATCTCACTGCAATCAAATTAAAACACCAATTACAAGGGAGCCATACTATCCCCTCAACCCACTTTACATTTTCCCCATCTGACAAGAACAGTGCGCGAGTATTGAATTGAGCTCCTCTTTCATTTCTTATTCTTGTGGTTTTAAAATTTCTTGAACGTGTAAATTGGCAAATTAATCTGCGAATCATGTGCGTGCCGAACAGTTAAAGGGTCTTGTCGATATCAAATGCAATCTGTTTTAACCCCCTAATATGTGACAGAGATCAGAGCAGAAAAAGATCTTTAATTTACTTATTTAACATGAAAATCGTCAAATTGCTACTCCATATCAGTCGCATACAATGAAAATACAGAATAATAAGAGCAATCATTAACACAAAAATAAATAACAGAGTGGCATATCGAAACACATTTTTCCCAGAACATTCTTGCAAACCTGGTAGCATTTCTTCCACAGCCTGGTAGTGGGTCGTGACCCGGCCGTTGGGGACCTCTGGTTTAGAGGACAATTACACTGAGTTTGTCCTGTCATTTCAAAGAATGGCAAGCACACAAAACTCCAGTGATTTCTGCCTCTTTCTGTGTGATCTGATATTTATCCCTTGGAGTGCGAATTTTTACCAGAAGAACCCAGACAAATGGTCTGGATAGGAATATCACATGATATGCTTAGAGTTTGCTAATGAGATAACAAAAGTTTGTCTACAATATGACATTCAGCTTTGAATAGAAGTTATAAACTGCAATTACTGTAAATATAGTAATCACTATTAGCAATGAAAAAAACACAAAGTAGCAAAATACTTTGTCAAGATTGTCTTGGTGCCACTTTTTACATTATATATATATATTCCACCTTTTAATGTGGAAACCCATCACTGTCCAATGAAAGATGACACAACACTGTACTATCTTGGATTTACACTCCACATACTTTCAACATTCAAAGCATGTTCAAACTTGTAAAGCAACTTCTGAGTTCAGCAGCATTTCCTGACAATCAACCTTTCATCTGAACGGACTGAATAACAGCAGATCAGAGTTTAGAGATGACTGTTATTCTTCTCATTCTCACGTCTCTTCCTGATAGAAGTGAAAGAAATTTCAGAGCTGCTGTTCAACACAACACCTTCAGAGCAAGACAAAGACAGAAGTACAGATGGTAGACAACCAAAATGAGTAATGTCGCGCGCGTACGCGTACCGCCGCCGCCGCAGGGCCGCGGCGTTAACTGCAAATCAGTCGCGTGTTAAAAATCATTTCGCGAAAACTACCGCAGGTTGCGCAAAGGGACAGGTTGAGAACTGAATGTAATTGTAAAATGAAAGGAAAACATAAAAAACAACAATAACATTATAATATACATTATATAATAACATCAATAATAATATATAACATCCTTAAAAGCCATTAAAAATAGGATAGTCTTAGGCTACAGTCTACTCATCAAAAATATAAAAATAAACCTTTACACAAAGGCTCTTATGCATGCTATTGTTTTTAAAACAGTCATTTTATATATATATATACTTATACCAAGAATGAACCAAAATGAAAACATTTTAATCCGTATATACGGATTAAAATGTTTTCATTTCGGTTCATTCTTGGTTTAAAAATAATAATAATAATAATAATCTTTCAGGTTCCATTTGCAGAGCGAAATGAGAACGGTCCAGCATGTTACAAATAATTCTTATTAACACTGTTATTATTCTTGATTTTTTTAAAACTGCTAACACTTTGCATTTTTGAATTATGCCTTTACTGTGTGACCAATAATTGTGAATTGTGACTTTGATCGCGCTGGTGCCTCACGCGCACATATTCATTGGAAACAGCAGTCGTTCACCGAGCCATGCAGCGGGGGCAGCGGGCCACTTTGGCATAATTTTGCTAATTATGATTTTTTTTTTTTTTTGTCGATACTGAAAACACGTGTGAAAATCCAAAGCCCATTTTACCCCCAATAAATAAGAGTTTTAGCTTCAAATGGGCAACATGTTTGGATTTGTCCCAAATGAGAGAGATAAGCCCAACAATAATGTATCGCTTTATATTATTTTAAATTATTATTATTTTTGTTTGTTGTTTATAAGCCTATATTATTATATAGCCTGCTGCAATTATATTTATCCATTAGAATTATATATTTGTAATTCTTGTTCTGTTCTGATAATTTTTTTAAATTTAAAGGATTTGTTGTAAAGTGAAGGGAACTAAAAATGTCCTGTTGGTACATTAGCCTATAGCATTAAAGGCCTGCCGTTTATTATTTTGAAATGTAATAAAATGCAACTCTCACAAATGTAATTTATTTTTTAGAGGGTTTTTCGTGTATGTTTTTATCCAGCTTTATTTTTTTCCATTGCATCTAAAAATTACTTTGTGCATCACATTCACTTCGTGAACAAACAAATATACACTTCAGATCTGCCTCCTGCGATGCTCAGCTGTGGACGATTTCAAAATGTTTGATATAAAGGTTGCTGTCACATTTATACAGGATTGTTCATTTTAAAAAAAAAAAAAATCAAATTATATTGTTAGTTTTTATGCTAACATGCACTCAAGTCTTCGGATACTATACAAGATACAAGTTCATTTAGGCTAGTATGCACTGTGACATTTTACCGTTTCAACTTATAACTTGAGATTTTAAAGTCAGTTTATTGAAATTCAAGTTGAATCTCGAAAAAAAAAAAAAATTTAATTAAATTATTTCTATGAATTAAGTAAGTTTAGCATGACTTTTTCATCATAGCATTTTTTTACGAGGTGTATATGACGTTTTCTGAAACCAAGCACCCACTTTTTTCTTTTTAAAAATCTATTAATCGCTCGCATATCTCCTACACCTACAAATAAGGGCTAATAGAGGCTCTTTCTTTAATTATTTATTTATAATGTTTATTCTTGAAGAAAATAAGTATTTATTCTTTAATAAAATAAGGGATCCAAATATTTGTAATGTACAGTAATATAGGCCTATATCTGCCTGCAGTTAAAAAGTTATATTTGTTTTGATTCATCCCCATTTATGTTACAATTAGACCTATTCTAAAAATAAAAATAAATAATGTCATAAAAAAATGCCATCGGTCTGAATAAATTTTACCATTATAGAATTGGGGTAGTAAGTAATTTAGGAGTTTAAATTACAAATGGCATGGGATTTTAAAGCATGACAACTGAAGGTCTATGAAACATTTGATGCATTTTTTTAAACAATGGCACTTAAAGTTTTCAACTAAAATATTACTATTTCAACCATATAGCCTGTGAATAAATAAATAAAATGCATACTTTTCAGTGAAAGAACACTGAGAGTGTAGGTTGCTTCTGGGGTTTGGATTTGTACTTCAATATAATGAGCTCCAAGTTTAAGGATAGCCTACACTAGTTGTATTTTTTTTGTTGTTTTAACTCTCTATTTAACAGCATTAACTTACAATGAAATACGTCTTCCTTCAGGCAGAGTGAATGTTTTCCTGCCAGTCCCGCGCGCTGTTGAAGCGGGAGCAGCTTACGGAGGATTCCGCCTGGTCTTAAAGCCTTCCGCAAACGCCTACGTTCACAAAATAACAATGATTTGGCAAAAAATAATTATTAATTATCAATTGATAATTTGTTATTATTTGGTCTAGTGAAAATAATAATATGGGCTGCGGGAAAATAATGAAATAAAAAGAGTAAGGCTGCTGTGAGTGCAGGCATGTTTCAACCCAGTAACATGACAACACACCGTTCCTCACAGCTAAAAAAAAGACCGAGTTCAGTTCAGCTGGAGGGGGTTGGGGTAGTAGTTCTGTATAGCTTGTGGGGGTCGAGATAAAGGTCTGAATTTCTTGCTCTTTAATATGGACAGTCTTATGAGGGTTTCAAACTTGCAGAACAGGTTTTAGGACAACTTTAAAGAAAGGTTTTTGATCCACTTCAAATGTTGACTACTGTATAGCGCAATAAAGTTTATTAGTTATTATAACTTAATTTCAGAGGAAGTTGCCTTAACTTAAAAAAAAAAAAAAAACTGTTGCATTAGGGCTGGGCGATAGGCCTATGGCCTAAAAAAATCCCCGATTTTTTTCACAAAAAAATCCGATTTACAATTTAAATCGATTTTTTTTTTTGCCTCCCTACTTAAAATCAATATTCAAATGACAAAGAAATTGTTCAAAAACAAGTTTTAATACAAAAATATATACTAGCCCATCATGCCATCCACTCGGCTTTAAGAGCTGTTCAGATTAAAACTGGCAGCTCCGCAGTGAGTCAGTGTCATGACGGAGGACAGACCAAGTGTAGGCCTAAATCAGTTTTCTAGTCTATATTTTCACCTCGTTATGCCGCTGGTTTAGGTTATGTATTTATTTTTTATTTCCTTATATCAATTATTTGTAAATATAGCAGACACTGTCTAACCGTGTCTACACCGGACGGCCTTGTTCATATTGGGCGAAACATCTCTCTCACTCGGCAGTACAGTAGGCCTATGTGAGCGGAGTGGGAGCAGCAACAATTTCCCTCCGCGCTCCCGAGCATTTAATAATCACTCTGCTCCGCGCTCATTGATACCAGAAACACTGCTCCGCCTTCACTCCGTGGCTAAAGTTGAAATGTTATGTTCATAATAGCTTATAAAAATAAAAATAAAAATAAATAAATAAATAAAATTACAGGAGAGTTTCAAAGGGGATTAGGCTATTGTGTGCAAACTTTTTTCCTACCAAACACCAAACTATAACATTGTCAGCATTAAAAGGTATAATTGCTGCATTCTGCTGTGCAAATTTTGTTTGTGATGAAAATAACAGTTTACATTTTCGTCAGTTATTTTATCTGCAGATCTCTGCTCATTCAAAATCAGATACAGATGAAGTAGCCTACTGTAAGATTACATTTGTTTGAATGCATTATTGCGACAGCGATTACGTGTGAATGTGCTGTATCTGTTTAAATCATGCTTTAACCCGAAAAATAATCACTAAAATAAAGACAAACTCCTTGAGAACTAGCCTGTAACATCCCCCGCTCGACTATTGCCGTCATTATAGTCTTCTGATCGGAGAGATTATATCAAGATATAGCTAAATATGTTTATCATGTGAATTCTTGCTAAATATGCAGTTATATTACGGGCTGTTGGCATGAATTGTACTCGTGATGGAGCGGTGCTGGAGCGAGTGAAAGTTGGTTTGTAACCACGACACTCCTGACTTTTAAAAAATCCGCTCCTCTTCAGTCAGAATCACTCCGCTCCGCTCATACTCTGCTCGGCAGCGTCTCTCAAACGCGCGGGGGAGAGCTTGAGCCCAGTCATTCTCAGAACATAAAATATTTATTTTATTTCAATTTTCGTTTTTGTGTTTCAGAGGAAAAATCAGTGTTAAGGCATCTCTCCATTACAGACCGTTCTGAAGGAAGAATTTATGCAAACGCGTATAAAATGCTTTTAAAAACTTTAACAGAGATGTCTAGATGGTATTTAATAGGTCTGCTTCCCACGTAAGATATTTTCTAGTTACTAGTCGTTCATTTGTCATTATTTAACTAATCGCAAGTTTATATAAAATTTACAACTATAATCCAGACTTAATATATTCCCCGCTCAAGAACATACATTAAGTTCGTCACAAAAGCACAGGCAGGAAGTAGCCTAATAATTATGAAAAAAAAGAGACATTTTAATTATTTATTAATAAACAAATGTTTTCTTGTCGGCTGCAAGATGAAATTCACAGTGCTGCCTCTCTCCACATGGAAGCGCCTTTAAACAGAAATACAACCTTCACAGATTACATAATGCTTTCGTTCTGAATTGATTCGTTTAAAAGACATTTCAAGTTTTCTGTAGATATATTTCTCATGTATGTGAGACGCCACAATTTTTCAGTTATTTCATTATTAGGAAAAAAATTACGTGATCGAGAGGGCGCCTCCCTGTCATGCATTAATAATTTTTGCACAAACACTTGAATATAAATAATAAATTCACATTTTGCATATGCATTACAAAGTAAATAATTTTTTACATGCAGTTATCCAAAATAAAACCAAACAAGATTTGTAATGAAGATAAAATATGTAAACAAATAAGAATAAATGCTGCACGTGCACTCAGCATCATGCAGAGCAAATCTTGCACTGATATTTTACGGAATATTATACAAACCTGCATTTAAAATGCGGCTGCAATTTATTATTTATTTTTATTTATTTATTTTTACTTTACTTAAATTATATGAAAGCAAGCAAAGAAAGACTCCATTTAAAATCACTGAAGTTGTCAATTAATGAAGCTCTTTTTTTTTTTTTTTTTACATCGTGTGCACTTTGTTGATAAGTGAGGACGTTTTATTAATCCATCCAATTCTTTAGAGTTGCAATGATTTAGTTAAATCGTGCAGGTTTAATTTATTCGTTTCTTGTTTTAATTAGGCCTAAATAATGGGAGCGAAATTATACAGTGCCTTACGTTTTACTAAAATAAAGAAAATATTTTATAAAACACGCAAGCCTAGCTCACAATAGGCTATCATTTTTAATGCTCCGATGCAAAGTAAACCACATTTTCTTTTTAATAATATAACACATAATTCATATTATATAAATAATACTGCACACTATTTAAATGTGTCTAATCTAAAATATGGATGTAGAGAAAATATAAGCACAGGCTCATAGGCATGACATTTATCCTGCTTGAATTCGTTCTAAGAAACGCACATATCTTCATAAGGACTTCATAAGGACTAAAAACTCATCTGTGAATATTAAATATTTTTTCTTTCATTTTCCCCGACTGCAATCAAATATAACAATTCAGTGAGGCAAAGCTGACGTCTATTTGCGAAAATGTGCTTTGATGCGCTTGTTTGAAAACCTGTGATTAAAGCGCCACTCAGCGGTCAAAAGCTGCAAATGCACTTTGCAGACGCCGCGGCGGCGGTACGAGCGGCGGTAGAAACGACGTTTTGTTTTCAGTTTGTATATTGTTACACTGAGGTGAGTGTTCATCTCTCTCTAGTTGTTTTCATGTATTTGTGTCACCTAATGATGTGTCATTGGTCACTTTGTGCTTCTTTATTGCTGTGCTGAAGTGTTTTGATGGTTTTATTTAAAGCTCTTCATGTCGAAACAGATGATCGAGTGTGTCTTTGTCAGTGAATCACAGAAAGCTACAGATTCAGATACTGTTGTCACATGCTGTGAAATCACTGTTTCTCATTTTACCATCAGTGTGTATGTGATACTCAAACAGCAATATTTGACATGGGCTCTTAACTCTTTGAGAGAGAAAACTAGCACTCAGAAATCAGCAGATAGTTTTGATGAAATATTGTGTCTATATGGTAAACTCTATAACAGACTCATTCAATGAAAATCAGAAGCATTTCTACTTCATTAACACTTTTACTTTAGTTCACTGTACAGTAAGTGTTAAACAGCAGACTTACAGAAATACAAGTAACTACTAAGTAAAGAAAATTCCAAAAAAGTGTTCATAAATGCATATAGTTTTGATCACTTTTGAATTTAGATCTTGGAAAAAGTAGAGCTGAATAGCTTTATACCATAATAATGAATTCCACACATAACCTGTGCTTCCATGCTTGTGCTGAAATCATCTGAAGTTTAGAGATGTTTAACTGAAGGAAAGTATGCATGACAAACAACAGGTTTATTAAGGAAGGAGTCAGGAGAAATCTGGTCAGTCAACAATGTGTACGGTAGCAGGTAAGACTCAATGGCTTAGCTTATCAGGTAATGTCCAGTTTCCTCCTTCTGATGAAAAAGTCAGCATTGAAGCTACGAGACCAAACAGAGACAGAGAATCCTGGTTGGAGCATGCTGGCCAGCAAACATACAGGCAGTCCGAAAAGTCAGCATTGAAGCTACGAGACCAAACAGAGACAGAGAGAGAGAATGCAGAGATAAAGAGAGAACTTGATTGGCAGAGACAGTGGCAGTGATTAGTAAGCAGTTGAGAGTGACCTGGTTAATGTGACGGGCAGTGTGGGCTGAATCCCTGATAATATGGGATATATAAATGTAATTTATGGAAAACATTGGTGTACACATATATTTTTAAATTGTGTTCCAAAGACGAACAAAGCTTTTAGGGGTTTGGAACGACATGGGGGTAAGTGATTAATGACTAAATTTTCATTTTGCGGTTAACCTCCTTTCTGAAATGGGCCCCAGGTCTTCCCGAGTTTCTCCATCGCTGAAAAGCTGCTCCGTTATTTACGCAGGCCCCTACATCTTACTGCTACACACTCCCTCTACATGCCCCTTACTGCTGACTGGCTGCGAGTGTGTTTTGGGGACTCAGTCCGACACACTGTGGTCAAAAGCGTTTTTCAAATATTGCTTAGTGCCCCTTTAAGGGTTAGGTAATATATGCCCAATACAAATAAATTTCCAAGATTTCTTAATTTCACGAGTATTTTTTCCTGTATTTTAAATTACTCTTCACTCAGATAAACGGATGAAAAAGATTGATTTGCGAGAAAATGATTTCAGCTATGTACCTAAACGACTATCGATTATCCACCTTTTTCCTCAATGTGGAAGTGAGCCTATGGGTGAGACTACCATTTCATTAGCCCCTATAGGTAAATAACGAGGAGAATAACAACGTGCAGTAAACAGTAAAACTGTTTGCAGTACAAACCAGAGTGTTCTTAATAAAGATAACAGATGAAAATAATATGATAGGACACATCAATTGTCAATACCAAGCAGCTAAACCAACTGTTTTGTACAGCTAAAAATAAGGTAAATAAGAAACAATCAACAAGCGCAACCTAATTCAAATGTGACGTGAGTATTACTAGGCACCTCTCTCCAAGTCTACCCAACGTGCGCATCGGCTAGTTTTTCAATACTTTTTTTTTTTATTCGCGTGATTAAGAGGAAATGCACGTGTTTTTAAACCTAATAACCTTAAAGTTGCACGTTCTTAAAAAAAAAAAAAAAAAAAAAAAAAAACAAAAAAAATAAAAAAAAAAAAAAAAAAACCTTCTGCAGTTCTTGCTCCCTCAGGAGCTTTTCCCTATTTTCTCCACTGCCGCTGCAGTGTCCGCTCCCGCAGGAGCCTCTATCTATTTTTCTCCACTGCCTCAGCAGTGTCCACTCCCGCAGGAGCCTCTATCTATATTTCTCCATTGCCGCTGCAGTGTCCGCTCCCGCAGGAGCCTCTATCTATATTTCTCCACTGCCGCTGCAGTTCTCGCTCCCCGCTTTTCCCTATATCCACAACTCTCCGCTCCCTCAGGAGCTTTTCCCTATTTTCTCCACTGCAGCTGCAGTTCTCGCTCCCGCAGGAGCCTCTATCTACATCTCTCCGCTCCCTCAGGAGCTTTTCCCTATTTTCCCCACTGCCGCTGCAGTTTCTCGCTCCCGCAGGAGCCTCTATCTATATCTCTCCGCTCCGCTCCCTCAGGAGCTTTTCCCTATTTTCTCCACTGCCGCTGCAGTTCTCGCTCCCGCAGGAGCCTCTATCTATATTTCTCCACTGCCGCTGCAGTGTCCGCTCCCGCAGGAGCCTCTATCTATATCTCTCCACTGTCGCTGCAGCAGCGAATGCTTTCACAGAAGCCAAGGAAAGGAGAAAGAAGAAGAAGAAAAACACCTGGCACTTATCAAACAATAGCCTTTAAAAATACCTGAAATGCATATATAAGAGCAATGAGGCCTTGGTGATCGGGTTAAATGAGGTATGAAATGCAATTAATGATACCGTTCTATTGAACAAAATTAACGTACTTTAAACAATATAATGTACATGCATTGTCAAAAGCCTTCAAAGGGGCACCAACTACCCGATGATTGTTTCTCCATGTCACTGTGCAATTTAATCCTCGTTTGGCTAAACATTTAATTCAAATGTACACTTAATCTTGAATTTTTAAACAATTCTTTACAACAGAGGTGCTACAGCAATCATAAATACTTGAATGTGGACATCAAAAGATGCCATTTTTCATCCGAGCCTTCTTGATGTAGAAAATAAATAAATAAAAAAAAATAATAATTTGACTTACTGTAGCAGGCAGATCACTCACTGTTCATGATGCACGAACTATTGGAGGAAAATCCCCAATACTGATTTGGGTGTTTATATGAACGTGTTTTTTAGGGGAGCTGACTGTCTAATAAAAAGTTTACGTGGTATAATTTCACAAAGCTTGTGAGAACATTCTGGTTTTGCTTCAAATTGGGTTATTAAATCAGATTAGGTGTATGATTATTGTTATATAACTAAATGATATGTACATGAATTATAACTAAAATTAACTGTAATTACATATTTAGGTTAAATAAAGATGTCAGTCTTCATTTATTTATTTTTCCTTCTCCTTTTTAGGAAACAAATAAAAGAAACAAAAACCAAATGGCTTACCCAGTAATTTATATATACTATAAAAAAAAAAAAAAAAAAAAACAACCCATACTGTAAAACAGCGATATTTTTGGCTTAAGGCTATCATACCGGTCCATACCCATTAACGATCAGCCCTTTCGATGCCCCGACTTCTCAGTTTTGTACTAGCCACTGGTGTGGCTACTTGGAAAATCTGGGGTAAGAAACTCCTAATCGATCCGTCAGCTCCGTATAACTTGCTGTTTGAAACATAATCACCTCGATTACTCTTGATGATTTCAGAAATTCTGGGAAAGGGGAAAAAAAAAACCCAACAAAAAAAAAAATCCTTATATATTTCATGGGTCTTGGCACTTGGCTGGCAAAAGTCGACATCACCTCATATTTCAGAGTTATGCCTATGCATCCAGATTCATAGCACTTATTTTGGGTACACTGGCACAGGAAATTCTATTTATTTAATTTTTTGTACGCTTAAATTTCGAATGCAAAGACCGCACCAAGATTTTCTGACATGTAATCGGAAGCAGCTCATCGGATTTTTAAACAGTTACACAAAGTAATCCTCATAGCATCTACCCATTTAGACAACCCAAATTGTTCTTAGTATTGAACTGCCCGGCAGGTGCTGCAAGAGCTTTCCCGGTCGAGTGAATGTTTTTTCTTTCAACTATGGGTGTTGCTTAGCCACCCGCGCAGTCAGTATTGAACTCCCGTCAAATGCTGCAAGAGCCCTCCCGGTCAAGCGATCTTGGCCTTTCAATCCGACTACCGGCGAACCTGACCAGTCCGTGTCGTGAGTATTGAGCTCCCACTAGATGCCGTCAAGAGCCTCCCAGCTACACTCCCTTACTTAAAAATAAATAAATAAATAAATAAATAAATAAAAGCTTCACTGTCTGGCCAAATACTGGCCAGTCAACTTTACCTTTCTGTCTTATGTTCGGAGAAGCTTACCCTTTTTGATGTCGCGAGTATTTACCTCCCATCAGATGTCGGCGAGAGCCTCCTGTCTAGACAACATTACTTTTCCTTTCTACGGTCGGCGAGGCTTACCCGTTCGGCGCTGCGAGTATTGAGCTTCTGTCGGATGTCGGCGAGAGTCTCCCGGCTAGACAACTTTTTTCATCCTATGGTCAACAAAGGCTTACCCGTCCGATGCTGTGAGTATTGAGCTCCCATCAGACGTCGGCGAGAGCCTCCCAGCCACACACCCTTACCTTTTCCTTCTTTGGTCAGCGAGGCTTACCCCGTTCGATGCCTTGAGTATTGAGCTCCCCATCAGATGCCATCGAGAGCCTCCTGGCAACACAACTTTACCTTTCCGTCTTGCGTCCGGAGAGGCTTATCCGTTCGATGCCTTGAGTATTGAGCTCCCATCGGATGTCGGCGAGAGCCTCCCGGCTAGACAACCTTACCTTTTCCTTTCTACGGTCGGCGAGGCTTACCCGTTCGATGCCTTGAGTATTGAGCTCCCATCGGACGTCGGCGAGAGTCTCACGGCCACCTAACTTTTCGTTCCTGTTTGACGGGTGGCGATGCTCAGCCGTACGACGTTAATAGTCTCGACCTCCTGCCAAACGCTGTCCAAATCTTTCCCCCCCGCCTGGTGAGGCTTACCCGTTCGATGCCCTGAGTCCTGATCTCCCATCGGATGCCGCGAGAGCCGCGCAGTTGGGTTTTCCTTTTTCCCGCTCCCCGGCCGGCGAGGCTTACCCGTCTGATGCCGTTGAGTATTGTGCTCGTGTCAGATGTCGGCGAGAGTGCTCCCGGTCGGGTTTCTTTACTTGCTGCCCACAAACAGGTCTTATCCATCTGAAGCCGTGAGTATTGATTAGGGATCGACCGATATGCATTTTTCAGGGCCGATGCTGATACCGATTATTACAGATCAAGGAGACCGATAACCGATATTTTTGAACCGATATGTGTCTAGTGTAAAAATGAAAATTAATGTCAAAATTAAGAATAAAAAGGCCTCTGACAAAGACTCTCTTTAAATTATTTTAACACATCTTTAATTCTGAGAACTGTTCATAATAACAACATTAATATTAATAATAACAACCAAACATAAAAAGTGCTGGGAGCATCCATCAGCAGCATTCTGTAAACTAAGTAAAACTTGCATCCATCAGCAGCATCCTATAAACAAAGTAAAACTTAAAGCAAATTTAAACAGCGACAAATGAACAAATAATGGAAAATAAATGTTATCTCTCTCTCTCTCTCTCTCTCTCTCTCTCTATATATATATGTATGTGTGTGTGTGTGTGTGTGTTATATTTAGCATTTTATTTGCAACCCAGAATTGCATTAAAATCACACACACCCCATATTGTAATAGTGTTTTTTTTTTTGATGTGTAAAATGTTTGTTTGACTGTTTATCACGGCGATACAAACTAGGAAGTATACAGGACAGCGTCATCCAGAAACATGCAATGTGAGATTATTGACAATTTATGTTATTAGCATAGGGTTATTAGCAGGGTGCGATTTGTGAAATAAACAGAGGGGGGGATGCTTTTGAAAAATTTTTATGAAATGTTTTTAATACGACGGAAATTATATTTAGTGTGATCTCAGTTTAATAAAAACATTGTAAGCCTACGTTAGGCCTATTAATTGTAATGATTTAATGTCCACGGATATTCAAACAACAAATTACATTGAGAAAGCAAGCAAAGAACACAACGGAGCTTTTTGAAACTCCGAATCAGTTAAACCATTGCATCGCAAAATGATTCACTGTTTCGATGCGCTTCAATCGGATCGCGTATCGCGAATCATTTGATTCAGATCTGGACGTCAGAGTGGGTTTGCATGATGTTTTTATCCCCACCGGGGATAAAAGTTATTCAGGCAGAGGCAGGGATGCATAGACCAGAGGGAGGAAAATCCCCCCCATCCCCCCCGGCAAATCTCATGCCCGGCTAATGGTTATTAGTCAAATGAGAGAGCGCGGCCGCGGAGATAACTAAATCAGGAATAGGGAGCTCGCGTCGCGTCAGGGCGTCAGAGCTCGCGCTTGATGCCCTTTCAGCTCTTCAAAATTGCATAATGGTAATTCTGAATCTGTATGATAAATTATTTTGCAATCATGTTAGAATAAAGCAATATTTCTCCAAATATGCAAAAATTTTTGGAGGCTAAGAGCCCTAATGGAACGGACGCTGTTTAATGAACAACACAAAAAAAAACGCAGCAGACGTGAGTGAATTCATTCGTGTTGATAATCTATTCACAATATAACGTTAAGTTGGCCGAATGGTGAGAGAAGTAGGTTTTAGTTTCACTATCTCAGCACTGATGTGATGATCCGTTAAAAGCATATCACTGCAATGACGGACATTGACCGGGAATTCACAATATAATAACTGAACGGGGGTTGTCATCGTAAATCGATTATATTTAGGTGTTTTGCAACTTCAGTGTAGTGATTTATTGCAACTTCAGGAACGTTTACTGCATTCTTACCTTCGAGAGATAACTTATTGATGTGTGATGATGATCACTGAAGCAGCTCCTGTGCTTTCGGTGTGAGAGCGGAACATTTTTCAGCCGCGCCAGCCGTATTGATTGGCCAGGCTCGTGACTCCCAACAAATCAGACGGAACGATGGGCGGGGCTTAGTCTAGGCCACAAAGCGGTGCGCTCTGACTGAGGTGGTTTGATCAATGCCAGATCGCGCATTTCTCTAGACGATGTGATGGTAAAACTACTTTTTCAGCAACTATTAGGCTACTCTGGTCTTCAGTGTCACGTGATTCTTTAGAAATCATTCTAATTTGCTGATTTGATTGATCTCCCGTCGGATGTCGCTAGAGTCCTCTTTGCCGGCGGCCCAAAGCCTGTTTATCTGCTCAACTGAGAGGACCTACACGTCCGTCGTCCTGAGTCTCAATCTCCAGTCGGAGGCTTCATGGGCCCTCTCGGTCAGTTATCTGCCCTGGTTGCCCACTGATTAGCAGGGGCTCATCAGCCAGTAGGGCCCGTACGCCAACACTGTGACCTATTCCAGTCGAGGCAACTCCGCCCTCCTGGTCGGGCTATTCAATCACGCTGCTCCTCCTTCATCGGCCGGTAGGGGCTCATCCGTTCCAATGCAGTGAGGTGCTCCGGTTGAGCAACGGCTCGAGCCCTCCCGACTGGGCGCCACAAATCACGTAGTTCGATACCAGCAGCCGGTAGGGCCTACCTTTCCAAATGTACAAGTCACTCCCACCGGAGTACGTAGGCTCTTCCGGCCTGCCAACCAGCTGACTTTCCAAATATCAGCCCCCGCCAGATCTCAATGCTATTGTGGGGGGGTCCTTAGTCTGGCGGCTGTCCTTTTGCTATTGCCTTTTTGGGGGGGTACTCTAGGTTCGGGCCATTCCCAAGCTCGGAGCCCTTCTCCGGACAGCACGCCAAATATGCATTATATACTTCAGCTAATTATATGTAAGTGTGAACTCGTGAATAAGGCATATTCATGTATTTATTTGTCATTTAAAACTGATGTAAGCAGAGAAAAAGTAGACTGGATTTTTTAAACCTGTCGCCCCCCTCTAGTGGACATTAAGTATTAAGGCCTTCATTGCTCAGAAAAACGAAAGTCAACAGGATTTTTTGGGAAGCTAAATCTGACCAGTTATACAGCAGCGTGAGTCAGACGAGTCTGAAGGTCTGAGCTGAATTTGGTGAAACATTAAAGTTCTAGTCGGTGTCAATTACTCTCATAAGAAATAATAATAATGTTAAAATATATGTTGGCTTTCTCAAACCCAACAAAGAAGACTAAGAAGAGAAACATCAGCCAATTTAGTATGTAATAAAATGAATATGACTAATTTAATTCATAAATTTAACTTTATTAATTTTCACAATTATTTGTTAATGTCATACACCTACCGAGTGCCTTTTGACTTAAAAGACGAGAGTGGTAAATGTTACAGACATATTATCATGGAACTGTTCAGTCTATTATTGATTTTTTTTCTACTTCACTTTTATCCAAGGAGACAGAAATATTTGTACTGTATTTATCAATGGGACAATATTCATACAATACTATAATCCAGGAATAATTTAAAGGGGTCACTTGCAAGTCGCAGCAGCAAGAATTATGTACCCAGCAACATCTGATTCAAATATTATGCTAATTAACAGTGAGCGGTGGTTTCAGACATTACAGTGCCACACTCGTACTGACTCTTATTCTGCCTGAAAGAATGAAAAGACCAAGCTGAAGGCGGAGCGATTTTGACCAATCAGATGAAAGGAGCATTTCAGCGCTAAATCTAATTTTCGGTTTGTTAAACTAAATGGAAAAAAAAAACGAATAAACAAGCCATTTTTTCCATTTCTTGTTATTGCATTCCAAATAGGAAATGAAATGAAATGATCAAAACGTAAACGGACGCTTCTGCCAGTCAAGAAGACATCATCAGTGACAGTGTTAAAGACAGTGAAGGTGTGGATGTTACGTGATACCAGGCATAACATCACACTTATGAAGCAACAGACTGTCTTGGGATCTCTTATTATTTACTGCATACATACAGTATATTACTTTCACACATCATGTTTTGACCACAGCTCAATGTGCTGCATCCAGTTTAGGTCCTCTTTAGTGCAGGAGGAAGAATATTATGTTGTGTAATGTTATGAATATTATTGTGTATTCTGTAGCATAACATTTCTCAATGCACATTGGGCAACATGAAATGTTTAAATAAATAAAGAACTATATATTTCAGAATGTGCAGAAGATAAATAGATTTATGAAGCTATGAGAACTACTCAACAAGGACTGTGCAAAAACAAATTGAAGAATCTGTTTAAGATCTGCTGATTCTACATCCTTCAACATATGAAGAACCAAGATGAAGTATTGTATTATATTGTATTGTATTTGACATTCAATATGAACATGAGGGCATCACTTACTGATTAAATTCTGCCAGTCTCTGGTCTTCCTACTGAGAGTTAACTATGTGTGAATGTTTACATGTCTCTAGTTCTTGTGACCCGGTGCTGCTTAACACATCTGGTGATAATGCTATCTATAGGGTCTAGATATGCTGGCATATGACTACAGAAACATGATCAGCATGATGATATAACACTGTATGGTCTGACATTGTCTTAATATTGAAGCAATCTAGTTTGCATATAATTTGCAAATGAAACTGTTTAATAACAGTATTTGATTTTATTGTATCCAGCATATCAGTAGAATGTTACCAGAGAGAGACAAAGTTTAGCTTTTTGGAGGAAGAGAAATAGAGGTGGAATTGAGGACTTGAGTGTGGACTGAGATTCTGTTTCAGAGAATGATGGACGAGCAGGAACATGTACATCTCATGAGCTTAAATGATTACAGAGACATCAACTCCCACTCACAGGGTGTACTCACGTAGGCCTACTTAGCCTTGTACCGAGCCCAAGCTCGACTGTCCTCGCTGGTCTGCACTCACATCACTGTTAATGTTCCAGGCCGGTGCACACATCATTACCATGCTACTTTTTGTTTTGAAGAAATGCTTCCACTAATAGACTGTCTGAAAGGTTTAGCACTTATGCAGCACAGTGAATTTCATTAAATTGTGCTGCACATATCAGAGGATTATTACGCCACAGTATGGAAATAACGCTCTAGTCATCTCACAACCTTTAACTCATTCATTTAGATCATGAGAATGTGTGCATATTCAGAATTCAGTCTGTCCACAGCAATATATTCTGTGTCAAACCTATTCTGTGCTTTCACATCTGACTGCCTCTCCTCATGCTTGTTGACGTGTGTGTGCCTGCATTTGTGTGTCAGTGTTTGTGTGAGACTCTTGTGTGAGGAATCACCGACTTATTAACAGATGAGTTTGAGTCTGATCACAGATTTATTTAATATTCCAAATAAGTCTTGAGCTTTTAGGTCCAAATGTTAAAAGTGAAACAATTTCAGATCTTTTTTGTCTTGTCCTGCAGCTGTGAAACGGTGAAAGATGATGCCGTCTGTTGAAGAACTGCTTCTGAAGTCGCTGGAGGAATTGGTCAAAGATGATCTGAAGAAGTTTCAGTGGCACTTAAAGAAACATGAGTGTATAGCAACGTCTGAAATGGAGGATGCAGGTCGATTAAAAACAGTGGATAAGATGGTGGCGTGTTTTGGATCAGAAGAAGCTGTGAAGATCACGGTCGGCATCCTAAGGAAGATGGGCAAGAATGATCTGGCTGTGCAGCTGGAAAAAGAACACAAGCAAGGTGACATTTAACTTACTGTGACTGTAACACGAGCTGTAACATGTAATTGTTTAGCAGTGTAACTGTTTGACTTAAATTTTCCTGAAGGCAATATGAAGACATCGTATTCTGCTGGAGCTCATTCAAAAGAGATACAGGATAAATAACAATTGTACTGTACACTGCTTGTACTGTACATGGAAACAAGAGGAAATAAAACAGCAATTGCAGGGTATAGCCCAACAGCAGCAGGTCTTACATAAATAAAATTAATAGAACTATGACACACAGCATACCTTGATTAAAACTTTTTATACTGTGATACAATTTATTTTTATACTCTGATACAAATTATGCTTGAGCAGTAGGTGAAATAATTTAGTATCATCAATGCATCATTACAATCACAAATACTAAAAAATTGGTAACACTTTAGAATACTGTTTCTTACTTACTGCATAACTAATAAGGGATTATTGAAGAACTAACAGGTGGTTATTCATTAAGACTCAACTCACTACTGTTAACTACTAAGGAAGATGTGTTAACCAATCAGTATTTAATATAATTTTATGATTGTGTTAAGTAACAGTTAGCTAATCAATAACTAATATATTCTGTCATACCTCCTGAAGAAATACTATTAATTATCTACTAGTTAAATTTCAAGAAATATAACTAGGAAATAACTAGTACTGAACAGTTATACGCAAATAGTCTCTATAATAATCAGGCTGTGGTCCACAAATCAAGTACTTGAGTAAAAGTACAGATACCCCAATAAAATATTACTTAATATTAAAATTTAACTATGTAGGCCTATTCATTTTCAAAATTACTTGAGTAAAATGACAAGTACAAAGTACTTCTACAGTAGCAACTTTGTTACAGTCCACTCATTAGCCTATAATGGAAATGAAATACGCATTGTAGCAAGGTTCTTGTGTGGGAAGGAAGACAGGGTCGGCTTGACTGCTGACAGTGGTTTTTATTCTCATATACTAAGTTCAAACAGATTGCGCTGCACACAGCACATGAACATAAACACAGTCGTGTGTAATCACTTTTACTTTCGTCGAGGTTTCTTCCTCGGTCACGATCCCACCAGTCAGCAGTCCTTCTCTCTCTCACACACTCTTGTTTCTCCTGCCATTATATATACTCACTCCACGCCAATTACTGAAACAAGACACAGGTGTTGGTTATTTGCGTTTAACCCACTCACTCACCGTTCGTCTCCCGACTCTCTCTCCCGCTGCAGACTTCGCTGAACCACACCCCCTTGCCACATACCCACACCGCCCGACTCAGGCCGGGGAGCGATCTGACCTGCAGCCCCCCCCCCCCATTTCTGGAGAGGAAATCAGCCACAGCCATCTGAACACCCGGCCTGTGGACCACCTTGAACTTAGAAGGCTGTAAAGCTAGATACCAACGAATGATCTGCGCGTTGGTATCCTTCATGCGGTGGAGCCACTGCAGAGGCGCGTGGTCCAAACAGAGGGTGAATTCCTTTTTCCCAGGAGATAATAGCGGAGGGTGAGGATGGCCCACCTGATGGCAAGACACTCTTTTTCAATGGTGCTGTACTTAGTCTCTTTCTTAGAGAGCTTACGACTAATGTACAGCACCGGCCGTTCCTTCCCCTCTATCTCCTGGGACAGGACTGCGCCCAAAAGGGAGAGAAAAATAAGGAGAGTGTAACAACGCCCACCACATAGAGCAGCCTTCACCTGGGTAAAAGCCTGCTGACATGGTTCCGTCCACTGGACTGTATCTGGCGCCTCCTTTTTAGTAAGATCAGTCAAGGGGCTGGTGAGGTCCCGAATAATTAGGTACAAACCTTCTATAATATCCAGCCAGCCCCAGGAACTGTCTCACTCCCTTTTTGGTCTTGGGGCACGGACAGGTCGCAACGGCTGCTGTCTTGCCAATTTGGGGGATGCACATGTCCATGCCCCAAGTGGAAGCCCAGATACCTTACTTCCACACGCCCAATCGCACACTTCTTCGGGTTGGCCGTGAGTCCAGCCCCTCTCAGCGATCTCAAGACAGCCCTCAGATGCTGCATATGGCACTGCCAATCATTACTAAATATAATGATATCATCTAAATAGGCAGCAGCATATGTAGCATGGGGCCGTAGAATCTTATCCATGAGACGCTGGAAGGTGGCCGGTGCTCCCGAACAGCCCAAACGGAAGGGTAACAAATTGGTGTAATCCGAACAGCGTTGTGAAAGCTGTCTTTTCTTTGGACAATGGAGACAAGGGGATCTGCCAATATCCCTTTGTTAAGTCCAGTGTCGAATAAAAATGAGCCATACCGAGCCGATCAAGCACTTCGTCAACCCGCGGAATTGGATACACGTCGACACAGCATTCACCTTGTGATAATCCACACAGAAACGAACTGAGCCGCCCGTTTTCGGAACTAAAACTATCGGGCTCGCCCAATTACTGTTGGATTCTTCTATCATTCCCATTTCAAGCATCACGCCTAATTCAGACTGAACAAATTTTTTCTTGTGTTCAGGCAAGCGATACGGCTGACTGCGAACCACCACGCCGGCTCTGTCTCGATATGGTGCTGAATAAGGTTAGTACAGCCAGGTAGGGGCGAAAACACATCTGCAAACTCAGCTTGCAACTTAGCTAAATCAGTGAGCTGGGAGGGCGAGAGGTGATCTCCATCTGGGGCCAGAGTGAGAGAATGTGTATTGACATTCACCTCTGGCCTAAGATCCTCCTCTCCACTAATCATCGCTAACATCACTGATTCTGACTCATTCCGTTTTTTAAGGAGATTGAGGTGGTAAATTTAATGTGCTCCGCTCCTATCAGACCGTACTACCTCATAATTGAGCTCCCCAACTTACCGTGTGACCTCGTGTGAAACGGTCCCTGCCACTTTACAAGTAATTTAGAACTTGATGTTGGGAGTAATACAAGCACTTTATCTCCTGGTGAAAATTTTATTATATTTTGTTATATAGCCGGCTCTGTCTGTCCTGGGCTTGCAACAAATCCTCCATCGATAGCCGCCCCAAAGTGTGGAGTTTTGTTCTCAAGTCCAGTACATACTGAATTTCGTTTTTACTTTGAGATGGTCTGTCCTCCCAAGTTTCCCTTAGGATGTCCAACACCCCATGGGGCTGGCGTCCATTGAGAAGCTCAAAGGGGGAAAACCCCGTGGAGGTTTGCGGGACCTCTAGCACAGCGAACAACAGGGGTTCTAACCATTTATCCCAATTCTTGGCATCTTCCTGGACGAATTTACGAATCATGGACTTAAGCGTGCGATTAAAACGTTTGACCAGGCCATCGGTCTGTGGGTGATAGACGCTGATACGAATCGATTTAACACCCAATTATGTACATGATATAAACGCCGTGCCTTGATCAGTGAGGATCTCGTTTGGGATCCCCACTCGAGAGATTAAACGAAACAGCGTGTCAGCAACACTCTTAGCGGAGATACTGCGGAGAGCCACTGCTTCAGGATATTGTGTTGCATAATCCACTATGACTAATGCAAAACGATGTCCCCTTGCTGATCGCTCTAATGGCCCAATGAGGTCCATACCAATTCTCTTGATCGGGTCATGAGGCGATTTAGTGTCATTGCCTGTCCTAAGTGCCCCGCCATGGGATTAGAATGAGCCGCTTGGAAAAGCATTTCCCTGTGGCTCCTTGGAACTAATAAACTGGGTTGTATCTTCTTTTGTCTGAGCGTCTTGGGTCACTCGATACAACCGATCTTTTATAATAGCAAAAAACAGATAGGTAAGCGTGCGGGCAGGCTGGAGAGGCTGACCATCGATGGTACGGACTTGTTCAAAAGCATGTTTAACGTCTCATCCTGAGACTGCTCCAGGGGAATGTCATCGCGCTCTGAGTGAATGAGTCTCTTGATTTCGCTCTGTTCCCCTGAAGCCGAACTCAGTGGTCCCCGTTCAGTCTCTCCCACCTACACTCACGTGCCCCCTTCCAGTGCATTTTCCCCCCAAGAGGCATCTGTGCACAAACAACCCAATAATTCAGTAAACACTGGCCAATTCATTTCCAAAATTATCGGATACCGGAGGTGCGGATTAACTGCCACCTCAACACTATGTTTTTGTCCCTGGAATTGGATAATGACAGACACTACGGGATATTCCACCACATCCCTGTGCACACACTGCACCCTAACCAAGTGGCTTGTATCCAATGTCTCAGGTTGAATCAGGCTTTGGTGGATCGAGGTTTGGTTACATCCTGAATCCACCAAGGGCTGATAGGTAACCCCCGATACTCACAGGTATTTGGTACCAGCCAGCTTGACCGGGGGCGCCCTATGGGACATCCGGGACCCGGATCATCATCCCCACCTCCATTACTGGACACCTATCCACAAAATGCTCCGGGTCCCCGCAATGCCAACAGGCCGGCCCAGACCTTCCCGCTGCTCTAGTGGCAGAGAGTGGGGTAAACGATTGGTGTGGAGAGAGTGGAGAAACAGGACCGGCGTCCGACCCGGCAGCAGTCAGCTCTAGGACTCGCGAATTGACCCTGGTCAGTCCCCACCCCGCCCCCGGGGCGGGACTCGAGGGGGGCTGGGTGGACAGGACCTAGGTAGAGGGATAGTTTGAGAGAGAGAAGGGGGGAGAGAGGGAGAGAGATGGCAGAGGTTCGCCGACATGAGTGTCTCAGCTGTTGGGCCATCACGAAGGGCCGACTGGACCTCTGGGCTCCGGCCGACCTGCTGGATGACGACCCTCCTCAGGTCTCCAAACAACATAATGTATTAAAACACCATATAGGTCGTCAAAGACCAGAAGGTTCTGTACCCGCCACCTGAGATTCACCAGAAAGTAAAGGGATTAATTGCATCGGCCATTCGCCCAAGGACCATCCTCTGGTGCCATCTTACTTAAGGGCAGGTGGACGGGCATGTTTGTTAAATTAGTTTAAATGTGGGCAGTATACATGTTAAAATGGAATAAAATATGCTGTATTAAGAAATGTTCTCTTCTGAAATAAAGACTGTGGCCTAATGGTTAGAGAGTTGGACTAGTTACCCGAAGGTCACAGGTTCAAGTCTCGGTGCTGCAGGAGTTGTAGGTGGGGGTTAATGAACAGTGCTCTCTTCCACCCTCAATACCCATGGCTGAAGTGCCCTTGAGCAAGGCACTGAACCCCCAGTTGCTCCCCGGGGGCTGGATATATAGCTGCCCACTGCTCCGGGTGTGTGTTCACTTTATTTATAACACATTATAAGGGTATTCCTAAGGCATTAAATGAATGCATAATGCATTATTAAAAAAAAGTATAATATGTTGTATAATCTCATAATTATTCCTAAGAACAGTTTTTAATATATTATAATATTTACTTATTTGTGGTTATAGTTTTTGAGAGTATGATTATTTATAATACAATGAACATGTTGCATCCACTTTTACAATGGTTTATATTTCTCATAGTTATAATGCATTATACGTCTCATATCTTGGCTTTTTTCTGATGCTATTTAAAGTGGTCAAAAATACTCATAAGTAGTAATAATAAGTATTAATAATAATAATATTTTTATTGTAATATCTTTTTGATTATTTTGATGGTACCCTTTAGACAGCTGTTGATAGGTAACTCTGCAACTATCAACTAGCGGTCATTAGAGTATTAGTATGTCTGATACTGTAAATATATGCTAATACTTTATTTTGATGGTCAACCAACAGATAAAACTAAATATAAGTGTCTTTGCAAGTAAGTCAATTTTTTCTACCATACTAGATTCTATCATTCTTGAGCATACTAATACTCTAATGAGAGTTAGTTGGCATGTAGTTGCAAAGTAGCTTATAGTCAATTGATTAAGGGTACCATCAAAATAAAATGTAACCATATAATACATTGCATTTTTTTCAGTTGGAGTATTAAGCTCACATCAGTTAATTAACAACTGCTCCACAGAAACACTCAAATAACACTCAACATCTAAACACTCACAAGCTGTAGTAAGATATTGTGCAGATCTTAAATAAACAATGTCAAGATATGATACAGGCCAGACAGCAAGCAGTGTCTGCCCAGATCTGGCCCACATGTGTCCCACGTGGATTTCACTGTCAGGGAAAAACATGTATTCAATTTGCAGGTTCAACTCGAATTTATTTCAATTGCAAACACCACTCGGCTGGGGCAGAGAATAGAGGAAGGATGAGGGAACAGTCCAAACAAGCCTCCAGTCCCTCCACTAGGCAGAGTAGATACAGAACAGCTCATAGAGTCCAGGTATCAGTACTGACACAACATCAGAGTGGGAGGGATCAGCTCACAGAGTCCAAGCGTCTGCACTGACGCAACGTCAGAACAGAGAGTTCCTTGTAGAGTGCGCTGAGGAGGGGTAGGATTGAAGAAGCCACAAAGCACGGTTCTGGTAATGCCTGGGCAGGAACTAGGGAACAGAAGTCTGTTGAAACATGAGGCAGAGAGTGAGCAAAAGAGGAGACAAACTGAACTTAGAGCCTATGAAAACACGGCAGACCAAAACACAACAAGACTGGGAGTAGGTCACGAACGAAGTGTAGCATGTTCTCACCACAATGGTCGGACACAAGACTACACATGAGGGGAACTAAAAAAGAGGGAGAATTAAGAAATGAACAAGTCACAGGTGTGATGGCAGCATAAAGACAATGAGCACATGGTGAACTGTCAAAACAAAACAACAACCTGCTGATCAGACTGAAGTCATGACAGTACTCCCCCACCCCCACCAGGAACGCCAAGGAGGGGCTCAGCTCGTCGGCGACGGAAGTCCTCAACCAGAGTCTTATCCAGAACGTCCCTACCAGTCCACCAGATCCTCTCCTCTGGACCGTAACGCTCCCAGTCCACCAAAAAACTGGAAACCCCGACCACGGCGTCTAACATCCAGGATCTTTCTCACAGTATACACTGGAGTACCATCCACTATACGAGGGGTCAGAGGGGTCGGGGGAAGAAACAACAGGATTAAGAGGGGAACGAAACACAGGCTTAACCCTGGACACATGGATGACAGGATGAACCCGACCAAGCGTGTAAGGAAGCTTGAGCCGCACTGCCACTGGACTTAGAACCTTGGTGATACGATATGGCCCAATGAAACTGGGTGCCAGCTTACGAGAAGGCACCCGGAGAGGCTGGTCCTTGGTGGAAAGCCATACTTTCTGACCACACACACATACTGAGGAGCAGGAGTCCTGTGACGATCAGCCGCTGCTTTGGTCCGTCTGGAAGCCCAGGCCAAGACCTCCTTAGCCCTCTTCCAGGTGCGGCGACACCAACGGACAAAGGCCAAGGCAGATGGGACTGCAGGTTCGGGTTCCTGAGCAGGGAAAAAGAGATGGTTAATAACCCATGGAACATTGAAAGAGAGACATACCTGTGGACGCTACAGAAAGGGAATTGTGGGAAAGTTTGACCCACGGTAGCTGCTGACTCCAGGAGCTCGGACTATGTGATGCCAGACAGCGGAGAGCTCTCTCGAGATCCTGGTTGGCTCACTCGGACTGCCCATTGGTCTGAGGGAGCCTGAAGACAGACTTGTTGAGGCCCTGATCTGTCTACAGAACTCTTTCCAAAAACCGGGAAACAAACTGTGGTCCTCTGTCGGAGACCACATCCACCGGAAGACCATGAATCCGGAAGACGTGGTCCACCACCACTTGTGCTGTCTCCTTGGTGGAAGGGAGTTTGGGCAATGGAATGAAAATGGGCCGCCTTGGAGAAGTGATCCACCACCGTCAGAATCACGGTGTTGCCTCTCAAGAGAGGGATCCCAACACCACCCCCTTGGGGAGAATGGTGTCAGGAGCCATATCCCTCCCAGGACCCTCAAACAGACGAGAAAGGGCATCAGGCTTGGTGTTCATGGTAGGCATTGCGGAGGTCTAATTTAGTAAAGACCTTTGCTCCCTGTAACAATTCAAAAGCAGATGACAGAGGCAGAGGATACCTGTTTCTAATGGTGATGTCATTTAGTCTCCGGTAATCAATGCAAGGACGCAGGGAGCCATCCTTCTTAAAGAAGAACCCAGCACCAGCAGGTGAGGAAGAAGGACGGATGAGCCCGGCATTTAACGATTCCTTAATATACTTGTCCATGGCCTCTCTTTCAGGACCAGACAGGGAGTACAAACACCCTTTAGGCGGGGAAGTGCCTGGGAGGAGACTGGGACTTACTGAAGACCCGGCAAAAATTGTGTACGGCCGGTGAGGAGGTAAGGACATGGCCTGGGACTTACTGAAGACCCGGCAAAAATTGTGGTACCCTGACGGGACTCCGGAGAGATCAGCTGTCTCCACAGAAGACAAGGAGATAGGAGACGAGGCAGCACCTAAACATGAAGCAAAACAGGACTGACTCCATGATAACACAGAGTTCCCTGACCCAACCACGGGTGCCCCAGGACAACAGGAGCACCCGGGGAGTCAAGGAGGTACAGCTGAATTACCTCACGGTGATTGGCAAAGACCACCAGACATACTGAATTGGTGGAGTGGGTGATGGAGGGGAGGAGAAGGCTATTGAGGGATCGGACAAAGATGGGGGAAGGGAGAGGAATGGCAGGGATGCCCCACTGCGCTGCAACGGAAAAGTCCAAGAAATTGCCCTCAGCTTCTGAATCGACAAGAGCTGGACAAGAGCGAATGGTGTCCTCATACTGAACGGAGACAGGGAGCAGGGTACGAGACTTGGGGGACTCGAGACATGGAGAAGCGCCCATCAGGATCCCCCGGCTTACTGATGGGCCCTGGCTTTTAAAAGGACACCGGATGGCTCTATGTCCAGGTTTCCTACAATATAGGCAGAGACCTCGAGCCATCCTGCTTCTCCTTGGCTGTGAGACGAAGGCATCCCACTTGCATGGGCTCCGGGTCAGCTACAGAAGTTGAGGAGGTAAGGGCAGAATTGGATGCTCCCTTGCCCAATGTCCAGGAGGGTTGTGCAGTCCACCGCTGACGGCGACACTAAAGATGCCACTGAAGATTCCCTCTATGCGCAGTGCCAGTTCCACTAGGGAGTCAAAATCATGCTGCAGCTCATGAGTAACAATTTCGTCTTGGCTCTCATCATCTAGCCCCTGCCGAAACCTAGTGCGCAAAGCAACTTCATTCCAGTCGCAGGCAGCCACCAGTGTTCTAAACTGGATGGAATAGTCTGTGACTGAGCGACCATCCTGATTCAATCGTGCCAGTTGGGAGGCTGCCTTGTCACCCTGAGGAGATCGATCAAACAGCTTAATCAGGGGACCATGAAGACAACCAGCACATGGTGAACTGTCAAAACAAAACAACCTGCTGATCAGACCAAAGTCATGCTCGAAAAAATCATGAATGCAAATGGCCAGCACATATCTCATAACCGTAATAAAATGAAAAGTAAAAAAAAAAAAAAACACTTGAAGAAAAACATACATTAAAGGAATAACTCTATAACAAGCAAAACAAGCAAACATAAATTCTACCAAATCATTTGCATTTTGTGCACAGACATTATCATTGCAGCTTTAAAGTTGATTTTGCGAGCACAGACATTATCAGTGCTAAACACTGGACAGTCTTTCTTCTAACATTGTGCTCTGGAGAAATGTCTTGTATCACTTTCAGTTTCAAGAATGAACGACAGCAATTGCATGGCAAAGTCTGGTGATAAGTCGTCAGTGTCCTGAACCACTAAAGTGTTTGCCATTTGAAACAGGTCGTTGTCAGAGAAGAACAGCAGCAGACCAGAGCACAGAAATGCACGTTAAGCATAATAAACATGCACTACCTTTGCACTCGCATCTTTTTCAGTGTCTCAAGCATGACACGATGTTCAAAAAATGTAGCGCTCAAGACAAAAAAAGTTTTAAAAGGTTAAAAAAAAAAATAATCATTTTTTTCAAAGCATGTGATTTGTGAATGCCTTTTAGACTGTCCCAGCGACAGGGCCCCACGCACCACGGGGAAGTCCCGTATGCCACTCTCTGCAACATCCTTCACAGTGCAAAGTGTTCAGCTGTACCATGTGATTGTTAAAGAACCTATTATAATGACATAGTTTGTCCCAAAGCTTGCCTACTATTCTTCTACACATCATTAAAGGTGATATTAATTCAGTGAGTCATTAACTGGAGACTCACTCTGACTGGATAATTTGAATCAGTGAGAACACCTGCAATCCAATCAGTAACTAATTACAAATACTTTCGTTACAGTACTTGAATACATTTTTTTTTTTCAGCTAAATTGTGGTACTTTTACTTGAGTTAAATAAAAATAAAGTATTTAACTTTACTACATTTATTTTTCACCAAAAGTAAAAAGACAAAGGTGCAGATGATGGAGAAACAGGGCCTTTAACTGGCACTTTTCAAACTACTAGCTATGTCATGGCTGTGCACAAGGTGCTCGAGTCTCAGCTCAAGTTTTAAGGCTTATTTGTTCATTAATGATGTCATCAGTGGGAAGTCAACATCGACTCGACTTTCATTACATAAATGTAGACTTTTAAAAAATTTGAAGTCATTCAACTCCTAATGCACACACAGTTTAGTTGAATGGTAAAACTCACTCTCTTTAGCAATGCATTTAAACTAAATGTATGAAGCAAACTTTGTATGAAGCTGAAATAACCTCAACATTAACAACAAAACTGATATAAGAGCATGCATTTTACATGCATCTGACTGACAGATAAACCATGATTTTTCACTATAGCAACGGTGGACTCAAAGGAGCAAAGGAGCATTTTATTTAACATGTTAACCCATAGATAGACATGGGAATAAAAAATCAGTTCCAATTCTGGAATCGGATAATTATGGTCAAAAAACTTTCAATTTATACCATCATACAACAGAAAAGAAAAACAATGATCAAAGCTTGTTAATGTACTTTTGCTAACAAATGTCATTAAACTTCAGTTCTTAAAAGATCTATGCTCTTTTTTACATTTACAAATGGTGTGGGAAAAGTATGCTTAATAAATTATAAGCACTCCACAAACTCTTCATGTTGACATATTATTCATTTACTCATAACCACACTCTGTAAAGGTGTGTGTGTGTGTGTGTTTATATATATATATATATATATATATATATATATATATATATATATATATATATACAGTACAGGTCAAAAGTTTGGAAACATTACTAATTTTTAATGTTTTTGAAAGAAGTCTCTTCTGCTCATCAAGCCTGCATTTATTTGATCAAAAATACAGAAAAAAACAGTAATATTGTGAAATATTATTACAACTTAAAATAATAGTTTTCTATTTGAATATACTTAAAAAAAAATTATTCCTGTGATGCAAAGCTGAATTTTAAGCATCATTACTCCAGCCTTCAGTGTCACATGTAACATCCAGTCTTTCACATGATCATTTAGAAATCATTCTAATATTCTGATTTATTATGAGTGTTGGAAACAGTTCTGCTGTCTAATATATTTGATGAATAAAATGTAAAAAAAAAACTGCATTTATTCAAAAAAAAAAAAAATCTAATAATATATATTCTAATAATATATTTTCTTTACTATCACTTTTTATCAATTTAACACTTCCTTGCTGAATAAAAGTATTGATTTTATTAAAAAAAAGAAAGAAAAAAAAATTACTGACCCCAAATTACTGACCAGTAGTGTATATTGTTATTACAAAATATTTATATTTTAAAAACATAGCTTCTTTTTTTTTTTTTTTATTCATCAAAGTATCCTAAAAAAGTATCACATGTTCTGAAAAAATATTAAGCAGCAGAACTGTTTCCAACTTTGATAATGAATCATCATATTAGAATGATATCTAAAGGATCATGTGCTAATGATCCTAAAAATTCAGCATTGCATCACAGAAATAAATGATAATTTAAAGTACAATAAATTTAAAAACAATTATTTTAAATTGTAATAATATATCACAATATTACATTTTTTTCTGTATTTTTGATCAAATAAAAATGCAGGCTTGATGAGCAGAAGAAACTTCTTTCAAAAACATTAAAAATTAGTAATGTTTCCAAACTTCTGACCTGTACTGTATCTATATGTATATATATATATATATATATATATATATATATATATATATATATATACTGTATATTATTTGTTTATGTTTTTGCAGTACTCAATCTAAAGTGGAATCTATTCATCATTTGTAAATGTTTCTAAATGTTTACTAATCATTATTACCTTTATGAGCTGTCATCTAAATGACAAAATGTGTCTCAAATGACCTGAATTCACTCTATTTACACATAAGAACATAAAGACATAACACACATTGTAATTTACAATACAAAATATTTATTGCCTCAACACTTATATTAGTATACTACTGCATATCATTAAACAGGATATTACTTGAATCATACATCAACAGGAGAAAACAACATTTTAAGGGTCTGAATGATGCATTAATTAAGTGTAAATAAACTAGCAATTAATGATGAACTTTTTAACAATGATGCATTAGTTATACATGAACACACTAGTAATTAATTATTAATGGTAACATATAGTAAGGGCATATTGGCCATTATGTACAATTTATTAAACATTTGAAAGATACACATTTATGCTATAAATAAACAAAAAATAAGCTAGTAATTATTGATTAACTCAATGTACAGTACATGCATGGATGTACTGGCAACATTTAAACGTAAATGTTATTAAAAAATGTGTAAAAATATTTATAGTACAAATCTTTTAGTTTATATCATAAACATCTGTATAAGTTTCCTTTTAACATTTATATATCCA
Source organism: Cyprinus carpio (assembly GCF_018340385.1). Lineage (NCBI taxonomy): Eukaryota > Metazoa > Chordata > Actinopteri > Cypriniformes > Cyprinidae > Cyprinus > Cyprinus carpio. The sequence continues at coordinate 24,941,405 of NC_056575.1, read as the reverse complement.
TATTATATTTTATCGCTTTGTGTTATATGCCTAAACTCAACCCCAAAAAAAGAATAAACGTAATAGACAGAAATAGTTATGAAAATGACAGTTTTTTAGTAAACAATAGTATTAAAAATATATTTTGACCCCCGCTCATCCCACTCAAACCTCTTAACTTACCCATAACCGTTTCTTAAAACTGTAGAGTTATAAAGAAAAACATAACAGACAGTCGACCAATAGTGGATTTTATATGTATACTCTCACACTTTAATATACGCTTATATTCTAGAACACGTGATGCAGATAGAGTTGTTTTAACTAATGAAACATAAAGACAGAACACAGATAAAACCATATATTGTCACAATCTTTTGTTTATTGTCTTTAAGTCATCTCAGGTATTTTTATAAGAATTAAGTATTACATATATACATAGCCTTCTATCACTGTACATAAAACTATGATCATATGATTTCTGCCTCATTCTGTGATATGATACCATGTCAGATTACAAAAAATATGTTATTTTAAACACTCGACAGAGGTTATGAAGTGAATTTGGAGTAAAAGCGTAATTAAATCTCTGTTGGAAAAACAGATTTCTAAAAAAAACAGGTACACACACATTCTTCTGTGGTAAATGTATTCTTTGCAACGGACCAATTTTTGTAGCTCATGCAACATATGTCACATGAATGATGTATTATACTTATCGATACTGCACTTGACTAAATATTTTACGTTCTTTCTACTGTTATCTAGGGTGACCATACTTGTCCTTTTTTCCTGGACACATCCTGGCCAGGATTTCTATATTGCCTAAAATATCCAGGTTTTGCCTGTGTTTGCACTGTTCAGACCGATCGGTGTATGACAAAATACCATGAGAGCTATAGAGAGCAGACAACTCCTTATGCTTTTGAATCACTCTAATGGTATTTTGATGTCATAGACCGATCGGTCCTGCTCAGCGCCGCTTCAAGGCAAACACACCTTATATGTACATGAATTTGCATCACTTTGACCGTTCTCTGTAGATCCCACCTTCTCACGTGCCACGAATCCTGACCAGGACATTTCCCAGGAAAAAGGGAATGCATGGTCACCCTATGTTATCAGAAAACCGGAGTGTTCATCAACCTCAGAAGTCTGGGTAAGAAACAGCATCACTAGAACTTTGATGTTTAGAAGCAGTGTGCATAGTTATAGGGGAAAATTCAGAGCTAAGTCTAGAGCAGGGGTAGTTAAGTTCAGTCTTATAAAGTTGCTGGAAAAAAAAAAAAAACTTCTGAAAAAGAAAACTCACCTACCTATAGTCTTTATAATCCTGAGACATTGATTAGCTTGTTCAGGTGTGTTTGATTAGGGTTGGAGCTAAACTGTGCAGAACAGCGTCTCTCTCGGACTGAACTTGCCTACCCCTGGTCTAGAACAGGGGTGTCCAAACCTGTTCTGGAGGATCACTGACCTGTAGAGTTTAGTGGCAACTCTAATCAAACACCCACTGAACACCCTCTTACATGACTTGATTGTCTGTCTTGAAGTTCACACTAGTGCTACAACGACACATCGACGTCATCAATTACGTCGACTACGAAAATACGTCGATGTGCGTGAAATGCGTCGACACGTCACACTGTTTATATTCATCTCGCTTAATGGCAGCTTCTTCTCCTGGGAATGGAGAAAGTTCCAGTCTATCACAAAAACCTAGACCACGATTATCAAAAGTATAGGAATACTTTAAACAGAGGCCAAATAAAATGGTCCTTTGTTCACTTTGCATAACCAGAATGGCCTACCACGGCAGCACAACTGCGATGCACGAGCACCTCAGAAGAAAAAACATCCTGGCACTCTCCGACCCTCAAAAGGAAGAGCCATCTGTGTAAGTATTTATATAAAAAAAAAAAATCTGAGTAATTGTTGTGTTCTTACCTGCTGTGTTTTGGTCAAGAATTATTCATATATGCTAGGTAATTCTAATCGCTAAGGGTATAAACTGTAAACATATATTACTGTTTAGGTTACTTTGGCGAAAAATAAAGCAGACTTTAACTTTTAATTAACATTTACTGGTTGTTAGAAGTTGTTTATTCACACATAGACTTAAAATGAACTACTAGATTTACATTAACAGTACGCTGTAATCTATTAGTGTACGTGAACATATAGATAAATAGGCTACTAGTACATTTTTGTTTACTTTTTGGCACAAGCCAGTTAAATAAATTATAATAATATGTACAGTAGATGGCCATCCAAAATGGTGGTTCTACCGCCGCAACTTACCGCCGTGTCTGCAAGTGCATTTGCAGCTTTTGACCGCTGAGTGGCACTTTAACATCAAGTTATCAAACAAGCGTGTCAAAGCACATTTTTTGCAAATAGACGTCAGCTTTGCCTCACCGATGTGTTATATTTGACTGCAGTCAGGGAAAATGAAAGAAAAACAATGTAGGCTAGTTAAAATATTTAATATTCACAGATGAAAGTTTAGTCCGTATGAAGATATCTGCGTTTCTTAAAACAAATTCAAGCAGGATAAATGTCAAGCCTATGAGCCTGTGCTTATATTTTCTCTAAGCTGCACAGTACAATACCATATTTTAGATGGAACACAATTAAATAGTGTGCAGTATTATTTATATAATATGAATTATGTGTAATATTATTCAAAAGAAATTGTGGTTTACTTTGCAATCGGAGCATTAAAAGTGATAGCCTATTGTGAGCTAGGCTTGCGTGTTTTATAAATTATTTTCTTTATTTTAGTAAACGTGAGGCACTGTATAATTTCACTCCCATTACTTAGGCCTAATTAAAACAAGAAACAAATAAATTAAACCTGCACGATTTAACTAATCATTTGAAACTCTAAAGAATGGATGGATTAATAAAACGTTCACTTTTTAACTTTAGTTCTCTCATTATAATCAACAAAATGCACACGATGTAAAAAAAAGCTTAATTAATAGACAACTTCAGTGATTTTAAAGGGGCCTTCTTTACTTACTTTCATATAATTTAAGTAAAGTGAAAAAAAAATAAATAAATAAATTGCAGCCGCATTTGAATGCAGGTTTTTATAATATTCCTTAAAATATCAGAGTGCAAGATTTTGCTCGGCGCACATGATCCTGAGTGCACGTGCAGCATTTATTCTTATTTTGTCTACATATTTTATCTTCATTACAAATTCTGGTTTGGTTTTATTTTGGATAATTGCATGTAAAAAAAATATTTACTTTGTAATGCATATGCAAAATGTGAATTATTATTCATATTCAAGTGTTTGTGTGAAAATTATTAATGCGCATGCATGACAGGGAGGCGCCCTCTTGATCACGTGATTTTTTTCCTAATAATGAAATAACTGAAAATTGGGGTGTCTCACATACATGAGAATATATCTACAGAAAGCTTTGAAATGTCTTCAATTCAGAACGAAAGCATTATTGTAATCTGTGAAGGTGTCATTTCTCTCTAAAGGCGCATCCATGTGGAGAGAGTCAGCAGTGTGAATTTCATTTTGCAGCCGACAAGAAAACATTTGTTTATTTATAATTAAAATGTCTCCTTTTTCACAATTATTGGGCTACTTCTGCCTGTGCTTTGTGGCAAACTTGTACATGTGCTTGAGCACGGAATATATTAAGGCTCATTAAGGATTATAGATGTAAATTTAACAGAAACCTCCGATTAGTTGAATTATTACAAATGAAAGACTAGTAACTAGAAAAATCTTACGAGGGGGGGCAGCCCTATTAAATACTCTCTAGACATCTCTGTTAAAGTTTTTAAAGCATCTTATACGCATTTGCATAAATTCTGCTTTCAGGACGGTCTGTAATGGAGAGATGCTTTACCACTGATTTTTCCTCTGAAACACAAAAACGAAAATTGAAATAAAATTTATATTTTATGTTTTTGTTATTTTTTTATCTTTTTTTGAGTTAAGGCAACTTCCTCTGAAATTAAGTTATAATAAATAATAAATTAATAATACTATTAAACTGACTTTAAAATCTTAAGGAGTTTATAAGTTGAAAAAGTAAAATGTCACAGTGCATGTTAAATACACCTAAATGAACTTGTATCTTGTATAGTATCCAAATACCTTGACTGCAAGTTTACCATGAAACTAACTATATATATATATCTATATATATATATATATATATATATTTTTTTATATATATATATATTATTATTTTTTTTTTTTTTTTTTTTTTTTTTTTTTTTTAAAAATGAACAATTCCTGGTATAAAATGTGACAGCAACCTTTATATCAAACATTTTGAAATCTTCCACAGCTGAGCATTGCGGAGGCAGGTTGAGCGCGCAAAGTAAATGTAATGCACAAAGTCATTTTCAGATGCAATGGAAAAATAAAGCTGGATAAAAACATACACGAAACTTGTAAATAGTTAATAACATAGCCTAGATTAGGCCCATACTCTGTTCCTAAGTATATAATGTAGATTTGTTAACCCATAATAGGCCTAACACATTTTAACCGATAAATCTTGCAGCAATTTTCGTTTGCTGCATGTTTTTTTTTTTTTTTTTTAAACAGGCTAAAAATTAAATTAAGCTTGTGAGAGTTGCATTTTATTACATTCAGAAATAAATAACGGCAGACCTAATAATGCTATAGGCTAATGTACCAACAGGATATTTTTAGTTCCCTTCACTTTACAACAAATCCTTAAAATTTAACAAATTTATCAGAACAGAACAAGAATAACAAATATATAATTCTAATGGATAAATATAATTGCAGTACATAATAATATAAGGTGTTTTGACCTCTCATAAAATATCAGCTCAGAGGGAAGAGATCTACGTAGCATAAACAAGAACGAATAAATAGCGAAGTCGCTCAAATTTGTTTATTCACTCACTCCCAACAGACGTCCACAATAATAACGAACTTACCACCCAGGAACGAAAATTATACAGAACCGACAACAACGAACTAAGAAGAACACTAAAATACAAATAAAGAAATGCTTGTTTGCTGGCTAGCCCACAAGATCTGTCCATCTCCTTTCTCCTCCTCGTTGACGTTTATACCGTATCAATCAGCCACTCAAATCACGAACAGGTGCGTCCACCTAAGAGAGAGATAGAGCACGTACACGCTCCAAAAGGATAGCGCAACGCCAAGAAAACAAGGGAGGGACAAAACAAAGTAAACAGACAGACCAAGCCACCGACCGTAACAAGGCTTATAAACAAAAAAATTATAATAATTCAAAATAATTTAAAGCGATACACAAGGTAAGGTTGGGCTTATCTCTCTCATTCGGGAAAAATCCAAACATGTTGCCCATTTGAAGCTAAACTCTTATTCATGAGGTAAAATAGGCTTTTTGGATTTCACACGTGTATCAGTATCGATGGAAAAAAAATCATAATGAGTAAAAATATGCCAAAGTGGCCCGCTGCTCGCGCGCTGCATGGCTCGGTGAACGACTGCTGTTTTCCAATGAAAATGTGCGCGTGAGACACCAGTGCGATCAAAGTAACAATTCACAATTTTTGGTCACGCAGCAAAGGCATAATTCAAAAATGCAAAGTGTTAGCAGTTTGAAAAAATCAAGAATAATAACAGAGTTAATAAGAATTGTGTGTAAATGCTGCACCGTTCTCATTTCGCTCTGCAAATGGAACCTGAAGACTTTTTTTTTAACCAAGAATGAACCAAAAAGAAAACATTTAGCTTTTAATCTGTGTATATATATGTATAATATATATATATATATATATATATATATATATATAGGTATGTATGTAATGACTGTTTTATAAAAAGGTCTTTCTTTAAATTTTTAATGAGTAGACTGTAGCCTAAGACTATCCTACTTTTTAATGGCTTTTTAGGATGTTATAATGTATATTATAACGTTATTGTTGTTTTACGTCTTCCTTTCAGTTTACAATTACATTCAGTTCACAATCCATGCCTTTGCACCTGCTGGTAGTTTCGCAAATGATTTTAACATGCGACTGACTTGCAGTTAAGGTCCTGCTGCGGCGGTATTACCCTTTCTGGTTGTCCACCTACTGTACGTGATTAATAACAAATTATCTCATTAGTTAAAAAGAGTTTAAAATGTTTTCTGTATTTCATAATAAAATGACAAATTCACTACACTTTCTGAAATACAATTAATATTGTAATCAAAGTAATCATATTAAACATTGTAATAATCACATTCAGTTCATTTAAAAATATGCAGATTTACTACCCTCTTTGAAATACAGTACAGTTTATATATTGTTAGCATTCATAGCTTTCATGTTTAAATTTTTTTCCTAATGTTAATTATTGTGTTTGTTTTTCTCAGGAAGAGGCAAAGCTGTATACAAGATTTCTTTCATAAAAAGGATGTCACTGTTTGCACGCCCCAAATGGCCGTTACACTTACGGATAGCATACTCAACATGATTGTAAAAGAAATGAGACCTCTTACAATTGTAGATGGTCAAGGATTTTGTGAGATGATCAACACGTTTTACCCAGGATACACACTTCCCTTCAGGTCCCACTTCACTAAGCTGATGGAGAAGAAATATGAGGAAAATTTTGAAAGATTGAAAGCGTCACTCAAAGATGTGAAATCAAAAATACCTCTCACCACAGACGCATGGACCAGTATTGCCACAGAGGCATACTTGGTGTCACATGCCACTTCATTAATGAAGACTGGGAGCTTACATCATACAATCTGACCACCATGCCACCTGAAGATCGGCACACAGCTGAAAAAATTGCTAAGTGGGTGGAAAAAGCAGCTGAGAAGTTTGAGATATCCATGGCCAATGTAATTGGAGTTGTCCATGATAATGCTGCAAATGTTGTCGCTGCTCTGCGTATTTTGGAAGAAAAGCATGGCATCTCTTCTCTCAGGTGTGCTGGTCATACATTGCAGTTAGTTGTCAACCATGCCCTGAGGGATCCCCACATCAGCAAGACACTGAGGGCTGCAAAGTGCCTTGTGGAACATTTTAAAAAAAAGTGAGCTGGCCACCACAAAGCTTAAAGCTTAAAGCTCAGCCACCTGCTTGAACAGAGGTGACTGCAACACTTTCCGATCCTGATGTCACACCATGAAGGAAGCGCTTCCTGGATTTAAAACATAATCAGTGGAGCTTACTTGAGAAGTGGAACAAGTCCTGAGGCCTTTCAAGTGTGCTTCTGTTTTCTTGAGTGGACAGTCCTTGTGTGACTGATTCCGCTCTACCTCCTCTGGTAAAGGGCCTCCAGAAATCCATACAGACCAGTTTTCGAGACCGCAGCAGTCAAGGCTTTCCAAAGTATTGCTGCACAGGAGATGACATCAAGATGGGAGCGGGAAACTAATTCAGAGAGATGATGGAGAAAATATATGCCTTATTGCAGCAGCCCTGGACCCCAGATTCCGCAAACTAAAATTCCTGCCAGAAGAGGACAGTTTAAAAGTTTCACCTCAAAGGTTCAAGCTCTTGGACTTGAAGAGAAAAGAAGATATGAGGAGCAAACACATCAACATCAAAGTGAGAAACAGGTTCAGTCAGCCAGTGCAGACATGAAATTTTTAGAGAAGAGGCAAGTGTCTCTGTTGGACACTTTGCTCGGTTCGGATTCAGATGACCACAGTAATGGTGAGGATGACACTGGTCACATCCAAGATCAAGAAACTCACAGTGAAGTTGTGAGAAATGAGATACACATGTACTTTAGTAAGCAGGCTATTCCAAAGGAAGAAATGGTTCAATGGTGGAAGGAAAATGAAGTGAGGTTTCCCATCTTGGCCATGCTGGCAAAGAGTTACTTGTCTGTCCCTGCAACATCAACCCCATCTGAAAGGCTTTTCTCAGTTGCTGGCAACATTGTGACTAAAAAAAGAGCAAGCCTAAACTTTAGAGCATGTAGATATGCTAAACTTCCTCCATTGCAATGCTATACAATTAGTAATACAGGCCCCCAAACCTTTTGCACTGTATTGGCCATTATTTTTGACAGTGTTGAGCAGTGCTTTTGTTGGACTTGGCTCCTTTAAAACTGTTACCTTTCAGGTATGTTTTACATAGTGTTGTTTACCAGTATTTTGTGGTGTGTTACTACTTTAAACCACATAATGCCTTCAGAATGCATCTTTTGCAAAATGTTTATATGGCATTATTCATGCATGATGCCCTAAAGTGTTGTATACATTTTTATTTTTTGGCACTTAATTTCTTGTATATGTATTTCATGTATATTTTTGCACAGTGTTGAGCAGTGCTTTTGTTGAATTTAAATGGCATTTTGAATGCTTTTGAATTTATATGCCATTATTCGTGCCTGAATGCTAAAGTGTTGTTTGCATTTTATTTTTGGCACTTTATTTTGTAAAAATACTTCAACCACATTAAAGAATTTTTTTTTTTTTAAATGTAATAAAAGTTTAAATATTATATTAGAAGTTGTACTTTAATATTTTGTAAAAGTTATCCAAAGGATTAAATTGCTAATCAAAAAAAGAACACTAGATTAATAAAAAATAATGAATACAAATAATCGTTAGAGTAGTTGACAGAAAAAAGAATTGTTATCTGCAGCTCTAGTTCACACTATGCAACACTACGTTAATGATCGACACACTACACTCTGTCACCCAACGACTCTATCCTGTCCCCAACCACGTTTTGTCACAAAAACACATGTGAGAAGTTGAATGGGAATGACACAAATCAACACGAGAAACAGAAGTTGTTTATTTGAAAATGGGCATCAGGAAGAAATTAGTGCTGCAAGCTGCTTGCATGATGATCTGTTATTAATTTTTTTTTGCCCCATTTCTTGTGTCCCAACTTTATTAAAGCTGTGTTGCTGCTGATGTTTTTCTTCCACTGACCTCAAACCATGCCTTGCTTTCTCATTGGCTGTGGCTCGTCGCGACACCTGACACCATGTGATGTTGAGTCGGCTGACAGGTCCAGATATTTAGCATGCTAGATATTTGTTTGGTGTTGGTGATGTGTCAGCAAGCCTCTTTGATCTGTCGTAGAGTAGTTCACACATAAAAGACTGCCGAGGGCTGATCACCCACTGATTTTCTACTGATCACATCTGGACCTGTCGGCGAGCTCGTTAACTTGCACCAGGTTAAAAATCCTGTAGTGTGAACTAGGCATAAGTCTCACTCATTGGCCCTTCAGGAATATTAATTAGAATGTAGACTCACACACAGTTTTCAAGGTTTGTAATGGGAATCACAGGCCATGTCAGAGTCTACATAAAGATTTTATAATCATTATTTTATTAAAAACCAATGACTTACTCTTAACTGACTCTTTTCCATTTTCTCAAAGGCTCTGCTGAGGACAGCAAAGCTACTCATAATGATTACACAAAGATCTTGAAGGACAAGTTAAAACAGCACTGTGAGCGGATATTGGTTGGTAATTCACAGACGGGTGAAAATAAATACCTGGACGATATTTACACTGATTTATATGTGGTGGAGAATCAGACTGGAGGACGAATGAATGAACACGAGGTGAGACAGATCGAATCAAATCACAACCGACTGACTGCCAAGGACCCGCCGATCCAGTGTAATGACATGTTCAAAGACCATATGGGACGACGAAACAGAAAAGTGCTGACAGTGGGGATTGCAGGAGTAGGAAAAACTGTCTCTGTCAAGAAATTCATCCTTGACTGGGCTAAAGGAAAAGAAAATCAAGATATAGTCTTCATTTTTCCACTCCCATTCCGTGAACTGAATTTGATTAAAGAGGAATACAGTCTCATGGGATTGCTTCACAGATGCTGCTTTAGTGGCCTTAAAGAGCTGACATCTCTTCCTGAAGATGGCAGTAAGGTCATGTTCATCTTTGATGGGCTGGATGAATGTCGCTTCACTTTGAGCTTTGAAGAGGGTGACAGTTTTACAGATGTTAATAAGAAAACCACAGTGAGTAAGATAGTTACAGCCCTAATCAAGAAACATCTGGTTCCCTCTGCTCTCATCTGGATCACATCCAGACCAGCAGCAGCCAGTCTGATACCCCGAGAATACATTGATCAGGTGACAGAGGTACGAGGATTTAGTGATGAGCAGAAAGAGAAGTACTTCATCAAAAACAGCAGTCCTGAGGTTGCTGAAAACATCATCCGTCACATCAGAAAATTCAGAAGTCTGTACATCATGTGTCACATCCCGGTCTTCTGCCGGATCTCTCTCACTGTTCTTCAGCCTCTGCTGGTTCGAGAGAGCAATGACAAAACACCCACAACCCTCACAGGGATGTACACAAACTTTTTACTTTCTCAGAAGCAACAGATGGAAACAAAATATTGCAAGGATCCTAAAATTAAGTCTGAAGTCATGTCTTTTGATGAGATTATTCTGAAGCTTGGGAAACTGGCCTTTAAACAACTACAGAAAGGTAATCTGATTTTCTACAAAGAAGATCTTGAGAAGTGTGGACTAGATGTCAATGAAGGGTCTGTGTACTCTGGGTTATGCACCCGGATGTTTCAGGAGGAAAAATCTATATCAGAGAGAAACGTTTACAGCTTCGTACATCTCAGCATCCAGGAATTACTTGCTGCTCTCTATGTGTTTTTGATGAACAAAAACAAGAAAGCAAACCCATTTGTTAGATCCTGGAAAAAACTGACATGTATCCTGTCAAAAAAGCCACTTTTTAAACTACATACAGCAGCAGTCAAGAAGGCTTTACAAAGTGAGAATGGACACCTGGACCTCTTCCTCCGATTCCTCCTGGGTTTCTCACTGGAGTCCAATCAGAGAGACCTGAAGGAACTACTACCAAGACTGGAGCTCAAAACAGAGGACATCAAAGACACTGCTGACTATATCAAAGAGAAAATAGAGATGGAGGAATCAACAGAGAGGACCATCAATCTAATCCACTGTCTGAATGAACTGAAAGATGACTTTGTGGAGGAAATCCAGAAGAATCTGAGCTCTGGAAAACTTTCAGAGCAGAATCTCTCCTCTGCTCAGTGGTCAGCTCTGGTGTTTGTGCTCCTCATGTCAGAAGAGACTCAAGAGAAATTTGAACTGCAGAAATACAAAAGATCTGATGAAGCACTGATGAGACTGCTGCCAGTCATAAAAAACACCAGAAGAGCACTGTAAGAGTCTTCTTAATATTCATTTATATACACTATTAGTTGTTTTAAAGGGAAACACTGCAGGCAAAAACACTGTTTTTAGATGTACCTGTCAATTTTGAGATTTTGGGCTTTTTGGCTTTTCATAAAGTGTTCATAAAGATTAGTGGAAAGAGACCATCCATAAGACACTGTTAAGTGTTTCTTTAATAGCACTTATCTATTTGTGTCAATGGATTTCAGTTTAGTTTTTTTTCTCCTACTCCTAGCCCTAAATCCCCAGTTTAGTAGCACTTATACACACCAAACTTTACATTTTTTATTCTTGTCTAATCTGAAGATTTTTTACAGAGGAATTTGTTCATATATAATTTGCTTGATTTATATACATTTGAATTCCCCCAAAATTGTGAAAATATATTGTTTTCTGGCTGTTCAAAGATTTTTCTGAATTATGGAGTGACAAAAAGAGATACCAAAAAGTCCTTCTGTAAAAATATTTACAAACCCGATTCCAAAAAAGTTGGGACACAAATTGTGAATAAAAACAGAATGCAATGATGTAGAAGTTTCAAATTTCAATATTTTATTCACAATACAACATAGATGTATTTAATTTAATTTTAATTTAATTTAGATGACATATCAAATGTTTAAACTGAGAAAATGTATTATTTTCAGGGAAAAATAAGTTGATTTTAAATTTCATGGCATCAACACATCTCAAAAAAGTTGGAACAAGGCCGTGTTTACCACTGTGTGGCATCCCCTCTTCTTTTTATAACAGTCTGCAACTGTCTGGGGACTGAGGAGACAAGTTGCTCAAGTTTAGGAATAGCAATGTTGCCCATTCTTGTCTAATACAGGCTTCTAGTTACTCAACTGTCTTAGGTCTTCTTTGTCGCATCTTCCTCTTTATGATGCGCTAAATGTTTTCTATGGGTGAAAGATCTGGACTGCAGGCTGGCCATTTCAGTACCCGGATCCTTCTTCTACGCAGCCATGGTGTTGTAATCGATGCAGTATGTGGTCTGGCATTGTCATGTTGGAAAATGCAAGGTCTTCCCTCAAAGAGACGACGTCTGGATGGGAGCATATGTTGTTCTAGAACTTGGATATACCTTTCAGCATTGATGGTGCCTTTCCAGATGTGTAAGCTGCCCATGCCACACGCACTCATGCAACCCCATACCAATCAGAGATGCAGGCTTCTGAACTGAGCGCTGATAACAACTTGGGTTGTCCTTGTCCTCTTTAATCCGGATGGCATGGCGTCCCAGTTTTCCAAAAAGAACTTCAAATTTTGATTCGTCTGACCACAGAACAGTTTTCCACTTTGCCACAGTCCATTTTAAATGAGCCTTGGTCCAGAGAAAACGCCTGTGCTTCTGGATCATGTTTAGATATGGCTTCTTTTTTGACCTATAGAGTTTTAGCCGGCAACGGCAAATGGCACGGTGGATTATGTTCACTGACAATGTTTTCTGGAAGTATTCCTGAGCCCATGTTGTGATTTCCATTACAGTAGCTTTCCTGAATGTGATGCAGTGCCGTCTAAGGGCCCGAAGATCACGGGCATCCAGTATGGTTTTCCAGCCTTGACCCTTACGCACAGAGATTGTTCCAGATTCTATGAATCTTTGGATGATATTATGCACTTTAGATGACGATAACTCCAAACTCTTTGCAATTTTCTCTGAGACACTCCTTTCTGATATTGCTCCACTATTTTTCGCCGCAGCATTGGGGGAATTGGTGATCCTCTGCCCATCTTGACTTCTGAGAGACACTGCCACTCTGAGAGGCTCTTTTTATACCCAATCATGTTGCCAATTGACCTAATAAGTTACAAATTGGTCCTCCAGCTGTTCCTTATATGTACATTAAACTTTTCCAGCCTCTTATTGCTACCTGTCCCAACTTTTTTGGAATGTGTAGCTCTCATGAAATCCAAAATGAGCCAATATTTGGCATGACATTTCAAAATGTCTCACTTTCAACATTGATATGTTATCTATATTCTATTATGAATAAAATATGTTTATGAGATTTGTAAATTATTCGATTCCTTTTTCACTCACAATTTGTACAGTGTCCCAACTTTTTTGGAATCGGGTTTGTAGTAAATCCCCTCTGTTTTTCCAAAAAATAAAGTTTGCTTAATTTTCAATAATTAAAAGATAAGATAAATTGAATGAATGTTTTATGCCTTCATTTGATAACCAGAAAAATGTAAATAAACAGAATTTTTGAGGGGAAAAAACATTTCATAAGGCTATTTTAAGAAAAAAAAATGAATAAATTAAGTTGTTTTCATGCATTTAAATAATCAGACATGCTAAAACACAGAATTTGATAACAATAAAACATATGGTGAAGAAAAAAAATGGTAACACTTTATAATAACTGCACACTATTAATCATTAATTAAGCATTAGTAACAGATAATTCATAATTTATAAAGCATTAATAGACATTAATAAGTAGTTTATAAATACAGATATAAATGCTGTATTCTTGATTTAAAAGCATATCTATAATGTGTTTAATAACTTTATTGTCATACTTTATTCATGATCAATGTATCAATTCTTAATGAAGTATAGCATTATTTACAAATCAGTTATTTAGGAGTTGCCAGTGATTCATAAGATCACAAGAAATTGTAAGTAAATGTAGTAAATTCAGGTAGTTATAAAGCATTTAGTAGTGGTCAGTTAAACTATTTATGTGAGCTCATCTAAAGTGAGGACTAGTTATGCCTTGTAAAGCATTTATAAAGGATATTTAAAGGCTCAGTTATCTTCTAAACAGGAAAAGGAAACAAAACACAACACAGTGATACAGAACATAGAAATATTAACAGCCTTTAAAATCTCATTTGTAAAAGCTTTACAAGACATAAATTGTCCTCACTTTAGATGAGCTCACAAAAATAGTTAACTAACAACTACATATGTTTTATAGCTACCTGAATTAACCATGAATTACAGTAGAAATACATGTTAATAAACCATTTATTAACAATCTAAGTAACTATATGTCTGAATAATAAGATGTATGAATGCACATTTAAATAGTTTATTAATCATTTACTTACAATTTCTAAGTGATCTTATGAACCACTGACAACTCCTTTATAACTGGTGTGTAAATAATGCTATACTTCATTTAGAAATGATAAATTGATCATTAATAAAGTATGAAAAAACAAATTATTAAATACATTATAGATATGCTTTTAAATCAAGTATAAAGCATTTATATCTGTATTTATAAAACTGCTTCTTAATGTCTATTAATGCTTTATAAATGATGAATTAACTGTTTCCTAATGCTTAACTAATGATTAATAGCGTGCAGTTATTATAAAGTGGTTACCAAAAAAAAATTTCATAGGGCCCTAAACGTAATTTTTGTTAAACTTTTAATAAATTGTTGTGAAAATGTATAAGTTTTATGATTTTAATTAATTAGACATGCTTTTTGATCAATACACATTAATTTAGCCATTACAAAGGAGTTGAGAAAAATTAAAACAAAAAAATGGAATCCAGTAAAATCAAAACGGAAAAAACGGAATTTGGAAAAAATAACACGGAATTTGGGAAAAAATAAAATGGATTTCATAGGGCCCTACTAATATTAGACGCGAGGGTCCGCGTTCATCCACTCATTTGTGGATTATGCTTTGTTGTGTGTTGGCTTTTCTTTCACTGTGGGTTTCGCGGAAGAGGAACACAACACCATGTCTGTGCCTGTAATGGTGGACGCACCAGTTCGCATGCACAAAATGGTGGCACCAGCAGATCCTGTTCACAAAATGGCAGCCATGGCAACACTCCGTCATGTCACTGCTGCCACTCATGAGTTAAGTCAAGTCACCGTTGATCTTCCAGAGTCTCGTCAACTCACCGTCGATCTTTCAGAGTCTCGTCATGTCTCAGCTAAACTTCCAGAGTCCCGTCACGTCTCAGCTGAACTTCCAGAGTCTCGTCACGTCTCAGCTGAACTTCCAGAGTCTCGTCATGTCTTGTCTGTTGGACCCAGAGCCTGCAGGTCAGCTCTTCAGTATCCCAGACTGGCATCCAGCATGGAGGATCCACTGCTGCTGTCAGTAAGAGCAGCTGGTATCCCAAAACCCGTGCTCAACCCCTCCTGTTCAGGAACTACTTCCCCAGTCTGAAGTGCTTCCCATGATGGGAATCGCTTTATGTTGTGTTTGGGCTGCGTACACCTCTACTGACACTCCAGAGGCGATGGCGTCCGCTGCAGGTTCTCCAGAAGTGGTGGTGCTTGCTTCAGGTCCTTATATGGTGGTGGCACCCAGCAATGTTCTCTCAGCCTGTTGTGTTGCTGTCAAAGAGCCGGTCGCTGAACTCACACTACACAGTACACTCTGGACTACATTTCCCATGCTCCATTGCACCAATCACATTCACCTGAAAACAATTTCACACAGCACAATCATCAGACACGCTTTATAAGCATTGGACTTCCTTTCACACACTGCCGAGTATTATTCTGTACATATCCCTCCCATAACGATAGCTGTGATACCAAGCCATTCTGTGTTTGTTTTCAGTCTTGTTTTAGTTTATAGTTTTCATAGTCTTTTTTTAGTTTACAGTTTTCATAGTTTTGTTTCAGTTTATAGTTTTCATAGTCTTGTTTCAGTTTATAGTTTTCATAGTTTCGTTTTTTTTCTTGCTTTGCCCTGCTACTCATGTTTTGACCCTTTGCTCTGGATACTGGATTACCCCTCATGCTTAACCCTCTGGATATTGTACACTCCGCGAAGACCCACGCATGCCCTAGGATTACTCTGTGTCTTGCCCTCTATACCTGTTTGCCAGTGTTTGACTTATGCCTGTTATGACCACGTCTCTGTCCAATAAAAGCTTGCATTTGGATCCGCACGTCTCACGTCTCGTCAGCCCCGTTACAGCACTAGTCTAATCTACTAGACTTTACTGCACTCTGTATTAGTGTTTTGTTTGGTTTTTGGCAAAATACTGATAATGTCAAATCGCACAGTTGACACTGCATTTACAATATCATCGCAGACGATATATATTGCACGCCCTGCACCACTGTCTTTTTGGCTAATTTGTGCAAATCCTTTTGCTAAACTGTCAAAGCTTGCATCTTTCTTGTGATTTAAGTGCCAGTTTGCTCTCCTGCCCATTACTGCAGCAGTTTCCAGGGAGCTAATTGTTTTTTTTTACTCCGTAATTAATGTGTTTAAAATGTAGCGAAGTACAATACTTCAAACAAAATATACTTAAGTAAAAGTAAAATTACAGATTTTAAAAATTACTTAAAAAAGTAGAAGTAAACAAAAAAGCTATTTAATTACAGTAACATGAGTAAATGTAATTCATTACTTTCTTGATGGAAATATAAAGACGCCTTACACTCCAACAATCTTTCGGAAGATCTGTGAATGATCATAGATTGTTTATAATCTTGAGTTTATCCTCATTCACTGATCTTGATGGAAATATAAAGAAGCCTTACACTCCAACAATCTTTCGAAAACAGTTTTTTTAACCACACAAACAGCACTTTTGCTCAATTTGAACAAAGGTGTCCGTAGAATGCAGTTCTTTACAGGGGTGCAAAATAAATCTGCTCCCACCCTGATTGTAAAGCAAAACATGATTAGTTATAGCAAGAATGTGCTTTGAATGGTCAGCAAAGTGTGGTTGTCGTCTGATTGGCTTGAGTAGACAGTGGGAGTAGTCCATACATTTATGGATTGGTGTGTGCCTTGAAGCTAGAAATGTCTCAAAATCCACAAATACGTGCAGCAATCTACAAATGCACAAGACGCAATTCACAAATAAATGCCAGGCAAAGTTGTGTTTGTAGAATAAAAAGATATTTGCGATTTATTATTTTTATTTACAAGTCTCATTTTTTAAATTTGTGAATTTAATTAATGTTTGTTGAACTCTAAGATTTATTTGTGGATCTCATTCTACACTGAACAAAATTATAAATGCAACACTTGTTTTTTTGCCCCAATTTTTCACGAGCTGAACTCAAAGATCTAAGAATTTTTCTACATACACAAAAGGCCTATTTCTCTCAAATATTGTTCACAAATCTTTCTAAATCTGTGTTAGTGAGCACTTCTCCTTTGCCGAGATAATCCATCCACCTCATGGGTGTGGCATATCAAGATGCTGATTAGACAGCATGATTATTGCACAGGTGTGCCTTAGGCTGGCCACAATAAAAGGCTACTCTAAAATGTGCAGTTTTATCACACAGCACAATGCCACAGATGTCGCAAATTTTGAGGGAGCATGCAATTGGGTTGCAAGTCCAACTTATTCTGTACTTACTGCTTATTGCACTTCTGGTTAGATGCTAACTGCATTTCGTTGCCTTGTACCTTACATGTGCAGTGACAATAAAGTTGAATCTAATCTAATCTAATCTAATTGGCATGCTTTCTTTTTTTCTTTTCCTTTTATTTATTTATTGAGCACTTTTACACAACCGACCATTGACCAAAGTGCTGTACAATAAGTAAACACATAATAAAACAGTATCAAAACATATAACACAACATTAAAACCATAATGAAATGACAGTAAAATAAACTCCACAATTTCAATATACAAAAAATTGTCTATACCCCATTAAATGCTAATGCAGGGAAATGTTCTTTAAGCTTGTGTTTAACAATACTTAATGTGGGAGCTGATCTGAGAGAAAACGGTAATTCATTCCAGAGTTTCGGAGCTATCGCTACAAAAGCTCGATCTCCACTTCACTGTTTAGTTCTAGGGATTATCAAGGCTGGTCAGCTGACCTTAGAGACCGTTTTGGCTCATATTTCTCAATCAGTTCAACCAAGTACAGTGGAGCCCTACTATGCAATGATTTATATACAAATAAAACAGAATCGGGCCAAGAATCAACCCCTGTGGAACCCCACAAAGTAAAGAAACAGGTTGTGGATAATCTTGACCAACATTTACAGAAAAAGATATGTTTGAAAGAACTTTTTTCAATTCAAGTTTATTTGTATAGAGCTTTGTATGATACAAATCATTGCAAAGAAACTTTACAGAAAATTAAGTTTCTATAATTTTTAGGGATGTAAATCCCATGGCAAAACAGAGAAACCAATAGAGACATAATTAGCATAGCTGCTGTTCCAACAAAGTAAAATTAATTAGTTTAACCCAAGCTAAAGAATAATAATGCACAATTGATCAGATACTACTGCAGTCACAAATTATGAGATGCATTATTTGAATGCTTGGCCAAAGAGGTGTGTTTTTAATCTAGATTTAAACAGAGAGAGTGTTTCTGAACCCCGAACATTATCAGGAAGGCTATTCCAGAGTTTGGGAGCCAAATGCGAAAAAGCTCTACCTCCTTTAGTGGACTTTGCTATCCTAGGTACTATCAAAAGTCCAGCAGTTTTGTGACCTTAGGGAGCGTGATGGATTGTAGCGTGGTATAAGACTAGTTAGGTACGCAGGATCTAAACCATTTAGGGCCTTATAGGAAAGTAATAATATTTTGTAACTGATACGGAACTTAATAGGTAGCCAGTGCAGGGACTGTAAAATTTGGGTAATATGATCATATTTTCTTGACCTGGTAAGGACTCTAGCCGCTGCATTTTGGACTACCTGTAGCTTGGTTTATTGAAGATGCAGGAGAACCACCTAGCAGTGCATTACAATAGTCCAGTCTAGAGGTCATGAATGCGTGAACTAACTTTTCTGCATCAGAAACAGGTAACATGTTTTGTAGCTTGGCGATGTTTCTAAGATGGAAGAATGCATGTTTTGTAACTTGGGAAATATGTTTTTCAAAAGACAAGTTGTTGTCTAATACAACACCCAGATTTTTGACAGTAGAGGAAGTAACAGTACATCCGTCTAATTGCAAACTGTAGTCTAATAGATTCAGTGTACTGTTTTTTGGTCCAATAAGTAATATCTCTGTCTTATCCGAATTTAATAGGAGAAAATTATTGGTTATCACATCTTTTACATTTTTAACACACTCTGTTAGCTTAGATAATTTAGAAGTTTCATCTGGTCTCGTTGAGATATATAGTTGAGTATCATCAGCATAACAGTGGAAACTAATCCCGTATTTTCTAATAATATTAACAAGGGCCAACATGTACAGTATATTGAAAATAGAAGAGAACCTAGGACAGGTATTTGTGGCACTCTATTATTTTACTGGTGATAAATGAGATGACATTTAAATAAACAAAATGGTAGCTAACGGACAGTTAGGATCTAAACCAGCCTGCCCTTGAATACATGTATAGCTTTGTAATCGATCTATGAGTATGTCATGATTTGTGGTGTCGAACTCAGCATTAAGATCAAGTAAAACTAGCAATGAGATGCAGCCTTGATCTGACGCAAGAAGCAAGTCATTTGTAATTTTTAACAAGTGCAGTTTTTGTGCTATGTTGGGGGCCTGAAACCTGACTGAAATTTTTCATACAGTTCATTTTTTTGCCAGGAAGAAGCACAATTGAGCAGACACAACTTTTTCAAAAATTTTAGACATAAATGGAAGATTTGAAATGGGTCTGTAATTTGCCAGTTCACTAGGATCTAGTCAGAGGTGGGTAGTAACGAGTTACATTTACTTCGTTACATTTACTTGAGTACATTATTTGGGTAACTAATACTTTTGGAGTATATTTAAAGATGGGTACTTTTACTCTTACTTAAGTACATTTATGGGAAAAAATCTGTACTTCTACTTTGTTACTTTGGGCGACGCCCCTCTCGTTACTTTATCTTAATGCAATATAAGTTATAAATACTTCAATTTATTCCAAATGCGCTGTCTACATTTCTCTTGGCAATGAGCGATGCCCATTCGGGAATGATTCATTCTTTTGAGTCAATTCTATTCAAAGGCTTGATCAAACCAGTTGGCAAACCAGTGAATTGGTTCATGAATCAGTTTGAATGATTCGTTCAGTTCCTGCCGCGCACGCTGAGCGTCTGAAGCAGTTCACTCAAGAGTTGTAACATAAAGTTTAAGAACATCAAGAGTGTTGAAGACGTGGATCTGCACTGAATTGAAAGCAAATATGCAAAGGCTATTGTTTGCTAGCAATGAAGATCTTTATTAGATGAACACCGCGTGTGCTGTCTACGGTTCGACAGGTATAACTTAGGCTACATTTGATTACAGTACGTGCCCCCTCAGATTTTTGAGCCAAGTGGGACTTTGAATGTAGCTTCCAAAGACAAAAAAAAAATAGCAGATTAATATTTTCTACATTTGATACAAACACACCGTCGATAGAACCATCATATAAACACATCATCATCCTACACCGCATTTCGTTCTAGGCGTTTAACAGCGCTGCGCATTATAAACAATCACACTTAACAGCGCTGCGCATTATAACCAATCACACAAGATTCTGTTGAGCTTATCAATGCAATGGCCAATCAGAGGTGTTCAGGTGAGTCATCGCTAATCCCGGTGCTTCCTTCACTCGCTCACTGACTGAATACCTCTTTCTGGCGAATTCTCTCGTCAGAAACAACAAAGTGCAGATGTGTGTATGAATCTGTAAATAAGATATTGATTTCACAGTTTTAAACAGTTTTTGCAGTGATTTTAATGGGAGTTATTGAGAGTGATTGAACTCTAGACTGTCAGTGAAAATGTTCTTTGATAATGTAAATGTTCTTTGCTCTCTTTCTATACAATGAAAAACTTACAATGTTTTTATATCACATTAACTTTCAATGTTATATTCACATTTAATATAAAGATATGAAATATATAAATATGTTATGGCATGACACCCATACCTGTTACTTAAGTAAACAGACAGGTTTTTATGCATAGTTAATAGATTACATTATTAGGCTACTTTGACCATCGCATATTATCTAACATAATCTATGAAGGTGAGAATCGAGATATTTCATGATATAGTTCATGCGTCTGGGAATGTTACTAATAAAAATGAAAAAAAAAAAAAAATGCTTATAATAATAATTGCCAATATGCTGTTGTAGCTCCCATGTGTCACATGACGACCCCCCCCCCCCACACTCGTGCCCCCTCAAAAATAATGAGTGCATGACTCCCCTCCTTATACATTAAATAAAATATTATTTTTACATTTAATAAGCTGTCACAGAGTATGAAATGAATACCCTCCAAACCCACGTTAGCTCTGTTCCAGGAGGAATTCCTTTGTCTAGACACAATTAACATTGATATTTCCACAATATTTACACTTGCATAAATATACATATATTTACATTTATTCTATTTTCATTCAAATTTTCAACAAATTTCCTCAACCCCTGAGTCACGTAATTTAGCCAGGGCTCAGGTCTGGATCTACCTTTTTTAACCTGCAGTGGAGCAACTAAGTCCAAAACAGGCAAACATATGGAATACAACACATTAAGTGATGAATCCAAATCCATATTAAGAAAAAGACCCGTTAAACAACAAGGATCATTTCATAAAATAGTTATTGGAACTGCTCTAATGCTCCAACATTTAAAACCCATCATGGTCGACACACAACTGTTTTTATCAATTTAAATAAAAACAACTGCAGCTCAAAGTCAAAAATTTGAAGATAATGGATGACACGTGAAACTGTTCTTAAAAACAGATGCAAGGCCTCCACCGTGGCTTGTAGTGTGTGGAGAATTAAAAAAACCACAATCCAGAGGTACCAGTGCCGTGAATGGACAAAAACAAAAAGTCTAAATTATGTTCAGTTAAAAAGTTATTTAAAATGAACATTTTATTTGACTATGAATGCACATTCATCACCACCAGAGTTAATTCAGCAGATACCTCCTCTGAAATTTGTTCTCGGCAGACTTCACCATCCGGTTCACCGTCAGTTTATAATGATGGGGGAGTCGATAGCATGGTGATATGGCTCCGTTGCATGGACTTGCTGGTAAAATCCACTGAGGAGATAATTTATAAGGGCGCCCAGTGAAAGATAATTTCTCTTCATGATTGAATAATGGATTAATAAATAATGTCTCCTGCGATGTCGATAAAAAGCGCATAGCAGTCAGCACAGACGAAACAGGAGCAAGACAATTGCTGAATCCTTTCTGCATGCAAAAGCGTGCTCCCTCCATTGATGATTTAATATCAAAAAGCATTTGCCGGTCATATATTAACGGGGAAGAGGAGTTTATCATATAGAAAGACATAATCACAAATAAAACAAAGACAAACTCACAGAGCGAAAGACAGCACGCCACATGCACAGGCGCCATCTTGACAGGGAACTCAAAAATGCTGACTGCAATGTCTACCAGAGACGTTTCAGAGAATTTGGCAGTACATCCAACCTGCCTCACAACCGCAGACCACGTGTAACCACACCAGCCCAGGACCTCCACATCCAGCATCTTCACCTCCAAGATCATCTGAGTCCAGCCACCCGGACAGCTGCTCCAAGCGTGTATGTCGTTGTGAGGGTGAGCGGTTTGCTGATGTCAGCGTTGTGGATCGAGTGGCCCATGTCACCCATTTGAGGCATGATTGGGATGCTCTGGATTGGCATATAGCATGTTCTAGTTCCTGCAAATATCCAGCAACTTCACACAGCCATTGAAGAGGAGTGGACCAACATCCTACAGGCCACAATCAACAACCTGATCAACCCTATGTGAAGGAGATGTGTTGCACTGCGTGAGGCGAATGGTGGTCACACCAGATACTGACTTGTTTTGCCCCCCCCCCTTCCCCGGAACCCCCCAATACAGTAAAACTGCACATTTTAGAGTGGCCTTTTATTGTGGCCAGCCTAAGGCACAACCAGCTATTAAAAGCCTAGGTTTGAAGTTTTATTAAGACTTTAATTATTAAAACAAAATTTAAATATTAACTAAAACAAACCTTTTATTTTATAGCCTTACATTCTCTTTTAAATTCAGTAATCACTGAAATTATCATATATAATAATTGATTATAGCTTTGCATTAACTGCATCACTAGTCAATGGGTATTGAAAGTAATCTGTGCTCCAGAATATAAACTGTAACAAATGGACACATTATTTGTTTGTTTTTTTTATTATTTTTGTTCTCTACACAGGCTACAGTGCTGTAATCTCACTGCTCAGTCTTGTGATAGTTTGTCTTCAGCTATACAGTCATCAGACTCCTTTTTGAGAGAGCTGGACCTGAGTAACAATGACCTGCAGGATTCTGGAGTGAAGCTGCTTTCTGAAGGACTGAAGAGTCCAAACTGTCAGCTGGAGATTCTGAGGTAAATGGTTTATCATAAAATAGTTAACAAAATGCTATCATGATGAATGACTTTAAAATTTTGTCACAAAAGTTGTCATCTGCTCTCAATAGAATGCCAGAACAAGAGATAAAAAAATCACCCCCAGATTTTTCAACCTGAGAACCTGAGACCCAGGTGGACAGTGTACATCTGACAATAAAAATGTTGAAATATTGCGATGAAAAATTTTGCATTTTCAAATACATTTATTTCATGCATGAATTCCTCTGCACAGACCTACACAAGCTAGCATCATCATCTAGTGGCTGTGTTTTACATTTTTATTTACATTTATCAATTTACAAAACCCTTACAAATGAGGAATATAACAAGTGATTCATCATAAAGAGGCAATTAAACACAAGAAGTGCTTGTAATACAAAGTTTCAGACTTTATTTAGAACAGCACAAGCTAGAACAGGGTGCCCTCTGTGTCTAAGAGCAACTCGGTTCACAGTAAATGCTGCTCCACTCCACTGCTACTCCATTTTATACAAGTGCTATGAGTTTGGATCACTTGGATTTGAAAATGCAACATAAAGAGAATGAAAGAATTTATTAGAAAGAAACTAGAATTGAGAAAAATAATGGATTTTAACTATTTGAAAATAACAATTATATTTAAAAATATGCACACAATGGGTCTCATTCATGAAACATTCGTAAATGTATGAGTAAATATGTGAGTGAATTGCGCATAGAGACCTTACCGAAAACTCTTCTCCTGATTCACAAATACTTAGTAAATGTCAGATGTGATAGTGAAATGTGTGTGTTAATGAATTCCAATCAGTCATAAATGGGACGCGCGTGCACTAGGGCTGTCAACAAATATTCTAAATTTGAATATATATTCAAATATATATATATTAAAAAAAAATAATTTCGAAGGTGAAAATTAATATTCGAATAAAAAAAAAATGTGGAAAAAAATGCCCGCGGTAGTAGAGGCGTGGCTGTCTACTTTGCAAAAGGGCGCGCTAGAGCACCTGAGGGTTCAGGGACAGGTCACAGGAGACGCACTGTCTGGCACAGAGTCACTGCTGAAAGTTGACGCGTCTTGCATGGAAGATGGCAGAAAGTGCAGAGCCCAACTCGACCGCAGCAGAGAAAGCGATTTTAACCCCCCAAAATCTAAAAAGCCATGTCTGGAAGTACTTTGGATTTTGGTCGGTAGGATGTAAAATTGTTGAGCCGCGAGATAAAGTTGTATGCAAGCTATGTAAGATACAGTTAGCATACCATTCGACCACTAACAACATGAGGTCACATCTCAAAAATGTGCACCTAAATGAGCATGGCATAATGTGTGGAACTCCAGCTAAACAGTCACGTCTTGACACTTACTTTGCATTGCCCACCACAAGCTCTTTGTCTGCAACACAACAAGAGGCCATAACAGAGAGTTCCATGTTTAACAGGGAGTTCTGTCAAGCAATGGATCCGAGGTTTGATTATTTATCGCTCCATGTCAAGGAAAAGTTCCATGTTTAACAGTACCATATCCCTAGCCGTGGAACAGTCACCAATAGAATCGTAGAAGTGTATAACAGCCACTCAAACAAAAATAAAGGAATCAATCAAGACAAAGATGTGGCTCTTACCACGGATGGGTGGACATCCCTAGTGACAGTATCCTATGTTACAGCAACGGCCCATTGGATTAATGATGACTGGGAAATGCTTAACGATGTACTAAAAACAAAAGAGCTTAAGGTAAGCCACACTGCAGAGATTGTAGGTGACTGCATTCAAGAGATTTTGGACGTTATTGGCATAGAAAGGGGATCTGTGATTGCCATCACAATGGACAATGCCCCTAATTACGTCAATGCAGTGGAGAGACATCTTCAAACAGTAAATACATCATGTGTGGCGCACACAATAAACTTGGCTGTGCGTAAAGGGCTCGGGGTCAGAGCCATTGAAATCCCCGTTAGTAGGCTGAAAGTGGCGATCTCACATTTCAGCAAATCTTCCGCCGACAGCTACCTCCTTCAGCAGAAACAACAACTTTTGGGATTGGAAACTGAGAAGCTGATTAACGACTGTCCGACGTGATGGAACAGCACATATGAAATGATCTGCCGTGCATCGGAGCAGCAAGCAGCTGTGTCTGCTGTCATCTTTGAGAAAAAACTGTCAAGAATGGAGCTGACCACAAGCGAATGGAAAAGGTGAGCATAGTGTATGAAATGTGTACCGTAATCAATCAGTGGTGAGGAAAAGTACTAAATCTCAGTAGCCTACTTAAGTAAAAGTACAAATAACCAGAGACATATTTACTTTAGTAGCCTAAAAGTAGACACACAATGAAGACTCTACTTAAGTAAAAAGTACCGGATTTTAAATGTAGGCTACTTTAACTATTAAAATTAAACGTACTTGCATTACAATTTATTCTCTTAATGACTATATTCTAATAATTAGGGCTTTAACAATATAAAATGAAACCGCGACACACCCCCTATTTGAAGTTATCATTATAAATGATGATTTTATCATTATAAAAAAGCCTTTCTTTAAAGTTAATTTTGTTTTGTATTAAATATATCTATATCGAAATGTCTACTTTTAAACAGAAGCAATTCAAAAACGAAGAACCAGACTGCTCTCTGCTTATGCAGGCTAATTCATATGAAATGTGCATTTCTCTCAGGCGCGTTCACTACTGCGAAGATCACGAGTCAGCATAGCCAACTTTATCTTTGCAGCCACTGACACAGAAAAACACTTGTTTATTAATAAACAATTAACATGTCTCCTTGCTATATTTTACATATTCATAATCATTACTTTTTTTGCCAGTTATTTGTGACAGCTTTTAGGTGCTTTATTGGCAGTGGCACTGAAAATTGGCATCGTTACATTCCACCACTGGCCGTAATAGGCTTGACAAATGCAAAACTGTCCTAATATATTTTTTAAATAGGTAGCATGATGGCCCTAATTTACTTTGTGTGAATGTTAATAAGCTGTACAAATGCAAACCTGTCCTAATATCAACACATTATATTTACTTATTTATTGCAGGTGCAAGGGGTCCTTAAACCCTTTAAAGTGGCAACAGAAGCACTTTCAACTGCCAAATATCCAACAGCGTCGGCTGTACTGCCTTTAATACATGTTCTGCTCGCTCAACTGAACAAGTGAACGCCAGACAAACCAAAACCACCTTCATTGTCAGAGATGAAGACAAAGATCGTCACAGATCTTGAGAAGCGTTATAGTGTGGAAATTTATGCTGCTTAACAAAGTGATTTACCTGGATCCACGCTTTCATCGCCTCGTTTATTTGAAAGAGGAGCAGAGACAGCAGGTGCAGGTGGCTATACTGGAGGAGATGAAACAAGTGAATGTGGCAGGAGGCACAGGCAGTGAGGCCGCTGCCGGACAACCCCGTGATCAGCAACCTGCTGAGAAAACTGTGTTATCTGCTATGGGCTGTCTCTTCGAAGACATGTATTGCATGGACAGCCCAGACCAGGACATCAGTCTGCTGCTTCAAAAAGAGATGTTGATGTATGAACAAGAGTCTCCAATACCTGCCCAACAAAATCCTCTCATGTGGTGGAAAACTTTGGGCTCTTGGAGATACCTTCACGTCGCACAGATGTCAAAGAAATATCTTTCCATCCCCAGATCCTCAGTGCGATCTGAATGTGTATTTTCCTCCACTGGGAATATAGTAAATATTAAAGCTACAAGCAGCGATGAAAGGGCCCTCGCACCCGGGCTCACAACCACCCGGTGGCCATAGGAGAACAGCGAACGTTGGGCCATATGCTTATAAAAAGGTAAATATTTGTGCCACATTTCCTGCTGCCAACAGGTGGCGCTATGATTATAAATTAATAGTGGCATGTAAATGTCTTTAGGCCAGGACTCTTACCAAACATGCAAAGTTTCGGGCAGATTAGACCTTGCATGTTTAAGTTAGTGTAAAAGAAGTAATTTCCTGTTGCCAGCAGGTGGCGCTAAGACTATAAATAAATATTGGCCTAAAGATGAGTTCAGGCCAGGGCCCATATCAAACACATGGACTTTTGGCAGACCAGATATTGCATGTTTAAGTTAGTTTAAAACAAGTCATTTCCTGTCGCCAGCAGGTGGCGGTATGATTATAACTGAAATATTGGCCTTAAGATCTGTTGAGACCAGGAATCTTATCAAACATGTGAAGTTTAGGACAGATCAGAGATTTCATGTTTAATTTAGTTTAAAATAAGTCATTTCCTGTTGCCAGCAGGTGGCGCTATATTTATAATTGAATATTGGCCTTTAGATGTGTTCAGGCCAGGACTCTTATAAAACATGTGAAGTTTGGGGCAGATTGGGCATTGTATGCAAGAGTTACAACAACTTCCTGTTTCATACTAATAATAGCATCCTTTAGCACATAGTAAGTGTTGCTAGCATGTCTGAGAATATTTCTAGCATGATTAGCACAAAATGGCATATTTTATGGTGTTGCTAATAGTGCATAAAAGTATTAAAACATGACATTTCCTGTTGTCAGTAGGTGGCACTATAACTATAACCAAATATGAGCATGTAGATATCTTCAGGCCAGGACTCTAATCAAACTTGTGAAGCTTGAGGCAGATTCTCCTAGTAATAATAATAATAAAGACATGTTCTGCTTCACTGCATTAATAGCATGCTTTAACACTGAGCTAAGTGTTGCTAGCATGTTTTAGCATGCTTCTAGAATTTTGCCAGCACAATTTTACACTTGTTGATGCTTTTTATTATTTTGAAAGGAGTCCATAACAGTGTTAAACATGCCACTTCCTGTTGCCATCAGGTGGCGCTATGACTATAATCGAATACGGGCATGTTGATGTGTTCAGGACAGGACTCTTGTGAGACGTGTGAAGTTTGGGGCAGATCGGATATTGCTGGCCTGAGTTACAGCAACTTCCTTTTTCACTGCATTATTAGCATGCTTTAGCACTTAGCTAAGTGTTGCTAACATGTTTTAGTATGTTTCTAGCAATTTGGTCATGAGTGTTTGTTCAGGACAGAACACCTATCACACATGTGAAGTTTGGGGCAGATCGGACATTGCTTGCCTGAGTTACAGCAACTTCCTGTTTCACGGCGAAACATCAAATTTTGTCAGGCCACCAGGGACACGCCCCTTGACGGAAACTCAAAATCTTCGCAATTTAACGTCACAAAGGTCTTATGATGACCCTCACCAAATTTGAAGATAATCCGATTAAAAACTGTAGGAGGAGTTTGTCAAAGTACGAGGCCTGAAAATGTGAAAAACTGCCCAAAAATCATGCAGGAAATTCCAAATAACTGACTTCCTGTTGGGTTTCGGATTTTGAAACAAGATACTTTTTTGTATGTAATGTTACACGTGTGTACCAATTTTCATGCATGTAGGTGAAACGTAGCTCGAGGCACACTCCGTTGAAATTTAACAGGTGGCGCTATCGAGCCATTTTGCCACACCAACTTCTTAAACCTATATCAGATGTAAATTTTCGCCAGTTCTGATGTGTGTTCAAAGTTTCGTGAGTTTTGGAGCATGTTTAAGCCCTCAAAAATTCATTTCAGAGAAGAAGAAGCGGAAGATGAATAATAATAAACGGAGCAATTCCAAGAGGGTCCTCACACCATCTGTGCTCGGGCCCTAAAAAAGAGATCAGCACTGGCCCCTTCAAATGTGGACTATCTTGTGTTTTTGGCAAATAACCCGTAGGCCTTCAGGCCTAAGACCCGACGGTGACAGTGCACTAAAAAGACAATGGAATAAATTGCAGTCAGTTTTTTTCCCCCTTTTTTTTATACAAGCACCAAGAATGTAAGTAGCCTTTTTCGTGTTTAATAGCACTTTATTTTTTATGAACCTCAGGGTAAAAGTTATTTGTTGTCACATTTCTCGGAATTGTGTGCCTCATTTTATTTAACGTTAAACAGAAACATTACTAAAGTGTAGGCTACTGTACTGAATAGATATTGTATGAATAAAAGGATAAATTATTATACCTTTATTTAACCAGGAGGTCCCATTGAGATTCAGAATCGCTTTTACAAGAGAGACCTGGCCAAGGTAGCAGCCAAATCACAACAAATGCATACATAACAAACACTAAAGTACATTTTAACAATAAAAGAAGTACAAAATATTAAAAATAAAAATATAAAACACAATGAGACTCTTAAGAAAAACAAGAACATGTCTCCATCACAACACTCTTTATAGTAGTTTTAAATTCATTTAAGGACATAAGGGTTTTAACTTTAGCTCTTTTTGTAGATTATTCCACCCCCAAGGTGCTAAATAAGAAAAGGCAGTTTTTTCCCAATTCAGTTGTAACTCGTGGCACATTAAAAAGCAACCACTTTGAGGAGCGTAGCTGATAGGTACCAGAGCAAACAGAGAAGAGGTTAAAGAGGTACAGTGGAAATTTGCCAAGTATAGCTTTATAAATAAAGATATACCAGTGCTGTTGTCTACGAATTTTAAGTGATGTCCAACCAACTAAATCATAAAGAATGCAGTGATGGGTAAGGGACTTTGTATTTGTTATGAAATCGTAGTGATGCATGGTAAACTGAATCTACATGACGCAGGATGGAAAAATGCAGCATGTATGTACAATATATCTCCATAATCAATTACAGGCAGAAAAGTAGCTTCCACAAGTTTCTTCCTAGCACTAAAAGTAAGCAAGATTTGTTTCTGTAATAGAAGCCAAGCTTGACTTTAAGTTTCTTAACTAAAGCAGTAATATGTTCATTGAAGGAAAGCTTATCATCTATCCATATCCCCAAGTACTTGTATGAAGACACTCTTTCAATTGATTTCCCATCTAATGACAAAATGCCACAATTGTTGAGTAGCTGTGCTCGAGCTTTTGAGAAGACCATAAACTTTGTTTTCTGTGTATTTAAAATCAATTTTAGACTCAATAATGTGTATTTCAATTCCTCAAATCCAATCACAACTCCCTCCACATCAACTCAAATCTTTCAAGCCTGGGTGTAAACCACTGTATCATCAGCGTATAAATGTAATTTGGCTTGAACATCTCTATCCAAATCATTTATAAAAATTGAAAACAAAATGGGTCCTAAGATTGATCCTTGAGGGACACCTTTAGTTATCTCAAGAAAATCAGATTTATAACCCTCAGCACATAAACACATTGAATACGATCTACCAAATAATTCTGGAACCATGCAACAGCCTTCTCACTTAAACCAATTGAACGTAGTTTGGTCAATAACAATCCATGATCAACCGAATCAAATGCCTTAGAAAGATCAACAAATAATGCAGCAGAATGTTGCTTCTTATCTAAGGCCCCAATAATATCATTTGTCACTAATGTAGCAGCAGTGATAGTGCTATGGCCACTTCTGAACCCTGACTGAAAATTATTTAAAAATATTTTTGTCAGTCAAATACTGTTTTAACTGTACATTCACAAATGATTCCAAGATCTTTGACAAAACAGAAAGTTTTGATATTGGACGGTAATTATTCAATTCTGATGGGTCTCCACCTTTATGTAAAGGGAGAACATAGGCTGCCTTCCAACTTTTAGGAATGGAGTTAGAAAGAAGACTCAAATTAAAAATATGCGCTATGGGCTCAGCAATAATATCAGCTGCCACTTTTAACAGAAAGGGATCCAGATTATCTGTACCTGCTGACTTTTT
Organism: Cyprinus carpio; assembly: GCF_018340385.1. Classification (NCBI taxonomy): domain Eukaryota; kingdom Metazoa; phylum Chordata; class Actinopteri; order Cypriniformes; family Cyprinidae; genus Cyprinus; species Cyprinus carpio. The sequence goes on along the minus strand of NC_056575.1, from coordinate 24,910,312 downwards.
GAGATCAATGTCTCTGAGGGCTTTATGAACTTCTGAAACTGAAATCGGTTTTTAAAATTAAACAATTCCCGATTTACATTTTCAGATGCTGACATGGCTGGACATGGGACAGATTTATTTACGGTTTGATTAAATATGAATCCAGCCTGAATAAAGTGTTTATTAAACTGATTGACTATGACTGCTTTATCTTTTATTTCATCTGAACCAATAAGAATCTGATCTGGGAGGTTTGAGGTCACACGTGCACCCGATAAAGATTTAATTGATTTCCAAAACTTTAAAGCATTGTTTAAGTTTTCTGTGGTGTGACTTAAAAAAAAAACCTCAGATTTGGACTTTCTAATCATCAAAGTACACTTGTTTCTTACAGTTCTAAATGCAGTCCAATCAGCAGAAGAGTCGGAAAATCTGGCTTGTGCCCACATTTTATTTCTCAAACAGATTAGCTCTGATAGGCTGTCTAAAAACCAATGATTGTCCTTACCACTGATCCTAAACTTTTTGATTGGTACATATTTATTTACAATGGAAATAAAAATTTGAATGAAAAAAAAATCCCATGCCATTTCAGCATCCGAAAACAAAGACACCCAGCTGAGTTCACTATGATACAAATCATGCAGAAAAGCTTGTTGTTCAAAACTTTTGAAATGTCTTTTTAGGATCATGCGTGGTTTTACCTTAGGGATTTTTGTATTTCTTACACAAGCGACTGCACAATGGTCACTGACGTCATTACAAAATACGGCAGTTGAGGTATATTTATGAACTGAGTTTGTTACGATTAGATCTAGGAGAGTAGATTTTATTTCTGCTTTGGGATTTATTCTTGTCGGTTCATTAAAAAGTTGCACTAAATTTAAGTCATTACATAAGTCTTTAAAACAATCAGAGTTCCCAGACAGCCAGTCCCAATTCATATCACCCATAAGAATAAATTCAGAGTCATTAATTTTATGTAATATTTTGGATATAGATTGGAAAGCATCCTTTGAAGCAGATGGAGGTCTATAGCACCCAACTACTGTAATATCAGCGTCTTTTGAAATATTCACTTTCACTGTTCAGAATTTCAAACTGTTTAGCTTTAGTTAGTGACAGGGTTACCAAGCTTAAAAACTTGGATTTCACATATATGGCAACCCCACCTCCTTTGCCAACCCGATCAGTTCTATAAACTTTAAAACCTTCAATAGAAATAAATTCATCAGATACAGATTTTTTAAGCCAGGTTTCAGAGATAATAATGATATCAGCATTGGTTGTATTAGCCCAGATCCTAATCATATCCATTTTAGGGACTAGGCTTCTAACGTTTAAATGTATAAACCCAAGGCCATGTCTGCTTTTGAAATCTGAAGGAGTGGCTAAGGATTGCAAAGTATTAAGAAGACCAAGAACAGGACCAGGATTGGGCTGAACATTACCAGATAACATCAATAAAGCATAATCAAACAACGTAGTTTTTGTTTGGCTGGGTAATATTTATCATTACCACTGTCCTCTATGAACTGAGAAAAAGAGTAATCTGAGACAGTAAAATGATCATTAAACAACAGTAAGTTCTGGAGATACAGGGTGTTATTAATTTGTGAACAATTTTTTTGGTAACACAGGTTGATTTTCTGGCTGTACATCTCATAATAACTTGTAGATGAAATTGAGAAATGACCGTAATTTAACTGTATCAGTATACTACTCATTTTGGGCATATTAAATTCAGTCCAGTATAGGGCTGGACTGTAAAAGTAATAACACTATAAAAAAAAATGCATGATGTCAAGTTACCAGGTTTAGTTGAAGACAGCCTTAACAGGGGTGAACAGTAGCTTGGAGTCAAAAAGTCAGGGCTATAGGATGGAGGCTAGCAGGGAGGCTTCCAGGGGATAGCTCGCAAACAAGGCTAATAGTAACAGTCTAGGAGTAGGGTTATCAGCAACAAAGCTAGCAGCAGGGCATCCAGGTGGTGGCTTAGTGGGGGTCTAGCTAGTGGGGCCAGCAACAAGGCATCCGGAAGGTGGCTGGCAAGTGGAGCTAGTAGCAGAATCCTGGTGGTAGCTAGCAAGGGCAGCTAGCAGCAAGGCATCCAGGTGGTAGCTACCAGCAACAGGCTAACAACAGAGCATCCAGGTGATGGCTAGCAGACAAAGCCACCAGCAGCAGGCTATGAAGCAAGGCCACCAACAGCAGGGTAGCAGCAGGGCATCCAAGAAGCGGCTAGCAAGCAAGCAGGACTACTGACAGCAAGCTAGCAGCAGTAATTCCAGCAGCAAGCTAGCAATAGATCATGCAGGTGGTAACTAGCTGCAGGGCTAGTTGCAGCAGGCTAACAAGCAGGGCTACCTGTAGCAGGCTGCTAGCAGGGCATCCAGGTGGTGGCTAGCAAACAGGGCTACCAGGCGGTCAATGTCCAGGTTTTAAGTTCAAAATTCAGCCTTATCCGCTATTAAAATAATCCCAGTATGGAAGAGAATGTCCTGTTTCTCAAGAGTATACTCATTTGAGTTTAAAAGACATAAAAAAGACATAAAACATCACAAACTATCGCGGATGGGGCACGCTTCGGGGAGTTCTGTCAAGCAACTGACACCATGTATGATTATTAATCACACCATGTCAAGGAAAAGTTCCATGTTTAACAGTTTGATTATTTATCGCTCCATGTCAAGGAAAAGTTCCATGTTTAACACAGCACAGCTCGCTCAGAGAGTTCAATATGCTGTAAAACTTCAATAAATATTAATAATATTTGTTTCAGTCACTGAATGAAGCCTGGTATATTTGGGACAAGAGTCGCAACCTTAAATTGCTTGCACAAAACTCTTGATCAGCACTCAAAATTTGTTTGTTCATTTAAACCGTTATGCGCAGAGAGAGTTATGTCTCTGTATTATTTTGTCGAGGTCTGCAGTCTTGGCCATTAGTTGATTTAATTGTTTTTGTGTAGGTAATACGTTGTCAAATATGTTTAAACTTAAATAGACTACCTATACAAGTAGTTATGTCTCTTTGTATTAATTTGTCCTGTTATTGACGTACAGTAGGTTGACAACCAAAATGGGTATTACCGCCGCGGTTAACTGTAAATCAGTCACGTGTTAAAATCATTCGCGAAACTACCGCCAGGTGGCGCAAAGGGATGAATTGCAAAATGAATGTAATTGTAAAATGAAAGGAAGACGTAAAACAACAATAACATTATAATATGCATTATAACATCCTTAAAAGCCATTAAAAAATAGGATAGTCTCAGGCTACACTCTACTCATCAAAAATTTAAAGAAAGACCTTTATATATATATATATATATATATATATATATATATATATATATATATATATATATATATATATATATATATATAAAATTTATATACACAGATTAAAAGCTAAATGTTTTAATTTCGGTTCATTCTTGGTTAAAAAAAAAAATTATCTTCAGGTTCCATTTGCAGAGCGAAATGAGAACGGTCCAGCGCTTACAAATAATTCTTATTCACTCTGGTTTTATTCTTGATTATTCAAACTGCTAACACTTTGCATTTTTTAATTATGCCTTTACTGTGTGACCAAAAAATTGTGAATTGTGACTTTGATGGCGCTGGTGCCTCACGCGCACATATCTGGAAACAGCAGTCGTTCACCGAGCCATTCGCGCGAGCAGCGGTGTACTTTGGCATATTTTTGCTCATTATGATTTTTTTTTTTTTTTTGCGTAGATACTGAAACACGTGTGAAATCCAAAGCCTATATTACCTCATGCATAAGAGTTTAGCTTCAAATGGGCAACATGTTTGGATTTGTCCCGAATGAGAGAGATAAGCCCAACCTTATATTGCTTTAAATTATTTTAAATTATTTTTGTTTTGTTTATAAGCCTATATTATTATAAACTGCAATTATATTTGTAATTATTGTTCTGTTCTGATAAATTTGTTGAATTTAAAGGATTTGTTTTAAAGTGAAGGGAACTAAAAATATCCTGTTGGTACATTAGCCTATAGCATTATTAGGCCTGCCGGTTATTATTTCTGAATGTAATAAAATGCAACTCTCACAAATTGAATTGATTTTTTAGCGTGTTAAAAAAAAATGCAGAGCAGCAAACGAAAATAGGCGATTAATCGGTTAAAATGTGTTCTTGTGGGTTAACAAATTTACATTATATACTTAGGAACAGAGTATGGGCCTAATCTAGGCTATGTTATTAACTATTTACAAGTTTTGTGTATGTTTTTATCCAGCTTTATTTTTCCATTGCATCCGAAAATGACTTTGTGCATCGCATTCACTCCGCGCGCTCAAGCTGCCTCCCGCGATGCTCAGCTGTGGACGATTTCAAAATGTTTGATATAAAGGTTGCTGTCACATATTATATACAGGAATTGTTCATTAAAAAAAAGTCAAATATATGTGACCCGTCACGGAAACTAGTGACACAAGTCGGCAGCACAACTTTCGAGCAAAATGAGAAAGAAGCGTTTTTTTTTTTTAAATTGGTGATTTTCGTTTTTTTGCAGAATCTGAAGCCTCTCCGTGTTTGAGATAGCAGTATTGGTATATTTAAAAGCGTACATTTTGAGGTTGAAATCGGCTTGTTTTTCGGAGATTCTAGTACGCAGTAGGGGCGCGTGTCATTGTCTGTGTGTATTTTTCCATACTGGATAAGCCGGCTTTTGTTTATTTTGTTATTGCCCCCGCCCTCCAAGGGAAGCGTGGCTACTTATTATGCAGCGCTCTGGCCGGCGAAAATCTTTTGAAGTACTTCTTTCGACAAGCCGGATGCTTATGAACAAGCGCTCACTGATTCTGAAGACGATCTGGAGCGACGATGAAAGCGGCATAATAAGACTGAATAATATCCCTAATCTACAACTGAGCGAAGATGAAGACGAGGGAAGAATGTATCGGACTGGCATCAAACGAGTTGAACCGTAAGATATCAGAGGCTTTATCGATAGTAACATTTGATGGGGATAAAGACAGAGAAATGGGGAAAATCTGTAACTTTGACTGTAAATGGCTACACGAGGAGAAAAGAGAACTCTCTGCATGGGAGACAGTCCTGTAGCCAGAAGCTTTCTCCAGACATTATGTACAACATACAGCTGGATTCTTTAGCTGCGGAAAAAGAGTGGCAGGACATGCAAATTATTGGACATTTAGAGGCAAACAGACGCACAGTGCAAACTTCGGAGATGATAACATCCACAAAGAAGACCCCGACAAAGAGAAAAGTGTGCCCGAACGACTTATTTCATTGGAGGCAACGAGATCTGCAAGAATACTTTTCTGTTTCTTATGGGGCGAGTTTCCATAAACATCAAAGTTTGTCGTTTTGTGTTAAAAATTAAAAATGATGGCCAGATTTTAAAGGAGTGTCTTGCAACGTTATCTACAATGCACAAGTTCAAATAGAGTTTTGACAAAAAATTTTTTATAAAATGATAAAACTCACATATTTCAGCCTCTAAATCATTTTTATAAAAGTCAAAAAAAGATAAATTACTGAGCATTTTACAATGCACATTATCCTTTATTATTAATAGTATGCAGTCCGATTTTTCCCGTTGCGTCTGTTGTTGTTATGCAACCATGCAGCTTTACAGAGGGTATGGCTGATCTAAATGAGATGTAAATGAGCCCTATTGTCACTCCCAGCAGGTGAGAACAGGTGAGAACTGCACAATATTAGAGACCATTTTCTCCCTTTTGAGCTTTTTTGAGTGCCTACCTTCAAATGGCCACAACTTCTCCAAATATGATCAGATTTCCATGTGTTACACATCGTTGGAAAGGTTGGAGACTACACTTTCAGAATATGTGAATAACTCAAAATGCCCCAGAACCGACTTGTGTCGCTACTTTCCGTGATTGGTCACACATTGTTAGTTTTATGCTAACATGCAATCTTCAGATACTGTATAAGATACAAGTTCATTTAGACTATTTAACATGCACTGTGACATTTTACCATTTCAACTTATAAACTTCTTAAGATTTTAAAGTCAGTTTAATAGTATTGAAATTCAAGTCGAATATGGTATTTAAAAAAAAAAGGTTTTAATTGCTTAAATTATTTCTATGAATTAATAATATGTATCATGACTTTTTCATCATATAATTTTTTACGAGCTGTATTCGTTTTCCAATTCGGAAACCAAGCACACACTTTTTTCTTTTTTAAATCTATTAATCACTCACATAGCTCTAACAAGGTTTTATTTTTTTATTTTATTATTTCTTTTTTCTTTTTTTTTTTGAGGAACGTGCCACTGTCAGGGGAGTCACATCATCATTAGTGTTGCAAATTAACTTCAGAAATGGAAAATAAGGGCTAATAGAGGTTCTTTCTTTTATTCTTTATTCTAATGTTTATTTTGAAGAAAATAAGTTTTATTCTTTAAGAAAATAAGGGACGATCCAAATATTTGTAATGTACAATAATATAGGCCTATGTCTGTCCATTGGATTTTTTTTTTTTTTTTGTATATTATTTTTTATTGAGGTTTTCAAACATCAAAAACAAAAAATAACAGACAAAAAGACCCTTCAACAAAACAATCTGCGCAATGTGTAAAATGAATCAAAAGTACTATAAAAAGGAAGACGTACATAAAGCCAACCTCTATTACAGAGTGTAATCACAATAATTAGGGCCCGAGCACCGATGGTGTGAGGACCCTCTTGTATCTGCTTCGTTTCTTCTTCTTCTTCTTCTTCTTCTTCTTCTTCTCCAAATAAATCGCATTTTTGAGGGCCTAAACATGCTCGAAAAGTCCTGAAACTTTGCACACGCGTCAGACCTGGTGAAAAATTACGTCTGATATAGGTTTCAGAAGAGGGTGTGGCAAAATGGCTCGACAGCGCCACCTATCGTAAAAAAATCAACAGCCCTCGAGCTGTGTTTCACGTACATGCACGAAAATTGGCACACATATGTAAAGCATCAGTACCTACAAAAAAGAATCCCAACAGGAAGTCGGTTATTTTTAATTTTATGAGCAAATTTTGCATCATTTTTGTCATTTGCATGCCTTGTATTTTAAAGAACTCCTCCTAGAGATTTATTCAGATCAACACCAAATTTGGTATGCCCAATCTAAAGGCCTTTGCGATGTTAAATTGCGAAGATCTTGAGTTTTCGTTGAAGGGGATGTCCCTGGCAGCCTGACGAATTTCAATGTTTCGCCATGAAAAATGAAGTTGATATAACTCAGACATACAATGTCCAATCTGCCCCAAACTTCACATGTTTCAATAAGACTCCTGACCTGAACAGATTGATATGCCCATATTCAGTTATAGTCATAGGCGCCACCTACTGGCAACAGGAAGTGACATATTTTACGCTGTAACAAACTACCCCGAAAATTTTTTTTTTTTTCAGTCACTCTATTCTAAAGGCCTGTGCGATGTTAAATTGTGAAGATCTTGAGTGTTTTGTTAAAGGGCGAGTCCATGGCGCCGTCACAAAGTTTGATGTCTCGCCATGGGAATTAAAGTTATTGTAACTCAGGCATAAAATGTCCGATCTTGCCCAAACTTCACATGTTTGATAAGAGTCCTGGCCTGAACACATCTGAAGCCCAATATTCCATTGGGGTGTGGCAAAATGCCTCGATAGCACCACCTATACATTTTCAACGGAGTGCGCTTCGAGCTACGTTTCACGTACATGTACAAAAATCGGTACACACATGTAACACACAAATACCTACAAAAAAGTTTCTTGGTACAAAATCCAAAATCCCAACAGGAAGTAAGTTATTTTGAATTTTCTCTGCAAAAATTTGTGTCGTTTTTGCCATTTTCAGCGGTTGTACTTTAACGAACTCCTCCTAGAGATTTATTCAGATCAACACCAAAACTTTGTCAATGTAATCTAAAGGCCTTTGCGATGTTAAATTGCGAAGATCTTGAGGTTTCGTTTAAGGGCGTGTCTGTGGCAGACTTACAAATTTCGATGTTTCGCCATGAGAAAGGAAGTTGCTATAACTCAGACATACAATGTCCAATCTGCCCCAAACTTCACATGTTTGAGAAGACTCCTGACCTAAATATATCTACATGCCAATATTCAGTTATTGTTATAGCGCCACCTGCTGGAAACAGGAAGTGACATGTTTTACGCCGTAACAAACAACTCCTAGAAATTTTATGACACTTTATAATTTTTTTTGGTCAGTCTAATCTAAAGGCCTTTGTGATGTTAAATTGTGAACATCTTGAGGTTTCAGTAAATGGTGTGGCCATGGCACCGTGACAAATTTCAATGTCTCGCCATGGGAATAGAAGTTGTTGTAACTCAGGCATAAGATGTCCGATCTTCCCCAAACTTCACATGTTCGAAAAGAGTCTTTGCCTGAACACATCTGAAGGTCATTATTCCACTATAATCATAGCGCCACCTGCTGACAACAGAAAATGGCTTGTTTTACACTAACTTAAACATGCAATGTCCAATCTGCACCAAACTTCAAATATTTGATAAGAGTCATGGCCTGAAGATATCTAAAGGCCAATGTTCAGTTATAATCATAGCGCCACTGTTGGCAATAGGACATAACATGCTTTATACTAACTCAAACATTCCATGTTCAATCTGCACTAAATTTCATATGCTTGATAAAAGTGCTGGACTGAAGAAATCTACATGACAAAATCCAGTTATAGTCATAGCGCCACCAGCTGGCAGCAGGAAGATTGGCACAAATAAATGACTTTTTTTAGTGTACTGTTTGAGTAAATGAATTACTCCGGGATATTGGTTTATTTGAACTCAGAGGGAGTGTCAGCCATGTTAAAAAAGTTAACAGCTTAAGTCATTTGTGGATTAATTTTGGATTTGGTGAACTGGTTCAAGAAGATCCGGTTACATCGAGTGATTCGTTCCCGCGAACCGGATGTGCTGTGAACGCGCTCATAACAGACCCGGGAGAGAAGTCAATGCTGAATAAGTCGTAGTTTTTGATATTTTTGGACCAAAATGTATTTTCGATGCTTCAAAAAATTCTAACGGACCCTCTCTGATGTCACATGGACTACTTTGAAGATGTTTTTATTACCTTTCTGGACGTGGACAGTATACCGTACATACATTTTCAGTGTAGGGACAGCAAGCTCTCGGACTAAATCTAAAATATCTTATACTGTGTTCCAAAGATGAACGGAGGTCTCACGGGTTTGGAACGACATGAGGGTGAGTCATTAATGACATAATTTTGATTTTTTTATTAACTATCGCTTGCGTTCATGTGCTTGAGCGCCGGAATATATAAAGGCTCATTATGGATTATAGATGTAAATTTAATATAAACCTGCGATTAGTTTAATAATGACAAATGAACGACTAGTAACTAGAAAAAAAAAACTAGTAACTAGTAACTAAAAACCTGTATAAAGCATTTTTATACACGTTTGCATTAATTCTGCTTTGAAAAATGGTCTGTAATAGAGAGATGCCTTAACATAGATTTTCCTCTAAAACACAAATATTTTATGTTTTGAGAATGGCCAACCCTTCTCTGCAGATATTCTTGCTTCTGGTTTGTGCATTGTAAATACAACAAAAACAAACATCAAATTTCTCATTAATGCAATTAACAAAAAAAATATTGGTAATGAATTTTCAATATATTGGTAATGAATAGGCTACATTCTGAGAGAATTTATATTTCACAGTCTAAAAAAACATTGTGTGGATGCAACAAATAAAATTAATCATTAATTTTTTTTTCTTCTTTTTTTGAGTTGAGAAACTTCATCTGAAATTAAGTTTTAATAACAAATAAACTATATTGCGCTATACAGTAGTCAACATTTAAAGTGGATCAAACCTTTCTTCAACGTTATTCTAAAACCAAAGCGACAGGCATTTGTCCTATCTAAAACTGTTCTGCAAGTTTGAAACCCTTATAAGACACTGTCCATATGAAAGAGCAAGAAATTCACACCTTTATCTCGACCCCCACAAACTATACAGAACTACCCCAAAAACCCCAACCCCCTCCAGCTGAACTGAACTCGGTCTGTTTTTGGGCTGTGAGAGAACGGTGTGTCTCATGTTACTGGGGTGAAACATGCGTGCACTCAAATCAGCCGTACTCTTTGTATTCATTATTTTCTCGCAGCCCATATTATTATTTTCACAAGACCATAATAAAAACAAATTATCAATTGATAATTAATAATTATTTTTGCGAAAATCATTGTTTTTTGTGAACGTAGGCGTTTGAGGAAGGCTTTAAGACCAAGCGGAATCCTCCGTCTGTTGCTCCCGCTTCACATCGCGTGTGACTCACGTCAGCAAGTTTTGATTTTACAAAATCAGTTTGAGGTGAATACAACTTATTGATCATGAGCCCAACATTTAGCAAGGAAGGAAAACATTCAGTCTAGCTGAAGGAAGACGTATTTCATTGTAAGTTAATGCTGTTAAATAGAGAGTAAAAAAAAAATAAAATAAAAAAAACTAGGCTATTCTTAAACTTGGACCTCATTATACCAACATTTGATAGACCTTCAGTTGATATGCTTTAAAATCCCATGCCATTTGTAATTTCACAGTATTTTCACCTCCTAAATTACACCTTTACCTAAATTACCCCAATTCTATAATGGTAAAATGTATGTATTTTTATTTTATTTTATTATTATTATTTTTTTTTTAGAATAATTGTAGCCTATATTGTTGAAGCAAAACAAATATGATAACTTTTTAACTGCAGGCAGATATAGGCCTATATTATTAAAAATATATTATCATCGCAAATATTTGGCTCGTGCCTTATTCTGTAACTTATTTTGTTAAAGAATAAACACTTATTTTATACAAGAATAAACATAAATAAAGAATAAAAGAAAGAATCTCAATTAGCCCTCATTTTCCATTTCGTAAGTTAATTGGCAACTAAAAAAATAAATAAATAAAATAATAACAAAAAAAAAAAACACCTCAGTTGTAGGAAAAAACAAAAAACATTTCCCCATTGTAGGAGATATGCCAGTGATTATAGATTTAAAAAAGAAAAAAGTGGGGTGCTTGGTTTCAGAAAACGAATATAGCTCGTAAAAAAATGATATGATGAAAAAGTCATGCTAACATATTATTAATTCATAGAAATAAGCAATTAAAACCTTTTTTATACTAGATTCAATTTGATTTTCAATACTATTAAACTGACTTTAAAATCTCAAGGAGTTTATAAGTTGAAATGGTAAAATGTCACAGTGCATGTTAGCCTAAATGAACTTGTATCTTATAGTATCCGAAGACCTTGATTGCATGTTAGCATAAAACTAACAATATAATTCAGTTTATTTTTTCTTTTTTAAATGAACAATTCCTGTATATAAAATGGGACAGCGACCTTTTATATCAAAAATTTTTAAATCGTCCACAGCTGAGCAACGCGCAAGGCAGGTTCTGCTCCAGAGCGCGCAGAGTGAATGTGATGCACAAAGTCATTTTCAGATGCAATTAAAAAAAAACCTGGATAAAAACGTACACAAAACTTGTAATTAATTAACAACATAGCCTAGATTAGGCCCATACTCTGTTCCTAAGTATATAATGTAATTTTTTTTAACCCACAGTAACACATTTTAACTGATTAAATCGCAAAGTTGCATTTTATTACATTCATTTTTGTGAGAGGAAAAAAAAAGTAGCATTTTATTACATTCAGAAATTATAATGGCAGGCCTAATAATGTTTTAGGCGCCAACAGGATATGTTTAGTTCCCCTCACGTTACAACAAATCCTTTACATTTAACAAATTTATCAGAACAAATCAATAATTAAAAATGTATAATTACAATGGATAAATATAATTGCAGTATATGATGCTTAGTTATAAAAAAAAAAAAATAATAATAATAATAATAGTTTAAAGGAAACATAAGGTAAGGTTGGGCTCTCTCATTCTGGAGAAATTCAAACGTTTCCATATTCGTAATGTTGCCCATTTGAAAATAGGCCTTGTAGTTCATGCTTGTTTCAGTATTCTACGGAAAAAAATCATAATGAACAAAAATATGCAAAAATGGACTGCTGCTCGCACCGCATGGCACGGTGAACGGCTGCACTGTTTCCAATGAATAGGTGCGGGTGAGTCACCAGAAAATAGCCTACTCAATTTTTGGTCACACATAAGGCATAATTCGAAAATGCAAACTGTTAGCAGTTAGAAAAATCAAGAATAATAACAGAGTTTATAAGAATTATTTCTAAATGCTGGACCATTCTCATTTCGCTCTGCAAATGGAACCTGAAGGCATTTTTTTTTTTTTTTACCAAGAATGGAGCAAAATGAGCCTAAGACTATCCCATGTTTTGAAATTAACTCACAGTAAATTTTCTAATGGTTTTTAAGGATGTTACAATGTTATATTAAAAAGTTATTGTTGTTTTACTTCCTCCTTTTATCTCCATTAACAAACCAACGTTTTACAATTACATTCAGTTCACAACTGACTTGCAGTTAACGCCGCGGCGGTAATGATTTTAACACGCGACTGATTGGCAGTTAACGCCGCGGCCATGCAGCGGCGGTACACGCGGCAGTATTACCCATTCTGGTTGTCTACCTACTGTACCAATTAGCCATCCGTCTGTAACTGCACCACTGTCCAAACGTCTAGCAACTGAGCTGCTCCGAAGAATGAAACTATCATGAGTACCACCCAGCCAGCGGGCCACTACATTAAGTAGTGCACATTTAGCGTCACAAATTAGTTGTGCATTGATGAAATGATAGTTTTTCCTATTCAGAAATGGAAATGCATCATGTGATGGCGGCTTAATGCGAATGTGTGTGCAATCAATTGCTCCTATTACGTTTGGCAGGTTTGCAATAGCAAAGAATCTTTGCTTCACCTCCAACTGATGGACAAAGGTTATAGGGGAATTTTATATATTGGGGAATTAGCCCTATTATCCAATCAAGGACATCTGGGATGATGGGACTCATGGATGACTGAGATATCCCTGCCCTGTCTGGATTCTCCTGCTGGAATGTTCCTGTGGCCAAAAAAATCAAGCACGGACAACACCTGCAAGTGTGCTGGAATGCTGTGGGAACTTCTAGTTTGCCTTCTAAGATTGGCCTCCAATATATTGCATAAATGCAAAAGAACTGGTCTGGGTAGCCTGAAATGACTAATTAACCAGTCATCATTCTCGGCAAGTAAGTTTGCGCGGTATCTGAAAATACGCCTTTTGCGCAGCGCTCTATCTGCCAAATCTAGCAGAAGCGCTATATCAGCCATCGTAAATGTTTCTTGTTATGCCTGATTTTGGCCATTTTATAGGAAACAATTTCCGTAACAATTAAGGGGCTATTAGTTTGCCCAGCCCTATTGAAAGCAATTAATTGTTTGATTAAAGTGTTCCATTTGCAGATGCTATTACTGGCTCTCATAATAAAAGTAAAAAGAAAAAACGTATGTAATTACTATATATATAATATTTTTTCAAAATGCTGTGTAAATATGTACCCGATTAAGGTGAATTAAAATGCAGCCGTATTAATGAGCAAAATGTTCAGACGTTAAACACACTATTTACGCGTGGCTGGGAGCAGGTGTAGATTTCTTTCGTACCAACTAACATTTGGAAAATTCAAACATTTTAACGAATCCAAAAATTTACTCCAGAACCACTTTACACACGATTTACACCAAATTCGTTCTGCTCGTGTTTCATGAATGAGACCCATTCACTTGTATTTGTATACATAATATGTTGAAAAGGACTTTTTACATTTACATTTACTGATTTACCAGACACTTTTATCCAAAGTTACTCCAAAATGAAGAATTTAACAAGCGATTCGTCTTGAGGCAATAACATCAGAAATTGCCTTCATGGTCAAGGATAGTGCAAACCTGAAAAAATTACCACAATTCTTTGCAAATATTACGAATAATAGAAATTGCATGTAAACGGGAGTGAACAGCTTTGCTCCTGATATGTAAACATCATAATGTGATTAAGTCCTTACTCTAATTATTAGAAATAATCGCATTATTCGTGCACATATAAACATAGTCATTGTCGTTTAATATTTTTTACTTAGGCTGTGAATCTTTGGGTAGGTTTTCGATTCAAGAATTATTCACAATTAAATTTGATTCCATTATAACGATTAGATTCTGCATTCTTTAAGTGCATTCACAGGATTATTTATATGCTTCCCCTAAATTACTTAAATGCTTAGTCAGGGGGCAAATTACACCGCAGCCTTTATTGTTAGAGAACCATAGGTTAGAAGAAAAAACACTTTTGTCCATTGTTAATGATGCTATGTAAATCCAGATTGAATAAAAGACCTTTAAAAATATTATGCATAGGCTAACATTTTGTCACACCAGGGGGGTAGTCATCATTTCAGAAGTCAAAGCTGAATAAATTAACATAGGTGGGGAAGGTGAGCATGAATAAATTAAAACAGAGGAACGTGAGCATGATTTATTTTCCATATCACACCACTCTATTGACCCCTCCTGTATTCCAAATGAAAGTGCTCTTATATTACATGCCCAGTAATACAGCTGAAAATGAGGTAGACCCATCCGTCCTTTCAGTTGAATCTTCCTCTTTTCCACCTCTTCTTCACTACTTTTTTGTTTTCAGTTTGGAGCACCAGACAAATGCCTCTTTTTATCCATTATGTTCTTTGTATCATTAATGTTTTGCGTATTGTATTTAGAAGTGACAGGAGAACATGTTCACTTTCACTAATCACTTACTTTAATTTACAGATTATAATTTTATTTAAATACATTAAGGAATAATTGACGTCCGACCGTTGAATTATTAGAAAAATAATGAATGAAAGAAAAATAGCCCGTAGTTAATTATTCTGCTTATACTATGGTTACCACACCTCAAGACATCGATCAGATGATATATTTAAAGGGATTCGTCCAGTTTTTGTACTTAAATCGCTAATGGAGGCTTGAGTCGTTGATAGCATTCTAATGCAGTTATTAATGAAGTTATTAGAAAGAGAGTGAGAGAGACAGAGACACACAGAGAAAGAGAAAGAGAGAGAGAGAGCTTGTGTGAATTAAGCTTCAGAAGCAATATTTTAAAATCTATACGATGTTTGATAGGGAGCCAGTGCAGTGTTGACAGAATCGGGCTAATATGGTCACATTCCTGGTTCTAGTAAGAACTCTAGCTGCTGCATTTTGGACCAGCTGGAGTTTGTTTATTAAGTGTCCAGAACAACCACCCAATAAAGCATTACAATAATCTAACCTTGAGGTCATAAACCCATGGATTAACATTTCTGCATTTGAGATTGAGAGCATAGGTCCTAATTTAGATATATTTTTAAGATGGAAAAAAGGAAGATTGCTATCAAATGGCACACCTAAGTTCCTAACTTGCGACAAAAAAAAAAATAACAGAGCAGCCATCAAGTGTTTTAGGTTATTACATGCAGTAGGAAATTACTAGTCATCCAGTTTTTATATCAACTATGCATTTTGTTAGTTTTGCGAATTAGTTTGTTTCATCAGGCCGTGAAGAAATATAGAGCTGAGTATCATCAGCATCAGGGTTCATTTTATATATATCATATATATTATTTTTTTTTACTTGTATAGTTGTTTTTTTACTTGTATAGTTGTAGTTTTATTACACTGCATTGATTGTATTGTACACACTTTTAGTGTTAGAAAGGTGCTTTATAAATAAAATATATTGTTGTTATTGTCTTTGCCTGCGTCTTTGCTGATGATATCTCTGTGACTTGCTTCGTGTTCTCTTCTGTCTTTGATTTTCTTTACCTTTTTTTGCATCAATATCTCAGTTCTGTTACCTTTTCTGCAAATACTCTGCTCTGTGCTCTGGTTCAGCATCCCTGCACTGGTGGTAAAGTAGTAATTTGTACTGAATGTTTTAAAGTCCATGTTATGATAATATTAAGAATTGTTTCTAAACACATTATAAATGTTAGAAATGCATTGTAAAAACATGTTACAAAGACTGAACTATGTAGTACTTAACTGTGGAGTTAAACAGGTTTTCCCCATTTTTCGTGTTCAGAATTTTTTGGGGCGGTGCTAATGCTGGGTACACACCAAAAGATTTTTTATACCTTATAAGTAGGGTGGCCATTTCCATAACACCAAAAAGGAGGACACTTTGCGGCATTTAGTGAGGCAAGAATAATTGCATAGGACTGTGGTGTACTCGCAACTACAATGTACTCGTAATATAATTTTGTCCATTATATCGATGGTATCATAATACAGTGATTCTGAAAAAGCCTACTCTATTCATTGCCGGACAATTTGATGTAGACCTATGTGTAACAGAAGAGGCAAAAAAGTGTTTGTTCACAGTATTTGTATTTACTCAAGACATTGTGATGTCTGTTTCAAAAAAGTCTTGCAGCTGCACAGTGCCTGAAAACATAAAATTTCTGGACTTCTGGAAATAAAAAAAATAAATAAATAAAATAATCTGGCAGACTGGCACAGTGCCAGAAAACAGCGACACAGTGTGTAAAATCCATGAAAAGTGTCTCTACTGCTTTTTGCTGTAAAAACGTGCTCTTTTGTCCATTCCGGATTAAACGAGGTCTGACGTTTCGGCATGTTAACGTGATGATATGACGTAGCCAGCATGTGGAGGCTTGTTTTACGTTTTTAAAGCAATGATATATCACATATTTATTTGACACCGCTTTCAGCCAATCGTTTGTTTTGACCATAGACCTTACGGCAGACGCTATGCTGCTGCGCGTCCTAATAAAGATTCTGGAGCGGGGTTTTTATAGGCTGATTCAGCGCAACTCCAAAAAGGAGGACAAATTAGTGTCCGGCTTGAGTCTGCGCCGGATGCCGGACAGGGGGCTTAAAATCCGGACTGTCCGGCCAAAATCCGGACGTATGGCCACCCTACTTATAAGATTTTTCAAAATGTGATAGACCACAAACATGAGGATAAAAAAAAATCCTAGATTTAAACTGTTTTGCTCCTATAGTGTGTGGTGTGCCATGATGTGACAAAGACAGCACACTAGTGATGTGTCGTTCTTGAACGATTCGTTCATTTTGAACGAATCTTTAATGTGACTCGGGAAGAACGAGTCGTCTCGGGGAGTGATTCGTTCAGTCACGCATGCTCAGTATTCTATATGTTCTGTAGTAGTTCACCTGTTTCAGTCAATGCAGTATGAGCCGGAAAGAGAATTGATTAGTTCGTCTCATGAGTCTTTCGGGTTTTTAGTCGTTCCTTTATCACGTGACACCCACACACTCTAAACCAATGCAGTATGAGCCGGAAAGAGAATTGATTAGTTTTCGTCTCATGAGTCTTTCGGGTTTGAGTCGTTCCTTAATCACGTGACACCCCCATACGCTAAACCAATGCAGTCTGAGCCGGAAAGAGAATTGATTAGTTCGTCTCATGAGTCTTTCGGGTTTTTGAGTCGTTCCTTTATCACGTGACACCCACACACTCTAAACCAATGCAGTATGAGCCGGAAAGAGAATTGATTGGTTCGTCTCATGAGTCTTTCGGGTTTTTTGAGTCGTTCATTAATCACGTGACACCCCCACACTCTAAACCAATGCAGTATGAGCCGGAAAGAGAATTGATTGGTTCGTCTCATGAGTCTTTCGGGTTTTTGAGTCCTTCATTTATCACGTGACACCGCCACACACTAAACCAATGCAGTGTGAGCCGGAAAGAGAATTGATTAGTTCGTCTCATGAGTCTTTCGGGTTTTTGAGTCGTTCATTAATCACGTGACAGACCCATGCGCTAAACCTGTGCTGTGTGAGCCGCAAAGAGAATTGATTAGTTCATCTCATGAGTCTTTCGGTTGTTGACGTGACAACATTGGCTAGGGAAATTAGTTAATTTACAACCTTCCTTTCAAATGGGTGTATAGTAATTATTATTATATTTTTTTATTATAATTATTACTCTTACAGTTACGTGATGCATTTCTGGTCTCAAATTGTTGCTTTTAATTTCTGTCATGATGGTACTTTTCCATAACACTGAATGTGGTAATAAAGAGTTGGTTATGCTTTAAATTTTGTCCATATGATGGCGAAATCACTTTGAAGAAGATAATTTTTTTCTGTCTGTTTGTTTGTTTTTGTTTTTTTTACAGCGGATTCTAATCTTCAAAAATTACCTTGTTGTATGATTTATGTCTTTTGAGTTCACCCTTCAGATTAGACTATAGAACTGTAGTGTTACTTGTTTAGGATTCATGAAACATTTATGAGTCACTCACTATATCTTTAGTCCATTATAAATTTTCTTCAAGTTGCTTACAAGTGTGTACTTGCCAATGATACTCAATTACTTGTAACTATTTACTTTTATACTTGATAATTGTGCAGTTATTAAATAAATCAGATTGTCTGTGTAAACCATACTTTTGTAACATATGACACTTTATAAACATTAGAAACACTGTGTACATACTTTTGAATTGTTGTTTATTGTTTATTTTTATGCCAGAAAAGCTTTATAGCAAAGAGGATAACTATTCCAAAATAAATTAAAACAATAAAAAAAGGGCATTACAGTTTTTGATAATGTTTTTCTGCTAGGTAAACTGTATGATGGGTCCAGAAGATGTGAATACTCCTTAAAGCCCTTGTCCTCCTCTATAGTGGCCGTCTGATAGTCACAAGCAATCATTCTCACCAGAGCCTCATCAAGTTTGTTTTGTCTTAATGGATCCATTGGTCTTGTTACAAATCTGCTCATTGTAGTTTGTTGTTGTGGCCTCCTTGACCCTAACTGCTCCTTGGATGGTGGTGTGTGCTGCTGGTGTACGGGATGTTGTAGATGGTGGTCAGCGTGCTAGCCAAAGCCGTCAAAGGTCCAGCAGAAAAAGTGCTGGTGGTAGAAACAGCTCCAGCTGCTGCAGGGCAATCTTCTGCAGTCTCTCTCTTCTAACTTGTGCTAACAGCACCGTGGGATGTGAGGATTTAAGGTGCCTTCTCAAATTAGAAGTGCTTCCTCCTTTAGTTGAAAGGCATGTTGCAAGTTTTTGCATGTTGCATTTAGCTTCAGTGGCTGAAGTTGCCACAAAATGAGACCAAACATCACTTCTTTTTCTAGTGCTCATTATCCTGAGGTGTTAAAATCTGTCTGAGGCTCTTCTCTGCCCCTCACCTAGTGCAAAACAAAGGGGGGATGGTGTGGAATGGTCACCGTTCCCTTGGTGACAGTCTCGAGTGACAGGTGTCCTTCAGCTGAACCATTGGTTAAACCTTTGTGTGACCCAAGCACATTATATTTCTAAGTAAATAACTTTAACTCTCCAGTTTTATTTCAGTTTGGGTTACAACTGTTGAAGCTGAAGTTATCATAACCTTAATGTTTTAAACTAACATTAATAATTCAAATTCAAAATGTTATTTACTTTTAATTATTTCCATTATGACCAATCAAACTGATCTTCTTATACATATATTAGACCAATATGTCAAGTCTGCCTAGGAAAAGCAATTATTATACCAGCAAACTTAAAATTGGAGTAAAAATGAACAAACTAGGCTATAAATACTTTGTATTGTAGGCTTGGATTATTATATTATTATATTCCCTAGTGTTTATTTACAGATAGACGGTCAAAAAGACAAATTAATCAATATTTTATTTATAACAGGGTTTTATTTATTTATAAAATAATAACACACCACAGATCCTCAAGAAACAGTAACAAAAACATAGTGACAGAAATGTCAGAAATAGCGAATGGGTCTGTCACGTGATAAAGGAACGACTCAAACCCGAAAGACTCATGAGACAAACTAATCAATTCTCTTTCCGGCTCATACTGCATTGGTTTAGCATGTGGGGGTGTCACGTGATTAAGGAACGACTCAAACCCGAAGCCTTGTCAGATAATAGGTGAGGTGAGCTAATCATAGACTGAAGACCCAGGTAAACAATGAATTAATCTCTTCTGTATCTTATAGTGTTATAGTTTTGTATTGTTTGTAGTGTGATCAGCGTTTGTGTAAGTAATAGATGTGTTGGGGAAGTAACAAGTAACATTTTAATTACATTTTGCTAAAATGAACGAAATGACTCGAAAAAAAGATTCGTTCATTTTGCTGAACGAGACTCAAACGTCCGAGTCGGTAAAATGATCCGAACTTCCCATCACTACAGCACACCACACATGAACAGATTTTCAACCAGAGTCTTGACTGTGAACACAGGAAATCTCGCAAAATCTCGCGAGACTTCAGAATAAGCATGCCGGATGATATGCAGGAAGAAATTGCAATGATAGTGTTTGGAATGATTAAGTGAAAATGTGCTGCGCCATGACTGCAGGAGCATGGTCTGTACAAGTAAGAGTGAGCTGTACACATCAGTTTCACTTTGTGAAAGTGAAAGTGAAAATGTGCTGCGCCATGACTGCTGCGCCATGACTTTCTAGATAGTACATGCGTTTGTTCTCGGGGTACCCCATAACAGTTTTTTTATGAATCTCTCCAGAACGTGCACGCATTTGTCCTCGGGGTTCCCCCCACACATCAGGATTTCTGATCATAAATATTAAACATGTTGAATATTTACGATTCGTGATCGGGGCAGCTCCGACGTTCTTCTGATCAGGTTCGGACACTCTTAACACACCTCACACCAAGGGAAAATCTGATAAGATGATCTGTAGAACCATCAAGATAATCGGGACATAGCTAGGATTGTTGGAAGGGGGGAAATCGGCCCGAAATCAGCTTGATTATCTTTTGGTGTGTACCCAGCATTAAATCATGACTCGATGAAACAGAGTCACTGAGAAAGGCCCCTCCCCTAACACTATAAGACGTGTTTTCGACTTGAAGCAGCACTGCGCAGACCGATTGGTGTGTGACATCAAAATACAGAGCTATAGAGATCAGACAGCTCATCATGCTTTCGAATCACTCTCATGTCATACACTGATCGTTCTGCACAGCCCTGCTTCAAGTCGAACACACCTAATAACTACAGCGTAGTGGTTACCCCACTCAATCTCGAGTTACTGCCGTTCATTACTACAGCCAAGAGGTTGCTAGCTAGCAATGCCTTCCTCACGTAAATGCATAATACCTGGTTGCAATAATTTACAAAACAGTTTGGTCTCCTCATTTAAATAAGCTGCAGAGGAAGACAATAGAGAGAGATGGAAGCTTTCCTGTGAGTGAATTTGGCTGGGTGGTTTATAACATTTTTCCCCCCAGCATTTGAGAGCAGAGAATACTGCTTATTTTTTCAAGATTGATAATTTATTTTATTTACTTTTACCATTCAAATTTGGCTGGGTGGTTAACATTTTTCTGTGGTGAACTCAGAACACTCATTTTTTATTGACTTTACACAGACTTTAAAGACAGAAGACAGGGAAAGGAAACACAGGCTAGTGGACGTGCACACAACAGCACCACTGGTTAAAACTCTAGGGCCACACTGTTGCATGTACACTAGTACTACTACTTTCCTTTTCAAAGTGGTTAACTTTGAAATGTAATATGTTAACGTTGATTATACCCTTTATCCGTATCTGAGGCCAGCTCCAAGTAAACTCTCTCTTTGGTCAGTGCTTCAGTCTTCTCCTGCAGGTTTTCTTTCTGCAGGTTAGCCATCTTTAATTCATGCCACCTTTTTTGTTCTGTCAGCTGTGGAGAAGGCGTGATGGGCACACCTATCAATAATTTTATAGATTTTAGTGAGAGTGTATTGTATAATTTCTTTGATGCTGTAATATATAACATATTATGTCACTAGGGGAAAAATATTTTCTGTTTACTTACAAACCCAAATGTCATCATTCCTGATCAACAAGAAATAATGTGCAGAATTTTAAGAAAGCGTCATATTTCAAAAGACGATAATGGTGGGTATTCTAGATTAAGCTGTAGATTTATCATTACATCACTTTCATAAGCCATATTATGTTGTAATTAATAAAAGCTAAAATTTCATTTCAGCAGGACGGTCATCTGAAGTTTTAGGTACCAATCAAAAGTAATCACAATTTTAGCTCATGTAACATCTCACCCTGGCCTGAATTGCTAAGAAATCATTGTAAAGGATCGGTCCAATGTAGCGAAAATTCAGAAAATCAAACTAAATTATATTATGTCGAGCTCCTCAATTTCTAGAATACAACCACAAGACACCTAATTAAATATATCTGCTTACCTGTATCAGTGACTGGCATTGCTTCAATTTGTTTCCTCTGCATCGCCACCACATTTAGAGCAAATGTGCGAGCTCCTCAATTTCTATAAAACACCATCACTTTTTTAGCATTATCAACTTCAAATCTGACACTTCAAAGTTTACTGTTCAGGAATCATAATTACTCAAACTGTTATGATAATAAAGATATATAAGCTCAAACATTAAACGAAAATAAAAATATGAAAAACATTTTTTAAATGTAAAAAAAAAATGTTGATGTATAGATATGATTTTAGAAACATAATGAAGCTAAAGCCACAAATCTACAAATGCTTCATTTGATATTTCAGAACATAATCTCACAAACTGTGAATTTTATGAAACATTTTCTAAGACCATGTCATGTGTGTTTTTATTAGAGAAGGCTAATAAAATTGATTTATGACCCCTGTAAACTCTCCTGTGTGCTATTATCTAATGTTTGGCTCAGCATACTGCCCCAATGATCTATTGTTCTTATGAAATGAGCCTTTCACACATCGGTCAGGTATGCGACATAATCCACATTATTCTTTTTTTTTTATTCAGCCATTATTAGCCTTTGTTGTGGTATTTCAAGGTTTACCAAGCCACATCGCTTCAATCCCAGTATACATTTACCTCACTATTATCAAAAGTCTTACTATAAAAATACAACAAAACATTTTCTTACAACCTTACGTGAATTATTATGATCGAGTATTTGTAAAAACTTTTCTTTTGCGATCTCATGTGGAATTTGATCATTTACTGTTGTAAAAATATGCTATTTACAGCCTTTTATATCGCTGCACAGATTAGCCCTCTGAAGTTGATTAACGCGTATACGCGTTTTTTGCGGTATTTTCTCCTGATAACCCCGAAAAGAACTTAAATTATACTTTCAGTTTTGATCGTACAGATAAGATCAATACATCAATCGAATCTGTAAAGGGTCTACTTTTTTTTTGTATACAGACATAATAACAACAAAACTTTGTGCACTTATAAAATAAAGATAACAAACCAGGAGTGCTGTCTGCAGCCTTTGTCTGCACTGATCTTCATTTACAAATGCGTCATTAAAATGAACCGTAACTCAGTGAATACTCAACACAGAGACATGAGAGAGATATCTATAGAAAGACTGACATGTCTACTTTTAAACTAAACAAGTGCTGCCGAAAACAAATATTCTGTGATAAAGTAATCCATATGAAAACAACGCAATGTCCGTTTTTCATGTCTCCCTTCATTATCTTATAATGCGACCACGCCCACGCGCCGAGCGCGCTATTCAAATTATAATGTTTCACTGAAGCGCGCGGCTTGAATACGCCCACACAACAGAAGACAACGCAGCGAGATTGTTCTTCAAGTTTTTTTATTTTACTGTTTGCTTCGCGATGAGAGGAATAAGACATAATTCACTCCAAAAAGATGTGATGTGGTTGAGGATTTGAGATTTGGATTTCCTCAGAAAAAAAGAATGAAGCACATTATCCAGCAGAGATCATAAACATGAGTAAGTCTCTTATTTATTTATATACTTATACTAGTTTTCACATAACGTGTAAACATTTTACTAGTTAGACTTTTTCCAAGGCTTTTTCCAAACTATAATTCCTGACTAAATGTATAATCAAGTGAAATATTATGAAGTTTCAATAACAATATACACTACTATACCATTCAAAAGCTTGATATAAATAATATAAATGTACCAATAAATGTAACTGTAACAAATGTAATAAACAATGCTGTTCTTTCAATTTATCCCCCCCTAAAAAACCTGAAAAAAATATTCTCAGCTCTTTTCAACATTAATAATAATAACAATAATGATAATAATAACAATAAATGTTTTTTTTTTGTAGAAAATAAGATTGTTAAAAGGATTTCTGAAGGATTGTGTGACTGGAGTAATGATGCAAAAAATTCAGTTTGAAAGTGAGCTTTGATTGTTCCTAATAAACTGTTTAACTGCACTCACAAGTGAATATTAAATTATGTTGTGGGATAATTAAATATATTCTAAATAAACTACAAACATAAAATTATATACATTTATTTTGTCCTCACATTCTTTCTTGTAACTCATCCCTCTCAGTGACACAGCTGACTGAATGGCTCATTATACAGCTCATTATGCAGGCCTTTGTCTTCTCAGGTGTGAATTCATGATAGTTGACGCCTACTCGCATATGACTTTTACCAACAAAAAGTGTCTTAGAAAATTTAAATCAATCTATTGTTTTCTGTAAGTGAGTAAACAAGATGATCTTCACATCATTTAGAAAAAAAAAAATTCTAGGCTACAAGCTCCAGTTCTCAAAGTCACGGGAACCAATTTTCTGTATGTGTTTTATTGCCTTATTCAAGTGATTTAACATTTTTGGTTTTTTCACTAACCACGCATAACATTTTTTTTTTTCTCAAAAACACAATCATGTACATACATGCTGCTCACATATTATTATAGCCCAGTTTGTGCTGATTACAGTGAGATTAGACTTTAGCCATTTAAATATTTATAAGAAACTGAAAAATGCACAAATGTCAGGGCATGACAAAACTTCTCCAGGCCCCAAACATACCCTTAGACTCCAGAGGGTTAACATTTCTGATGTTCTGATTTTCAACATTGTTATAAAAATGCCCCAAAATCTCAAGAAAATCACATACAAACCATTTACCAATGTAATCGTGTGTTTATTATTTGGATATTTCGTGGGTACAGAGGTTTCTCTGTGTTGTCGTGGTCAGATATCAACACGGAAGTGTGAAGGAAATGCATCACAGACTAGGACAGGGCGGGATATGAAATGTTTTGTTGTATTGTTGAAATATTTTATTAGCCTTTTATTTATTAGCCTTTTATAAGGGAAGTCATGGCCTAGTGGTTAGAGAGTTTGACTCCTAACCCTAGGGTTGTGGGTTCGAGTCTCGGGCCGGCTATACCACGACTGAGGTGCCCTTGAGCAAGGCACCGAACCCCCAACTGCTCCCCGGGCGCCGCAGCATAAAATACTATCACATGATAATTTATCATACTATCATTATTACACATTGATTCCATGAATAATAAGTGTTCCTAAAATGTTTACAAAGACACTAATTAAGCATTAAATGTGCATCAGTTCAATTTATACATACCGTATTTTCCGCACTATAAGGCGCACCGGATTATAAGGCGCACCTTCAATGAATGGTCTATTTTAGAACTGTTTTCATATATAGGGCGCACCGGATTATAAGGCGCATAGAATAGAAGATACTGCAGTCAAATGTTTGATGGGTTGCGATATCCACTAGATGGAGCTGTGCTAAAGGAAATGTCAACATTTTGACAGAGCGCCTTGATCCATATATAAGGCGCTCCGGATTATAAGGCGCATCTGTCGTTTTTTGAGAAAATTAAAGTCTTTTAAGTGCGCCTTATAGTGCGGAAAATACGGTAAGCATTTATCTACTGTTAATTAATAACTTATTTTTTCATGAACCATTAACAACTCGTTTAATACTGGTGTAAAATGTATCACTTAGGTATAGTTAACAAGTTCAATTTAATTCAATTACAATTAAAAAAAAACATTATGTAAGTCTTTAATTAACACTTAAATCAATTACAATTAATGTTAATTACAGTAATAATAATTGAAAAACTCACTATTTTATTATAACTTGTTAATCAAAGGGAATCGTTTAAGATTTTAAAAGGAATTTGGACAGAATCACTGTTTTACGGCTGATCACTGAGTCGGCCAGCGATTCACTGAATGAGCCACAAAACCAACTTTGCAGTGGATATTAAAATCCAAAGTATAGTGAAAACACTATTAATTGGCAAACTAACAAGATCGGCAGTTTAAGACATTAACTTTGTAAGCACAAAACACAAGAAACTTCTCTTCTCAATATAAATAAGGCTTTATTGGATAAATCTAAGACATATAAACTAATCTAAAAAAATGAACACATTCACACAAGTTGCAGGAAGAGAGAAAGTGAGGAAAGAATGAGTTTAAGAGAATGAAAATGTGGAATCCCAAGTTTATAGTAATACTTGAAATTGCATAAACATGATCAACCATCAATCACTTAAATAACCCTTGCTTTAAATTCCTCAGTGAGGTTAAAATTATATTAAATGCACAAGTTCAGCTAAATTCTGGAGGTACTTGCATTGCCTTTGTAAGGGGTTCCCCTATCTTGTCTGGTTGAAAAGGGGTTTCCCAGGGTTGCTGATTGGCTGGAAGTTCAGTGGTCGTTTGAAGTGACATCAAGTTGAAACCAGTGGTTGGGCATTGTCTCAACGGAAAAGAAAAGAAAGCAAATCTTAACTCAGAACACAAAACTCTCAACGGAAAAGAAAAGAAACAAAAGCAAAGAAATAGAAGTAAAGTTTGACGAGACTAGGTGGCATTTCTCCTCATGGTTTTGGAGGAGCTGGCGTATAAGCCAGAGCACGCTTAAAGAGTGCTAAAAAGCAGCGTCTAAATGCGGTGGCAAAAGGAAAACCTAAAAGCTGGCATGACTAAAAAGCAATGACAAAGCAAAAGTTAAAAGCAAAATTTGATGGTGTCCTGAGTATTTAAACCGGGTTGTTAGACACATCCCAAATGGTGCCTTGACCAATTATAGCTCGTGGTGTTGTGATGTTTCTCCTCCCAATTCATAAATCAAATGTTATCTTATCAGTCACATGGTCTAAATTTCCCAGCTCTTACAGAGTATAATTTTGGACATGATTTCTATAACAATATGATAGATTAGACAAAGAATTGATTGGAAGAAAAGTTTCAAGCAAGAAGACTCAAACACACATACTAAACATGAATACGAACCCTAAAGCTATTCAATAGTTATTAAAAAGACACACATAATAAGTGATTAGAACATTAGTCAAATGTGTGGGTTACATACAAAAATGTTGAGTTATGCATAGAAAGGATTAGTTGCACATAAGTCCTTTTTAGATGGTTTTAGTTGCATCTACGTATGAAAAAGGCAGTCTCTCTGTCGTTCTGTGAACGTGCGACTGTCAAAAGGTCTAGAAGGTAGGTCTAGAAGGAGACTTGTCTTTGTCCTGGGTGGGGGAAAACAGTCTGAGGAGCTCGTGATCATGATTACTATCACTGGTTTACATGTGGCAGTCATGCTGTGCATCTCTTTGACCATCAATCTTGCTTACTTGCCCCAAAATTAATAATTTCCTGTTGAGTTGTTATGATCAGTGTGTTCTTTTGTGTTATGTTGAAAGCTGCTCTTTTTGTTAAATTTTTAATAAATTGAATCCAGGAAATTTATGTAAAACACAGAATTTGGTAAAAATAAAACTAAATTTGAGAAAAAATATAACATTTCATAGTGCCTTAAAAATAAAATTTTTGTTAAACTTTTAATAAATTGCTGTTAAATTGTGTATGATTTTTGAAATAAATGTTACACCATACTACTGCTGCTGCTGTTGTTCTTTTAATAAGCAAATGTAAAGAGTATACAATAAATGAAATGCCAAACGAACAAACAATAATAAACCTTTGTTTTTATCAAAAGTAAATCATGACACCACATAAAATATAAAAAGGTGTAAGCATTTATTCAGTTTAATATAATAAATGAACACTAATAAAATAAAATAACAAACTGACTCCAAAAATTTTTTTTCAACATCATGCTAAAGTTTTACAGACTATGAGACATTCACACTTCCCATAAAGGAGCAGTGACGGACCATGAAGCAGAGGGGGACCTGGGCCGTGGAGCAGTAACAGACCATGAAGCAGAGGGGGACCTGGGCCGTGGAGGAACCATGAAGAAGAGGGGGACCTGGGCCGTGGAGCAGTGACAGACCATGAAGCAAAGCCAAACCTGGACCGTGGAGCAGTGACAGACAATGGAACAGTTCCAGAGCAGTATGGAGCCATGGCGGTGCAGGCCCAGCGGGGAGCCATGGCGGTGCAGGCCCAGCGGGGTGGCCAGGCAGTGCAGGCAGAGCTGGAAGCCATGGTGAAGCAGAGACATGGACAGACCACTTGGCCGTGACAGGACAGACAGTGAGTTCTTGGGCAGCCTCCGTGGCCGAGACAGGACAGGCAGTGAGTTCATGAGTGGCCTCCGTGACCGAGACAGGACAGACAGTGAGTTCGTGGATGGCCTACGTTGCCGTGACAGGACAGGCAGTGAGTTCATGAGTGGCCTCCTTGGCCGTAACATGGCAGACAGAGAGTTCGTGGATGGCCTCCTTGGCAGTGGCAGAACAGGCAGAGAGTTCGTGGACGACCTCCTTGGTCGTGACAGGGCAGGAAGAGAATTCGTGGACGGCCTCCTTGGCCGTGACAGGGCAGGCAGAGAGCTCGTGGATGGCCTCCTCTGGAGATTCTGCAGTGGACGCCGCCACCTCTGGAGGCACTGGAGTGGATTCACGGTCAGGAGAAGCCTCAGGAACAGACTCGTGGACAGGAAAAGTCTCTGGAGCGCAGTGTGCAGCCCACACGCTCAAAATTGGCCGGGGACTCTGGCGTGGCGGCCATCTTGGCCGGGGACTCTGGCGTGGCGGCCATCTTGGCCGGGGACTCTGGCGTGGCGGCCATCTCGTGACGGGACTCTGGAGTGGCGGCCATGTCGTGACGGGACCCTGGAGTGGCGGCCATGTCGAGACGAGACCCTGGATGATCAGCTGAGACGTGACGAGGCTCAGGAAGTTCAGCTGAGGCGTGACGAGGCTCTGGAAGTTCAGCTGAGACATGGTGAGACTCTGGAAGTTCAGCTGAGGAGTGACGAGACTCTGGAAATTCAGCTGAGGCGTGACGAGACTCTAGAATGGCGGCCATTTTCTGAAGAGACTCTTGAGTGGCAGCCATTTTGTGACGGAGCTCTTGAATAGCGGCCATGTTGTGGAGAATCTCTTGAGACACTGACATGATGTGAGTAGGCTCTGGCATAGCAGGCATGACATGAGTAGACTGTGGTTTGGCAGGCATGACAGACAGGACATCACAATGCTCCGGTGCAGTAGGTACTGGAGGATAGCAGGGTTTCTCATCCGCAATCCCCACAGTAAACGAGGAACCACTCAACCGGAGTGCAAAGTCGATACAGCTAGTCAGAGTCCAGTGAGGTGTGTGTCGTGGCATTAACAAAGAGATTTCTTCTGTGAGTCCAAAACGAAAAATGTCTTTGAGGGCCACATCACTGAAGTGCACTAAGTGGCACAAAGAACAGAAATCCTCCACATAATCCTCAATGGGACGAGTCCCTGGCGTAGTCCAAGGAGGACTGCTGGGTTCATGGTAGGTTGTGTATTCTGAACAGTCCACTGAAGCCGAGTATAGATGAACCCAAGTGCAGTTTATTTACAACGGTGTAACCCAAAATCCAAACAATAATCCAAACAAGATACACAGACTTGACTAGAACAGACTTGACGTGGCATGAACAGACTAGACTCAATGACAGCAGATTACAACATTACGTTAATACACGACAAGGGCTAAAGGCAAAAACATGACTACTTATAGTAAACACTGAGGGTAACATGACAGGAACAAACCAATGGGAACAAGACACATGATTAAAGCAACCAATGAGAACAAACAGAACTGATAATCACATGACCAGACAATAACCAATGAGAACATGACACATACACAAAGCAGAGATACATGAGGGCAAGGGAAGCATGACACAAACAGCAAAATCAAACAATAACAACAAAAAAGACATGAAAACATGAACATGAAACAAAACCCAAAACAGACATTACATATAAAGATCTAAGCCTCAAGCATCGACGACAGATTGCTGTTTTTCAATGAAAAGCTTATAAAGAATGTATTTGCTAAATTTGTGTAAGCAATACACATCAAAACATGAAGAATGAAAACGCAGTACATACCAGATTCATCGTAACGAGTCATAAACACATCCACAGCTGTAAATCCCGGTTTAGTTAGAAAGGTAAGGGTCCACTGAACGACATCTCATGGAGCACGTTTAGTCCAACGAAGCAATAATGTTGTAATATGGATGATAATTCCTTTGTTTACGTTTCAGTTCTTCAGGGACATAATTGTTTGTGTCCGTTATGGAATAACTCACACTCAGAAACTGCGTCTTGGTAGTAAAAAAACAGCATGGTTTTGTAGCGTAGTGCCACAAACAGAATGAGATGATCCACCAAAAAAAAAGTGAAGTGAAGATGTTTATTTGAATTCTGGCGCTCTCTTGTGATGCACGCTCGGACGCACCTGTCATCTGATGGAGGCTGAACTTAGCGATCGCCTTTTTCTTAATTTTTTTTATTTTTCTACATTTTTTATATATGTTTAAGTGTGTTTTATGTTGAATGGGCCTGTATCTGCATGATTACCAGCACGTATTTTGTTTGAGTGCAAATCAGCTCGCTATTACTGTGTAATCACGGCTATCAATGTGAACGCCATCTATATGAATAGAGTGCGATTTATTGACTTTATGGAGCATTTATATGATTAGCATTTCTATAACTGGCCATCAGCACGTATTTTCATTGTAATTCATTGTAAATGCTGCATTTCTAGCAATCTCAGGACGTTCTATAATTGGCATACAAAGTTAAATCTTTTTTGTTTTTCTTATTTTTCTTACTCAAATTATTTTATTGTATTTTTCTAGTGCTCAAATAAATCACTTATTTGATGTCTAAGTTTCTGTCTAGTGTTTTATAATTGAAAAAAATATGCAGTGGTATATTTGATGACTAAAATTAGTTTGTAGAACCCTTCAATACAGTTAAAGTTAAAGGTAAATATTTTGTATATTTGGGGGGGGGGGGCTGATTTCATGTATCTTTATATCAAATAAAAAAAAAATTCAGTGTGGTCAAAAAAAAATTCAAGGCATTTCAGTGTCTATAACTTTTAATATTTTTTGAGCATTATCAACTCTGGTTGAACAAAAGTACAGCCCAAAGGGTCTTCTTTCCAAAGACACCAAATGTGTGTAACACACTGAAGTAAGGAACTGTTACAATTTTTTACAACAGAAATTATTTTGTCTTTATTTTGTCTAGACGATGTGCAGCTGATTGAGGAGCAAGTCTAAAAAAAAAATCATATTTTTCTGTACACAAACAAGCTAATTGCACATTCATAAAGTGATTGTTCTGTCTCTGTGAATATTACACATTTGACCCGACTGACAAGATCAGAATAACAATAAACAAAAATACTTTTTATGGAATAATCAGTTTAATACAAAAAAATAAAATAAAAAAAAAATAACAACACATAATGTAATATACAGCAACAGTCCACATCACATTAGTTTGTTTGTTCTGTATGTTTTTGATAGGTTGTCTGGCTGTATGGTGACAGAGGAGGGATGTTGTTATGTGACTTCAGCTCTGACTTCAAATCCCTCATGCTTGAGAGAGCTGGATCTAAGCTATAATCACCCTGGAGATTCAGGAGTCAAGATGCTCTCTGAAAAACTGGAGGATCCAAACTGCTCACTGGATAAATTCAAGTATGTCCAGCAGGAAGAGGTTTTAGGTTTCATTGGTTTAAACTTCTCAGTGTTTTCTGGGGATATTTATATGAGTCTAGGAGTTTTTAGAGGATGCAGAAATATATTTAGGATTTAAAGAGCACTAGTCTTATTCTTTTAGTCTTCTAATAAAATCTTAACTAAACTGCTCAAACGAAACAAATGAACAACAAAACAGTACTTTAACTCACCCCCTAACTGGCCTGAAAACGGGAGAAAACAGTGAAAACACAACAAAAATGTAGTCACCTCCCTACAGCTTCCATAAAAGGTAGAAACAAACATTTTCTTGACTTGTAAAAGCAAAAAAGCCCTGACTTTAAAGGGGACATCGGATGCCCATTTTCCACAAGTTGGTGTGATTCTTTAGGGTTTTCATGAAATGTCTCCAAAATACTTTGGTTAAAATACCTCAATGGTTGTGTAAAACAACACCTTTTTTAACATGTCGAAAACAACTCTGTTCACAGCAAGCCGTGTCTCTTTGAATGATAATGAGCTACCGCTCCCAAGCAATCACCCCGAGTACCCTAGCAACAGCATATCAACATCTTAGATACCACCCTGAGTACCCTAGCAACTGCATAGCAACACCCTAGCAACCACCCATAACACGTTATCAACCTCAAAGCAACAACATCATGTACTTTAGCAACCACCCTGAGTACCTTGTATAGTAACTGCATAGCAACAGCAATTTGTTTACTGACTGAATGTGATTCTGTTTGTCTTTTCTAGTGTGGATCATGGAGGAGAATCCATGATGACAGCAGGACTAAAGAAATGTATGTCTACACACACTCACACACACACACACACACACACACTTGTTTTTATGCATTGTGGGGGTCACCTGTCAGAATTGCTACATAATGGGATCACCCTTTCCTATGATCCTACAGAACTAAAACAAAATAATGTGACAAAAACTAAAAAGCCTGTTTGCCTCACTACGGATTACAAATATTTCACTACAAAAGTTATAAACCTGACGCAGTGGTTACTTGTGGGGACATTTCAGGTATTCTGGGGTCCGCCAAACACAACCAGTTTTTGGTCATTGTAGGGATTGAACTCACACTCATTTAAACTGACTTCAACACATTTTTAAAGCAGTTTGTAAAAAGACAATCTACTTTTGAATAGAATAGGAGCTCCAAACAAAAAAATTGCTACATTATTTATAGATGTTCTATTTAATACAAAGTAACATTGCTTGTAAAAAGCATTTATAAAAACATTTGAAAAACATATCATCTGTAATCTAAACCATTTCACAAAACTCGTTAATGAGTAGGTCAGCAAGTCAGCAAATAACCAAAACTCTTTCATGACTGTGTTCAAAGGAAATACTCATTTGAGTGTAAAAGAAAAATTCATTAACCCTTCATGACACATTTAGTTAAGTGAAATAGCCAAAGATGGAAACTCACCAATAACATTTCTCTGTAGAAGATCAGCATAACTCTTGAAAGCCTGCGTAAACATTTAGTTAAGTGAAATAGCCAAAGATGGAAACTCACCGATAACTTTTCTCTGTAAAAGATCAGCATCCTCATATCAGCGAGAAGCAGTCTTAAGGCCTTTCTACACTGAGCAAGATGCGAAAAAGCGAGGCGAATCACCGATAAACAGTGCTTTCATACCAAACGCAAAACAAATTTCCACCAACTCACAACTCAACACCAGCACGCTACGACCAACAAACCAACAATCCACATCTACTCATCTATGAAACTTGAAATGGATTTAACATCATCGGCTGCTCAATATACAGCATTACATTAAGATAAACAAGGTACTACACCAAAAACAAGTTATCTATAATGCTTACAAGAATAGGCTACATCCTAAAATATCATTAGAAGTACAATTAGCATCCAGCTACACTTGAAAATGTATGTAATTATTAGTGTATCTGCTTACCCACTTTAAACCATCATCGAGTGCTTGTAATAACTTCCAATTGTGATCTATAGTTGATTTATAAGCAGAAACATGCAGTCTTTGTATGGTTAATAACACTACACTGCTAATATTTGTCATAAACATCCTTTATTGGTATTAAAATATCATGAGCTGCATACAAAATACATACAGAAAATATATTGTAATAATCATATGTTTATTTGCTTTCATATTTCATGTGTAGAAAAAGAGTAAACATGCTCTGACTCATAACACTTGCACATGTGGAAGAAAACGGCCGGTGCGCTACAGATCACACAATTCAATGGACAATTAATAGAAATGTTATTCTGTATAAAGAACATGTGAGAATAAATATGTTCTCAAATACCAGTGATAACCCACTCTCCTCTTATCCTGGATTTCTCTTTTCCGGAATACTCTTCTTCTGTGTTTTTTTTTACACTGGTTTTCAAAACAGAGGCACCACTTCTCCCTTTTTGTGCAACAGCAGCTGCTCTGGTCACGTGATCCTAGCTCAAATCTTATTGGACGGCCCGAAACTGAAAAACATTCTTTGAACTTGTTTGGAAAAAAACATTAATCATCGCATCCGACAAATGTTTGCGGTCTATGTGGAAGCATCCATAGAAATCTATTGTTTTATTCCAGTGCATCATCGCATCCGATATTAATTTTGTTTTTTTTTTTTCGTGCTTAGAGTGGAAAGGCCTTTATAGTTACAGAACTGTACTGTAATTTTGCATTATTTTTATCAAATGCAACATTTAAGTCAATGCCATCTTTGTTGCTGTTGAAGGATCATAAGATATATTGTTTTTTTGTGAAGTAACACTGTCAAACAGTGACAGCAGCAGGTAAAGTTACAGCAGGAGGCCACGTCTCTCTTGCCTCCATTGAGTTTGTACAGACCCCTAAAGATTATCCGCTATTTGGTGGGGAGTAATTGAGAATGAATGCGGCAAATTCAATATACATAAGACAATCCATCAATCACAAGATTGGATATGGTTATGATCTGCTATTACTGGTTCATATGATAAATCATTCCGCATCCACGAATCAGTCTGAATTAAAAAAAAATTGGCTGTTAATAGGAGGATTAGTTAAAGAGTAAACAAACAGTCAGTGCCAATAGTCTTGTGGGCAGTGCGCCAACATATAGAGCTGTTGTGCTACAGACATCTTGAGTTCAGATCCCTGAAACTGAAGGTAGATCTTCATTCTGTGACCAGTGTTTACTGAGCTTTGATGGATGATGAATGAACAAAAGATGACTATTAAAAGAACAGCTGAACATCAGTTCACAAATAAAACATTTTTAAATTGATGAGATGTACTAGGGCTGGGCAATATTGCCTAAAAATGTATCACACTAAAATTGTTCATTTCAGTCGATATCGATAATTATCACAATAAATTTCAAATCTTTATTTCTTTCAAGTTTAAAGGCAGATTTTTGCTCCTAAGTGAAAGTTGTAGAAACCAGACTGTTACCTGTGAATTTAAACTACTCTTTATAGTTAACACTTAACACTTTTCCAGCCAGTTTAGTCTCTGCATGTTTTAATGATAATAAAAAATCATCAAGCAGGTTTGTGTTCCTGACTTTGACACACATCTTCAGCACAGTTTGCAGTGCAGGCTGCAATATTAATAATAAAACACACACATATCACCTAAAAACCAACATTTGACCATAGCTTGAGTTTGGATGCAGATGTAAGTTTATGTTCATTATCAAAAACAGGAACATCTGTAAATATTGTAACAACCTCATTTTATGTTTGAGTTTTATTAAATTTAACCCTGCTTGAGCTTCCATAGTAGCAAACATTTAGATCATGATAACCACAGTTAAAACCACACATACCATGGTAAATATATAACTATATGGGTTCTAGGTATCTGTATAAAAACAGTAGTCTAAATACACAAACACTATAGCTTAATCACAAAAAAATATTTAATTCCATTACTCCTTTAATACAATTAATTTATGTCTATAGTAATAATATAATAAAATTTGATATGAATATCCCACATTTCTGCCACAATACCATGGTGCTGTTAGTGTTACTACAGTAAATCCATGGTAAATTATGGTGATTTATAGATGGAAAAGTCTTCTGACTGTCTCGCTGCTCACAGTGTTTCCGCTGTTTGTCAGCACTGTTTCATATGGATAATAAACTAATTTAAATCATAAAGTCATTTGTGTTCTTCACTGAAATCAAGCTCTTCACACTGGATCTCACATCACTGTTTAGTGTCGCGTTACCGAGACTCATCAGTGAATAACTCATCTGCTTTAGTGAGCTTGTGCTGCACTGCTGCTTGAACTTTGATTCTGTATAAACAAGGTTAAAAAGGCCTAAACCACATTACTAGAGGTCTGCACAATGACATATTCTTAATAGGGGTGTAAGAAAATATAGATACACGTGAGTATCGTGATATTTTGTTTGGTGATACTGTATCCATTCTCAAAACTGAATATCGGTATAAAAAAATAAAAAAAATCAGAAAAGATCATGTCAGTTGTTTCGTTTTGTTAAGTGAAAGTGTTAAGAAACCAGACGGGTACCTAGTGAATTTAACCTACTCTTATAGTTACCAACTAACACTTTTCCAAGCCCGTTTAGTCTCCTGCATGTTTGTAATGATTAATGAGAAATCAGAACAGGTTTGTGTTCCTGACTTTGCCACGCATCTCAAGCACAGTTTGCAGTGCAGGCTGCAATTACTAAATAATATTCAATGTTTTTTTCCCCTGGGGGGGGACTCCCTCTAAAAAGGGAAATTGAAACAATTTTTATGTTACGATCATTATCAAACACAGGAAATCTGTAAAATTGTAACAAACCTCATTTTGATATTGAGAAATTTAGTAATCTGATGCTTGAGCCTTCCATAGTTAGGCGAACATTTAGATCATGATAACCACAGTTAAAACCACACATACCTGGTAAATATCTAAGCTTATGGGTTCTACGGTATCGTATAAACAACATGTAGTCTAAAATGACACAAAACATATAGCTTAATCACAAAAACAATATTTAATTCCATAACCCTTTAATACAAATTAATTTATGTCTATTAGTAATAATATACTAAAAATTTGGATATGAATATCACAAATTTCTGTCACACAAATACTATATGGCGCTTAGTGTTATACCAGTAAATCCATGGTGTAAAATGATGGTGATTTCTATAGATGGAAACAGTCTGACTGACTTTCCGCTGCTCACAGTGTTTCTTGCGATGTTTGTCATGCGCTGTTTCATCTGGGATAGTAAATCCAGTTTAAATCATTTAAGTATATTTGTGCCTCGTCTCTGAAAATAAAGCTTTTTCAACACTGGATCTCACATCCTGTTCAGTGTCCCGTGACCGAGACCTCAGCAGTGAATAACTCATCTGCTTTAGTGAGCTTGTGCCTGCACTGCTGCTTGAACTCGTGATTCTTGTATACCACAAGGTTAAAAGGGCCTATACCACATTGACTATATGGTCTGCACACGGACATATTCGTAACAGGGGTGTAAGAAAATATAGATACATCGTGAGTATCGCGGATATTTCCTTTGCCAAGATACTGTATCCATTCTCAAAAACTGAATATCCGGTTATAAAAAATAAAAAAAATCAGAAAAGATTCATGTCAGTGTTTTCGCTTTTGTGTTTACTATCCCAACGTGCTAGATGGCAGCTCTTCATCTCTGCTTGTGACAATGAAAAGTAACAGGAAATACTAGCATTAGGGCATGCCACTAATTTTAGCAATAATATCACTATTTGCTGCTAGTAATGGAGGTAGGAAAGGGGATCGTCGAGCCAGCTACTGGGTTCCGCGTAAATAAGTTCCAGTAAAAGTAAAAAGTGAAGTGTGCCATCATTTGGATCTTTTGTGGTAACGTCCATCGCGGGACTCGTCTGATTAGGCTTCACCTGGTTCCCAGTGCATCAGGCTTGAAGAGGGGCTTGTGCATGGCGGTGCGAGATGGGGTCGTCGGGTGAGGACTGGTGCGGCTCCAGCTTGCTCTCATTTTAAATGGCGTTTG
This sequence comes from Cyprinus carpio, assembly GCF_018340385.1. NCBI lineage: Eukaryota > Metazoa > Chordata > Actinopteri > Cypriniformes > Cyprinidae > Cyprinus > Cyprinus carpio. Next base: position 24,872,589 of record NC_056575.1, on the reverse strand, counting down.
GTGCACGTTGGTGTGCGGGCTCTCATGCGCCAGGCGTATTCGCCACTTCCACGCATAGCAACACAAATACAAAATGAAAAAAACGGTGTGGAAATCCAAGTGGAAAGGTTCGACATCTGTATGACTATATGTTTTGTACAATTGTTTTGTTTTCTTGAGGAATCCTGTAAGCTAACGTTTTTATTGATATTAAAGCAGATGTAATTTTGTTTAATGTCATGATGCAAAATGTTATGAGATGTCTATGTCACAATTGTAAACTGAAACTGTGAATTCTGTAAAGCAGGTTATAATGTGTTTATATATATATGGTCTTTATACTAAATACATGTTATAAGTATTATACCCGTTACTAACTAAAGGATCTGACAAACACTTTAATTGTCCCCCGGTACTGTATCGCACATGCAAAAGTGGTTCATCAACATTGAATGTTATAGGGCGGATTTTCACTTTTGCAACTGATATCCCCACTGTGTTCTGGTTAAATATTTTTATGGGGACTTATTGCCGAAGGTTTGTCTATGGTGGTATCAGTTGTTCTTACAAATACCAATTTAACTACCAAATTTTGCTATAAATTTGATTGCATCTACAATATAATTGCTGATATAGTGTCATCATCTGTTTGATTATGTATTTAACTTGTTTTTTCCGTAGATTTTGCCCTATGCTAATAAACTGACAGTCATCACGATAGTGACTACTAAATATTGTAGGAAATAATTTCTGTAAAAGTGCTTGCAACGATTTGTATTGTACAAAGCCACCTATACCAAATAAACTTGAATTGAATGTGTTCTTTAATGACAGCTTTACTTAAAAAATATTACTATTCCAAAGATAAGAAATATCCCCATATATATCACCTTGCTGACATATCAGAATCAGAATAATCGCAATATGTGCAAACCTATAGCAAAACATATTGGTATCACACCGCCTGTATCGTGACACGTTATCCATATCACCAGATTCTTAGCAATACACAGCCTTAATTACTTATTCGGTTAATTATTGTACTTTGTTAAATCTAGTTGCTATTGTCATGATCCGATCACTTGAACATCCGTTTATTCACCCACAGACTTTTCACAGACACCAGTAACACCCTGGACTTTTCCATTCCGCATAAACCACCTGCCTAGGAAATCATTATTGAACCTCACCTGTTTTCCATCAGTGAACACTATAAAGGTTGCCTACTCATCCACACTCACATTGCGAAGTCGTTGTTTAGTTCGGTCTGGCATTTCCGAGTGGTTTCCCCTGTGTTTGTTCCTTCTATGTTTGACTTTGGATTGCGTTATATCCGACTTTGGATTCTCTGCTGCCTGCCCCGACTTCTGCTTGTTTTTATGTTTTCGATTTTGGATATCCCTTGACATCCCTGACGCTGTCCTTCGACCAATGCCTGTTTGACCATTCTGATAATAAACTACTGCATATGGGGATCCGAATGTCTCTGACTCCATGTTACAGAAAGACTTCGCCGTACCAGGAATCTAGCAGCCCGGTATCCTCTCTTAAGAGAAATCTGTTCCCACCCCTATGTCAGCGTTGTTGTTTTTTTGCTTAAGGACGTTTTGGACTCAGAGAACCAATTAAATCAATGTTACCTGGAGGGGAATTTATCTGTAGTTGTATTCAGAGACATTATGGGACTATGCTCTCTTGTTAGTGGTTCTCCTTTCACTGTGGGAGGGGCAGAGGGGGACTTTAAAGCCCAAAGTCTCTTAACAAGAGGCTGCCAAGCCCGGAGGCTGTTCACATAAGTGGCCACCGCTCCTGAGGGACTCATCCGTCATGGCTGCCACTCCAGTGCCACTGCACAAGATGGCCGCCAGCCCAGCGGCCACTGCACACGATTGCCGCCAGCCCAGCGTACACTGCACCAAGGACTGCACAAGGTCAAGTCACAGTTGATCTTTATGAGACCCAGTCAAATCACTACCAATCTTCCAGAACTTCATTATGTCTCAACAGATCTTCACAGCATTTTCATCATACCACAAATACAGATCATCTAGATCCTTGGTCACGTCTCAGCTGAAACTTCCAGAGCCTCATCACGTCTCAGCTGAACTTCCAGGGCTCGTCACGTCCGGTCTGTTGCACTCCAGCAATGTTCTGTCAGCCTGTTGTGTTGCTGTCAAAGAGACTGTTACTGCTGTGGAACCTCCAGAGGTGGCGGCAACTGCGGCAGAACCTCGGAGGTGTCAGTAGTATCCCATCCATGAACTCTCGTCCTGCTCTGTCACGGCTAAGGAGGCACGTCTATGAACTCATTGCCTGCCCCTGGTCAGGGCCACAGAGTGCCATCCATGAACTCTCGTCCTACACTGTCACAGCCATGGAGACCGGCTGTTGAACTCTCTGCCGGCCCTGTCACGTCACACTATGGAGGCCATGAGTGAACTTTCTACCTGCCTTATCATGGCCCACAGAGACCACCATTACACCTGTTTATGTTCTCTGTTACCAGTCCCACCTAACCCAGACTTGCTCTCCGTGTGCTATCTATCTCCTGCTGTGGTGCGTCCTCTGCTCTGCCCTGGTGGGCTTCTGTCTCGTCTGGAGACTTGTCAAAGGAGCACTGTTACTGCTGTGGAACCTCCAGAGGTGGCGGGGTCAACTGCTGCAGAGCCTTCGGGAGGTGGGGTGAGTCAGTAGTATCGGGTGTGTCAGTAGTCCGGGGGGGTGAAAAACTCTCTGCTCGTAGTATCCCTCCATGAAAACTCTGCTCTCAGGGCAGAGCACGAGGACCAGCCCGTGTGGGACTTCCTGTCTCATCTGCTTGGCTGTGGTGGTTCCTCTGCTACCGCCCTTGTGGGCTCCGGGTCCGACGGCTGCTCCGCCCTGTTCGCCCATGTTTAAGACCCAGGAAGGGCTCTTGTTCCCCATGTTAAGCCCAGAAAGGGCTCCTGTTCCCCAGTTAGGCCCAGGAAAGGTGGTGGCCCTGGTGAAGCAGAGACATGGACAGACCACTATGACCGTGAACAGGACAGACAGTGATTTTCTTGGGCGGCCTCCCGTGGCCGAGACAGGACAAGACCCGTGAGTTCATATGAGTGGCCTCCGTGTACCGGACCGAGACAGGACAGACAAGTGAGTTCCGTGGATGGCCTCCGTTTGCCGCGTGACACAGGACAGGCAGTGGTTCATGAGTGGCCTCCTTGGCCGTAACAATGGCAGACAGAGAGTTCCGTAGGATGGCTCTCCTTGGCCGTGGCAGAACACGGCAGAGAGTCCGTTGGACGACTCCTACCATTGGCCATGACATAGGGCAGGCCGAAACGAATTCATTGGACGGCCTTCTTGCCGTTACAGGACAGGCGCCACAGTGAGTTCATGAGTGGCCTCCAATGGCCGAGACAGGACCAGGCAAGAGAGCTACTTGGATGGCCTCCCTGGTCGTGACAGGACAGGCAGAGAGCTCATGGACAGCCTCCTTGGCCGTGACAGGGCAGTTAGAGAGCTCGTGGACGGGAAAAGTCTCTGGAAATTTTGCAGTGAGAGTGGCCCACACCACTCAAAATGGTGACTGCCATTATTAGAAGTACTGACTGGCCACGGGAACAGTTTCAGTGACTGCCAGACTTGACGAGACTCAGGCGTGGTGGCCATCTTGGCCGGGGACTCAGGGGCGTGGCAGCCATCTTGGCCCCCCGGGGACTCAGGGCGTGGGCGCCATCTTGGACGGGGACTCGCTGCCGTGGCGGCCATCTTGGCCGGGACTCTGCGTGGCGGCCATCTTGTGTGAAGGCCCTGGCTCGACAGGCATGTTGTGACGGGACTCTGGAATGGCGACCATGTCGTGACGGGACCCTGGATGATCAGCTGAGGTGTGACGAGGCTCTGGAAGTTCAGCTGAGACGTGACAAGGCTCTGGAAGTTCAGCTGAGACGTGACGAGGCTGTGGCTTGGCAGGCATGACGTGAGAAGGCTGTGGTTTGGCAGGCATGACGTGAGAAGGCTGTGGCTTGGCAGGCATGACGTGAGAAGGCTGTGGCTCGGCAGGCATGACGTGAGAAGGCTGTGGCTTGGCAGACATGATGTGAGTAGGCCTTGGCTTGGCTGGCGTGATGTGAACAAAAACTCCTGACATGATGTGCGGTACGTAGTGGAAAAGTTCTGATGTGGCGGGTACTGTGGGATAGCAGTATTCCTCCTCAGCAACCCCCACAGTAAGTGGTGAACCCGCCAGCAAAAAAGCATGGTCAATATATTTTCAAGAGTCCACTGAGGGGTATTACGTGGCATTAACACAAGATATTGTTATCCAAACCATAAACGGAATATGTCTTTCAAGAAGCCTATCCTTAACCCTCTGGAGTCTAAGGTATTTTTGGGGCCTGAGAAGTTTTGTCATGCCCTGACATTTGTGCTTTTTTTCAGTTCTTATAAATATCTAATGGCTAAAGTCTAATCTCACTGTAATCAGCAAAAACTAGGCTATAAATAATATGTGAGCAGCATGTATGTACATGATTGTGTTTTGGATAAAAAAAAAATTAGTTATGCGTGGTTAGTGAAAAACCCCTAAAAATGGTTAAATCACTTGAAAAAGGCAATAAAAAACACATACAGAGCAAATTGGTTCCCAGGAATTTTGAGAACTGGAGCTTGTAGCCTAGGGAATTTTTTTTTTTCTAAATGATGTGAAATCATCTTGTTTACTCACTTACAGAAAACAATATATATTGGATTTAAATTTTCTAATGACACTTTTTTGTTGTAAAAAGTCATATGCGAATTGTAGGACGTCAAACTATCATGAATTCACACCTTGAGAAGACAAAGACCTGCATAATGAGCTGCTAATGAGCCATTCAGTCAGCTGTGTTCACTGAGAGGGATGAGTTACAAGAAAGAATGTGAGGACAAAATAAATGTATATAATTTTATGTTTGTAGTTTATTTAGAAAATATTAATTATCCACCAACATAATTTAATATTTCACTGTGAGTGCAGTTAAAACAGTACAAGGTTTATTTAGAACATCATCAAGCTGACTTTCAAACTTAATTTTTTGCATCATTACTCCAGTCACACACATCCTTCAGAAATCCTTTCAACAATCTTATTTTCTACAAAAAAACAAAAACATTTATTGTTATTATTATCATTATTATTATTATTATTAATGTTGAAAGCTGAGAATATTTTTTCAGTTTTTTTAGGGGGGATAAATTGAAAGAACAGCAGCATGATTTGTTACATTTGTTACAGTTACATTTATTGTTACATTTATATATTTATTACATCAAGCTTTTGAATGGTATAGTAGTGTATATTGTTATTTGAAACTTCATAAATATTTCAACTTGATTATACATTAAGTCAGGAATTATAGTTTGGAAAAAAGTCTTTGGACAAAGTTCTAAACTAGTAAAATGTTTACACGTTATGTGAAAACTAATACAAGTATATAAATAAATAAAAAGAGACTTACTCATGTTTATGATCTCTGCTGAAATAAAGGTGCTTCATTCTTTTTTTCTAGAGGAAATCCAAATCTCAAATCCTCAAACCACATCACATATTTTTAGGGTGTGAATTATCTCTTATTTCCTCTCATCGCGAAGCAAACAGTAAAATAAAAAAAAACTGAAGAACAATCTCGCCTGCGTTGTCTTCTGTTGTGTGGGCGTATTCCAAAAGGCGCGCGCTTCAGTGAAACATTTTGAATTCTCAAAAGCGCGCTCCCGGCGCGGGGGCGTGGGCGCGCATTAGAAGATAATGAAGGGAGACGTGAAAAAACGGACATCGCGTTGTTTTCATTATGGATTACTTTTATCACAGAATATTTGTTTTCAGCAGCACTTGTTTAGTTTAAAAGTAGGACATGTCAGGCTTTCTATAGATATCCTCTCTCATGTCTCTTCGTTGAGTATTCACTGAGTTCAGTTTCACCTTTTAATGACGCATTTGTAACTGGAAGCGATCAGCACAGACAAAGGCTGCAGACAGCAACTCCTTGTTTGTTATCTTTATTTTATAAGTGCACAAAGTTTTTGTTGTTATTATTGTCTGTATACAAAAAAAAAGTAGACCCTTTACAGATTCGATTGATGTATTGCTCTTATCTGTACGATCAAACTGAAAGTGTAATTTAAAAATTCTTTTCGGGGGTTATCAGGAGAAAAATACCCCAAAACCGCGGATACGCGTTAAATCGACTTTCAGAGGGTTAAAGTCTACCTTCTAATAAAGGTCCACAAAAGTCCTCCACGTAATCCTCTATGGCCCGGTTTCCTTGGCGAAGACGAACAAGAAGATCTGCTGGGTTCATTTTTAAGGGTGGTGTATTCTGTAACAAACAGTCCACTGAAGGCGAGTGTAGCGATGAACCCAAGTGCAGTTTATTTACAGTGATAATCCAAATATCCAAACAATAAACAAAGACTTGACTTGAACAAACTTGACGTGGCATGAACAGACTAGACTCACCGACAGCAGGTTGCAACATAACGTTACGTTAATACACGACAAAAGCACAATGGCAAAACATGACTACTTATACAAACAAAGAGGGTCACATTACAAGAACAAACCAATGGGAACATGACACAAGGAACAAGAGGAACCCAATGAGAAGCAAACAGAACTGATAATCACATGACCAGACAATAACCAATGAGAACATGACACATACACAAAGCAGAGCTACATGAGGGCAAGGGAAGCATGACACAAACAGCAAAATCAAACTACAAAATAAAAGACATGAAACAAAACCCAAAACAGACATTACACCTGCATGATTTAGCTAAATCATTGAAACTCTAAAGAATGGACGGATTAATAAAATGTCCTCAGGTACTTTCCTTGCAGTTCATGGAAGTTGCTGCTCCCAAGATGTTGGTAATGTTGAATGAACACCATGGCAATCTACTACCCATTACACACAGGCTTGTCAGACGGCGGTAGTTTGTCCACTTCCACCCATGAGCTGCCAAGGGCTGTCTTGATTGCAGCCAGGTAGTCGCCTTGTTTCCTTTACGCATTGCATAACTTTGGTCAAGGGATGGATCTGGCTCAAACTTGTCCATTCATGGGCAAAACAAAGTACGAGATTCTGCACAACTGCACTCTCCTCTTCATAGACCTTTTTGGCTTTGAATGCCATGGACATTGACTTCTTTGGCTTTGCTGTGAAGTTTGAAAGTTTAATTTGGGCTACTTTCTCACTGTCTGTTCTTCTTGCTGCAGCCAGAGCCTCCAGTCCTTTTTTCACAAGCACAGATCAAGTCAGCAGATGTGGCTTTGTGGCCTGTTGAAAGTGTTGATCAAGCTCCTGTTCTTCACATGTGAAAGGATTGATCATCCTTGTCCTTGTGGTGTTTGGTGTCATCTGCATCCAGGGGTGTCATAGCCTTTGGTCTGCTCTGACACAGTTGTCAGAACTGGAAGAGCTTTCAGTATTTCTCCATGGCAGCTGGCTGCTGACTGATGCCAGTGAAGAGTTTTGTCTTGGCATCACAGTTGTAGGTTTTCTCAAGTGCCATGTCTGTCCAGACACCATTGAACCGTCCTTCTATTTGACATACAGTGAACTTCCCATCCTTGAATTCACTATAGATGTTTGGAGCCAGTGTAGGCAAGCTTCTCATAACTTCTAGGTAGTGGGGCAGGCAGGATACATACTTGTAGTGGCCAGCAGCTACAAGGTATGGTAACATCTTTTCCACTTCAGCCAGGTGTTCCTCCCACAGACCTGCACGCTCAGCATGGACGAACTATCTAATAATCATCACCATATCCATGTACATTAGCCATAACTTTGTGGTAGGTGAGGTACGTGCTTCATCAAACTCAGCCAAACATGTCAGCTTTTTAAGTTGATCAGTTGCATCAGCACACGCAGAAGTTGCCTTCTCTACATCCTCTTCTGACAGGGCATCTAGGAGTAGCTGGACATTGTTGCTAAGCACACACATGTACTCCAGGTTCTTCTCTTCATCAACCAACCATCTGGCAAATGCTTCCCAGTGTAGGCCAAACATGGCTGCATACACCATAGTGTGGGTGTGCAGCATTGCATAGTAGTCTTTCCCACTGATGATTTTGTTTGCTGTTCCACGGAGACAGACATCAGCTTTGCCATGGTGTCTTCGATTCCAGTGGACTGCACCCAAGGAAATTCTGAGCAATATGGAAGCCACCCGTGCGCAAGATAAGTTTGTCATACTTCTCTTTGTTCTTCTTTTGCATACTCAGAACCACCTCATAGATTGCTTGATCACACGTGATGATGGCATACTCTTGACCATGTTTTCTCGACACATCCATGCAGTACTGAACAGACTGTTCAACCACATCTGGGTTTGTTGGAGACTTGGGGAAGAAGGGACCATAGCTGATCACAGTTGCAGGGATGGTATCTGGGATGAGAAATGCTTGGAATGAACTCCATGTTGGAGCAGCACAATTTGGTTTCAGGTCCTCCAATAGTACAATAGGGCAGCTATGCACTAAATGCCAGAGGATGCTACGGTAGTCAAGAGGTTCTGCTAGACACACAGGAAGCTTAGGCTCTGTTTCAACTCCAACCAGGGAGCGACTCTTTTGACGATCTTTTAGACTGAGGTGGCTTTCCTTGGTCTGAAAAGGCTGAGAAGATTCCAGGGCTGGTTGGCGGGTTTTCAGTAGAGGTAAACTAACCAATGGTGTGGGGTCTTCGTCTGGATCTTGAACTGGAATATGATGTGTGTTGTGCCATGCAGTGTTCGTCCATCCTTTGTGTACTCTTGGAAGTCAAGGTTATCAAATGCAAACTGTGTGAATCGTCCAACCATCAGGTTCATTGGTATGAAGGCACCATACCTAGTTGTCTGCTCTTCAACTGCCATTGCCATTGTTGTAATATATCTCTGTGCTTCTTTGTAGCTGATGCTGTTCCTAAATCTATTTAAGAGTGACACAGTCGACTTGCTTCTGGTTTCCTTAAGGATGTGCAAAGCTGTCCCAACATGTTTCGGTGTTGGGATCTTGGCAACTGCTTGGCAGACATCCTGTGCAAGGTTGAGGACTTTTTCTTGCTGCTTAGGACTGATTTTTACACGGCCGTCCTCACCTAACCTCTGGAGATGCATTTGTTATCATCCATGCCAGGTGGTTATACAGGTTAGAGCTCACTCTTCGGGATGCCTCCAGGTATGATATCTCTAGCTGCAGTGACGGGTCTTCAGTCATACATCCAGGCATCTGGTGACTTCCACTGGCTTGAGCTGTTCTGGCTTCTCTTGCTTCCTTCAGGGCCTGCTTTACATTGCAAAGAGAATACGGAAGGAGCTCCAGGACCAGTGTTGTAGGAAGAGACTATGGTGTCATCTGGTGTCAACTCATCATCACTTTCTTCTTCATACTCTGCCTCTTCAGTTTTCCCCTTAAGTTCCTCCAACTTCGAGAGCATGCAACCAACATTCATTTCTGCTGAGCAAAATCAGGCTAGAACATCCTTTCTGTGGCACAACCATTATTTTACAATTGCCACCTACTGCATAGTGCCTTCTAAGGTGGGCATTCATAGATTGACATCTATATGAGGGTAACATTGTGTAAAAGGGTGTCTGAAGCTGGAATCGAACTCAGGACTTCTAGTCAACTGAGCTCCCTGTTTACCACTGGGCTATGGTGAGTGATAGATATCCGTTGGACCCAAGAGCAGAAGGATAACAAGCAGGCTTTGTCAATCAAACAAAAGGGTTTTACTGTAGGCTCCAAGTTCCCAAAGAACAACATAAGAGAAGCCGTGCTTCCTCAGTGAAAATACAAAACAAAAGAACAGTAACAAAACCAGAAGTTTACCAAGCTTGACTTTCTAGGCAAGGATTACACACGATAGGTTAGCTCAAGATTGAACACAAGTCTAAGGAAGAGGCACACTTAAATAGGCAGAACACCAACAAGATAATGACCAGCAGGTGGTAGAAATCAATTCCTAATTAGTGATGACCCAGAGAGTTCTACAATGGCTGGGCCACCTAGTGGATGGGAGAGGTGTCATTACACCTCAAGTACAATTGCAGAAATTTGTGAAAGTAATATTCAAAAAAATGAAAACAAAAAAAATCAAGATACAAACAAGAGCCCCTCCTCCACGAACGGCTCCTGACGTTCCCTTAGCGGTGTTTGACTATGGACGGCGGAACTCCTGATGAGATCTGGATCGAGGATATCTCGGGCTGGCACCCAGGACCGCTCCTCTGGGCCATACCCCTCCCAGTCCACCAAGATACTGGGTCTTCCCACAGACCTGGCGAGAGTCCAACAGTCGACTCACGGTATAGGCCGGCTGACCCCCCAATGATGCGAGGAAGTGGAGGGGGTTTCCTAGATGGGGACAAAGGAGAATAGATTACAGGTTTTAAACGGGAGATGTGAAAGGTAGGGTGAATGCGCATGGACTTGGGTAGGAGGAGTCGGTAGGATACTGGGTTGATCCTCTTGAGGATCTTGAAGGGCCCAATGAAGCGAGGCGCTAATTTTCGAGACTCAACATGCAGAGGGTGAAATCCCTAGTGGATAGCCACACTCTCTGTCCTGGCCTGAAGGATGGTCCAATTCTACGGTGCTGGTTAGCATGCCTCTGCTGTTGTCGAGTGGCTCTTAATAGGGCTGCTCGTGCTCTCCTCCACGCCCTTCGACACCTCTGGACGAGTTGAGCCGCAGCTGGTACACGGACCTCAGGATCTGGTTCAGGGAACAGAGGGGGGGGGGAACCAAACTGACATTCAAAATCTAGTCAACTGAGCTCCCTGTTTTGTAAAGGGTGTCTGAAGCTGGAATCGAACTCAGGACTTCTAGTCAACTGAGCTCCCTCTTTACCACTGGGGCTATGGTGAGTGATAGATATCCGTTGGACCCAAGAGCAGAAGGATAACAAGCAGGCTTTGTCAATCAAACAAAAAGGGTTTTACTGTAGGCTCCAAGTTCCCAAAGAACAACATAAGAGAAGCCGTGCTCCTCAGTGAAAATACAAAACAAAAGAAGAACAGTAACAAAACCAGAAGTTTAACAAGCTTGACTTTCTAGGCAAGGATTACACACGACAGGTTAGCTCAAGATTGAACACAAGTCTAAGGAAGAGGCACACTTAAATAGGCAGAACACCAACAAGATAATGACCAGCAGGTGGTAGAAATCAATTCCTAATTAGTGATGACCCAGAGAGTTCTACAATGGCTGGGCCACCTAGTGGATGGGAGAGTCATTACACCTCATGAGTGACAGCGCCAACTAATGGTTGGGAGAGTCATTACATGGGCAGCAACTACCCCTTTGTTTCTTTGTTATTGTGAACTCCACTGCTTTTCAAGTATTTTACGGAATTCATCCCTCAAAGCTGTAACGAAGAATATGGCATTCTCTTTGAAAAGGGGCTCATCTATCCAAGATATGAGTTGGTTGAGTGCAGCATCATATGGAGTGGTGGCAGTAGTAGTCTTTTCCTGTGAATGAAGACGCTTTGTCAGGTAGTTGGTCATGCATTCCTTGTGGTATCGGAAGTCCTCAGCAATCATATCAATACACCTGTTTCCATCAGGACCACGAATCTTGTGTAGTATCTCTTCATCTTCAAGTTTGTTTGCTTTTTCCCATACTGCATTCTGTCTGTCATAAGTGGCGATCAAAATGAGTGATCTATTCCCCCTGGTCGTGCGTGCTCTTCCACAAATGAAGCACTTTTCCTTGTGTTTGATGGGCTGTGGCATTGACATCCGTGTTTTTTTTATTAGGCCTGCTGTTGTCTGGCTCAGGATTAAGTTCTGCTTCAAATGAAGTGCCTTCTGGCTTTTCAACTTTTTTCCTCTTCTGGTCAACAGTTTTACGATTTGTGTACTTCGCACGACATTGTGTGTGCCACAAAGCATTCCTCCCCAGAAAGTCACTTTGAGCTTTCAGCTGATTGTCAAGTCTGTATGAGACATCATCCTTTCTGTTGGTTACAGCATATAGGAGGGAAGGGTAGCCGTGATTTGTCAGTTTCTGAAGAGGACCAGCATCACTGTCTGTTTTCTGACATATTATGCAAGCAGTATAGTTGGTACTGAGCAGCTTTCTCTCCAGGTGATTGGTTGAGAACTCAGGCTCCATCCTTTAATCTTCTCCAATTCACATCACTCCTCTCCTGTTATCTCCTCGTCACTCCTCTCCCCTCTCCTTCTCTCTCCTTTCTCCTCCACGCTTCTCCTCTCTTGTTTTCCTATTGTCTCCTCACTCTTCTCCCCTCTCCACACCCATTCCATCCACATTAACCCTCTGGAGTCGATTAACGCGTATACGCGTTTTGGGGTATTTTCTCCTGATAACCCCGAAAAGAACTTAAATTACACTTTCAGTTTTGATCGTACAGATAAGTGCAATACATCAATCGAATCTGTAAAGGGTCTACTTTTTTTTGTATACAGACATAATAACAACAAAACTTTGTGCACTTATAAAATAAAGATAACAAACAAGGAGTGCTGTCTGCAGCCTTTGTCTGCGCTGATCTTCAGTTACAAATGCGTCATTAAAATGAACTGTAACTCAGTGAATACTCAACGAAGAGACATGAGAGAGATATCTATAGAAAGCCTGACATGTCTACTTTTAAACTAAACAAGTGCTGCAGAAAACATATATTCTGTGATAAAGTAATCCATATGAAAACAACGCAATGTCCGTTTTTCACGTCTCCCTTCATTATCTTCTAATGCGACCACGCCCCGCGCGCCGAGCGCGCTTTTGAGATTCAAATGTTTTCACTGAAGCGCGCGGCTTTTGAATACGCCCCACACAACAGAAGACAACGTAGCGAGACTGTTCTTCAAGTTTTTATATTTTTACTGTTTGCTTCGCGATGAGAGGAATAAGACATAATTCACCCCAAAAAAGATGTGATATGGTTGAGGATTTGAGATTTGGATTTCCTCAGAAAAAAGAATGAAGCACTTTATTCAGCAGAGAGCGAGATCTCCATAAACACGAGTAAGTCTCTTTTTATTGATTTTATATACTTGTACTAGTTTTCACATAACGTGTAAACATTTTACTAGTTAGACTTTTTCCAAAGACTTTTTCCAAACTATAAATCCCTGACTAAATGTATAATCAAGTGAAATATTATGAAGTTTCAATAACAATATACACTACTATACCATTCAAAAGCTTGATGTAAATAATATAAATGTACCAATAAATGTAACTGTAACAAATGTAACAATCATTGCTGTTCTTTCAATTTATCCCCCCTAAAAAACCTAAAAAAAAAATAATCTCAGCTCTTTTCAAACATTAATAATAATAATAATAATAATAATGATTATGATAATAATAACAATAAATGTTTTTTTGTAGAAAATAAGATTGTTAAAAGGATTTCTGAAGGATTGTGTGACTGGAGTAATGATGCAAAAATTCAGTTTGAAAGTCAGCTTTGATTTTTCCTAATAAACTGTTTAACTGCACTCACAAGTGAATATTAAATTATGTTGTGGGATAATTAAATATATTCTAAATAAACTACAAACATAAAAATTATATACATTTATTTTGTCCCTCACATTCTTTCTTGTAACTCATCTCCTCTCAGTGACACAGGTGACTGAATGGCTCATTATGCAGCTCATTATGCAGGCCTTTGTCTTCTCAGGTGTGAATTCATGATAGTTGACGCCTACTCGCATATGACTTTTACCAACAAAAAGTGTCTTAGAAAATTTAAATCAATATATTGTTTTCTGTAAGTGAGTAAACAAGATGATTTTCACATCATTTAGAAAAAAAAAATTCTAGGCTACAAGCTCCAGTTCTCAAAATATCTGGGGAACCAATTTTCTGTATGTGTTTTATTGCCTTATTCAAGTGATTTAACATTTTTTAGTTTTTCACTAACCACGCATAACATTTTTTTTTCTCAAAAACACAATCATGTACATACATGCTGCTCACATATTATTATAGCCTAGTTTGTGCGATTACAGTGAGATTAGACTTTAGCCATTTAGATATTTATAAGAAACTGAAAAAAGCACAAATGTCAGGGCATGACAAAACTTCTCCAGGCCACAAAAATACCCTTAGACTCCAGAGGGTTAATCCACTCCTCTCCACTCTTCTCTCTTGTTCAATCCACTCCTGTACTCTTCAATCTCTATTCTCCTCTCCAATCCACTCCGCTTTTCTCCACTCTTCTCTCCTCTCCTATCCTCTCCACTCTTCTCCTCTTCTACTCCTCTCCACTATTCTCCTCTTCCCTCTTCTTCTCTCTGGTTCATTCAACTCCTCTCAATACCTCTCCACTCCACTCTTCTTTCCTGGTCAATTCACTCCTCTTTTTTCCTCCACTATTCTTCTCTCTTGTTCTTCTCTCATTCCTATCTTCTCTTCTGTTCAATCCTCCACTCTCCTCTCCACTCCACTCCTCTTTACTGTCCTTTCCAATCCTCTGCTGCCTTCTCTTCTCGCTAACTTTTCCTCCACAGCAAACCCCAATAAGATCAGAACCAAATCTGCAAATGGGAAATATTGTGCATTCAGGTGAAAGAAGTTTGACATTACAAGCTAACTAGCTTTTGGCAAATCACTCACTCTATATACTGTTCAGTACTATATACAAAAAAAACTATGCATAATATATAGTGTGTTTATATCTTACAGAACATTTGTATTGTTCAGTATTAACAATGTTTAGTGCAGCCTTTAGTTATTCTTAATGGCCTACTTTCTGTCTGACATGAAAAACACTTCAAGGACCACACCAGCTTTCCTATAAGTGTATTTCTAATGATTCCTCACTCCAAACCTATCCCTGAAGCAGCATTTATTCTCATATCTATTTCTTTACCTAGCAAGTCCAGTTGAAATTTTTGTAATTTCTCAACTTCCGGTCGAAGCAAAATGGACATATAGGACACATACCTCTCGTAAAGCATAAGATTCTGAGCCAGTGTTCATTTTGACAGCAAATTTTGATTTAGTTTTAGTCATAGTCTTTTGACTAAAATGCCATTTTAGTTTTAGTCAAATTTTAGTCATCTCAAAAGTTTTAGTTTTAGTCTAGTTTTAGTCGATGAAATACAATAAGATTTTAGTGGACTAAATGTAAAATCGAATGGGTTTGGTTAAATTGTAATGCATTATTTTAGAATTTCTCAAAAATTCCCAAACCCATTATATACTCCCGGAGAAAACATCTATTAATTAACCTGTTAATATGAATAATTTTTAAAGTTTGAACATGCAGTACAGACACAGATTTAACTGCAGTGACATAAAAAATGTTCACAGACAAAAACCAGACGATAACTAAATAAAAACCAGCTTTAAATGACGACAACTATGAGGAAAATTTACTGACACTTTCATCAATGTCAATGACAAAAAAATGTCGTTGATGAAAATAATGACAAATTATAGTGTCAACGAAATTAACACTGTTCTGAGCATTTAAAAAAAAAAAGTAAGTCTCTACCCCATTCCTGTGAGGAGTTATGGCCGTTTAAAGGAACCACAGAAATTATTTCTAAAACGGCTGAATGAATGCTGCTGCTACAGGGATACATTTGGGATGAGGAAATCATCAGAAATATACTTGTTTGAAAACTGGCGTGGTCATTTCAGTTAATTATCATTACAATTATCCATATTACCATTATTTTCCCAAAATGCTGGGGCAGACCTACCGGTATTCACTAAAGTCACTGTCACTTACCACAGACAACGATGAGCAGCTTCGAAGTCAGTTGGTAACCGTTGGTTACCGTTGGTTGGTTGTTCCAAACAAACTCATTCAAATTACTAAGATCATGTGTGTGTGCGTAAGTGTGCCATGATGTTAAATATCCAGCATGTCTTTCGGAATTTTGAGAGTAGCATTCAATTCTATTGAGGTTCTGAACCTGCTGATCAACTATTAGTGAAATCATCACAGATCCATTGATTTTGGTTGGATTTTTATGATTTTTTCTGTGGAATGAGTATACTGTTTGGTGAAAAGAATGACATATTGACTGATGTCATAACTTGGGGGAATAGTTGATTGCCAATGAAGTAAAAATGAAAATATTGGAAAAAAGTGAGAAAACGCCTAATTTTTTTTTTGCATTAAATTGATGCAAAATCATGAAGAAATGTGTTTTAAGAGTTATTTTTTCAGTGGATGTTGTCAGCACATGTGTTCTGTGTATCTGGAATGCATTGAATTGACAGCCTACCAAACCCACTGAAAAAAATCATTTTTCTGATAAAATGAAGGGTGCATACACTAAAATGGCCACAATTTTTTTTCACGATATTTCCGGCAGAGCATACCCTTCAATTATTGGTTCTTAGGGTCAAAGTTAACAGAAAAAAACACAAATAAAAAGTATGGCAGACCATGTCAGGTTCAACCCATTTTATTGAGCTTTTGAGACTTTGGCTGCCTGACTATTATGTTTAAACTCAAGTTCTCTCATTATTATCAACAAAATGCACACGATGTAAAAAGAGCTTAATTAATTGACAACTTCAGTGATTTTAAAGGGAGTCTTCTTTACTTGCTTTCATATAAGTAAAATTCTTATTTGTCTACTTATTTTATCTTCATTACAAATCTTGTTTGGGTTTTATTTTGGATAATTGATCATAAAGATAATGATAATAATTAATAAAATGATTTACTTTGTAATGCACATGCAAAATGTGAATTATTATTCATATTCAATTGTTTGTGCGAAAATTATGAATGTGCATGCATGACAGGGAGGCGTCCTCTCGATCACTTGAATTTTTTCCTGATAATGAAATAACTGAAAATTGGGGTGTCTCACATACATGAGAAATATATCTACAGAAAGCTTGAAATGTATTTTAAACAAACCAATTCAAAACTAAAGCATGATGTAATCTGTGAAGGTTGCATTTCTCTTTAAAGGCGCATACAGTATACTGTGGAGATGAGAGACAGCACTGAATTTCATCTTGCAGCCGGCAAGATGTCATTTGTTTATTAATAAATAATTTAAAATGTCTCCTTTTTCACAATTATTAGGCTATTTCTGCCTGTTCTTTGTGGCAAACTTAATGCATGTGCTTGAGCACGGAATATATTAAGGCTCATTATGGATTATAGATGTAAATTTAACAGAAACCTCCGATTAGTTGAATAATGACAAATGAACGACTAGTAACTAGAAAAAATCTTTACGTAGGGGGGACAGACCTATTAAATACCCTCTAGACATCTCTGTTAAAGTTTTTAAAGCATTTTATACATGTTTGCATAAATTCTGCTTTCAGCACGGTCTGTAATGGAGAGATGCCTTAACATTGATTTTTCCTCTGAAGCGTTTGAAGAAGGCTTTAAGACCAAGCGGAATCCTCCGTCAGCTGCTCCCGCTTCACAGCGCGTGTGACTCACGTGCACAGCAGCCAGGATCACCGTCAGCAAGTTTTGAGGCGAATGCAACTTGATCATGAGCCCAACATTTAGCAAGGCAGGAAAACATTCAGTCTACCCGAAGAAAGACGTATTTCATTGAGCTAATGCTGTTAAATAGAGAGTAAAAAAAAATAATAATAAAAACTAGTGTGGGCTATTCTTAAACTTGGACCTCATTATATTGAAGTACAAATCCAAACACCAGAAAGCAACCTTACACTCTCAGTGTTCTTTCATTGAAAAGTATGCATTTTATTTATTCACAGGCAATATGGTTTTGAAATAATATTTAAGTGCCATTGTTTTAAAAAAAAAAATGTTTTATTGACTAACGTTTCATAGACCTTCAATTGCCATGCTTTAAAATCCCATGTCATTAGTAATTTCACTGTATTTTCACCTCTTAAACTACTAACCCAATTCTATAATGGTAAAATTTACTCAGGCCGATGGCATTTATTTATGACATTATTTATTTTTATTTTTAGAATAATTGTAGCCTACATAAATGGGTGAATCAAAACAAATATGATAACTTTTTAACTGCAGTTAGATATAGGCTTATTATTGTACATTACAAATATTTGGATCGTCCGTTATTCTTTCCCTTATTTTCTTAAAGAATAAACACTTATTTTCTACAAGAATAAACATTATAAATAAAGAATAAAAGAAAGAATCTCAATTAGCCCTTATTCTCCATTTCTGAAGTTAATTTGCAACTCTAATGATGATGTATTTATCTTTTGACTCCCTGACAGCGGCACATTGCTCAAAAAAAAAAAAAAAAAAAAAAACTTCCCTTGTTGGAGATATGAGAGCGAATTCATAGATTTAAAAAGAAAAAAGTGGGTGCTTGGTTTCCGAAATGGAAAACAAATACAACTCTTACTAAAATGGTATGATGAAAGAGTCATGATAACATATTATTAATTCAAAGAAATAATTTAAGCAATTAAATAATAATAATAAAAAAAACATTTTAATACCATATTCAACTTGAATTTCAGTATTATTAAACTATAAGTTTATAAGTTGAAACGGTAAAAATGTCACAGTGCATGTTAAATAGCCTAAATTAACTTGTATCTTGTATAGTGTCTGAAGACCTTGATTGCATGTTAGCATAAAAACTAACAATATATTTTTACTTTTTTTTTTAAATGAACAATTCCTGTATAAAATGTGACTGCAACCTTTATACATTTAACATTTTGAAATCATCCACAGCTGAGCAACGTGGGAGGCGGATCTGGGCAGAGCGCGCAAAGTGAATGCGCATGCACAAAGTCATTTTCAGATTTAATGGAATAAAAAACTGAATAAAAAACATACATGAAACTTGTAAATAGTTAACAACATAGCTTAGATTAGGCCCATACTCTGTTCCTAAGTATATAATGTAAATTTGTTAACCCACAATAACACATTTTAACCGATTAATAGCCTATTTTCGTTTGCTGCCTGTGTGTTTTTTTTAAAAAACATGCTAAAAAAATAAATTTAATTTGTGAGCGATGCATTTTATTACATTCAGAAATAATAACGGCAGCCTAATAATGTTATAATGTGCCAACTGGATATTTTTAGTTCCCTTCACTTTACAACAAATCCTTTAAATTTAACAAATTTATCAGAACAGAACAAGAATTAAAAATATATAATTCTAATGAATAAATACAATTGCAGTATATAATAATATAAGCTTATAAACAAAACAAAAATAATAATTAATAAACAGAGCAATTCCAACACGCACCTCGAACCTCGGGCCCTAAAAATAATCATAATATTAAAATGCAATACATAAGGTTGGGCTTATCTCTTTCTCATTCGGGACAAAATAAAACATGTTGCCCATTTGTGAAGCTAAACTCTATTCATGAGGTAAAAATAGGCTTTGTATTTCACAGTGACTGTAGCGGAAGAAAATCGACGGAAAAAATCATAATGAGTAAAATATGCCAGTGAACCACTGCGTGTGCCGGATGGCTCGCAGTATGTGAACGACTGCAACAAGTTTGCAAGGAATATGTGTAGTGTGAAGCACCAACGCAACCAAAATCACAATTCACAATTTTTGGTCACACAGTAAAAGGCATAATTCAAAAATGCAAAGTGTTATCAGTTTGAAAAATCAAGAATAATAACAGTTAATAAGAATTACTTTCTAAATGCTGGACCGTTCTCATTTCGCTCTGCATATGAAATCCTGAAGATTTGTTATTTTTATTTTTTTAACCAAGAATGAACCGAAATGATAAACCATTTAGCTTTTAATCCGTGTGTGTATATATATGTAATGACTGTTTAATAAACAATAGCATGTATAAAAATCCTTTGTGTAAAGGTCTTTCTTTTAATTTTTGATACATAGACTGTAGCCTAAGACTATCCCACATTTTGGAAATTAACTCAATGTAAATGTTTAATGGTTTTTAAGGATGTTACAATGTTATATTATAATGTTATTGTTGTTTTACTTTGTCAGCAGCAGTATGGTGATTATGATTATAAGCAAAGAGTTTTTGTTTTCATTTGTTTTATTTTGTTAAGTAGTCATTTAAAGCTTTCCATAGATATATTTATCATGTCTTTGAGGCATGTATTCACTGAGTTTTGATTCATTTATTTACTCCTGATAAAGACGAGATGGCAGAAAGTGCATCATCTTGTTTCATAAAAGCACAACGTTTTGTTGATATTGTGAGTGCACACAATTAAAAGTGACCCTTGCAGTTACCTTTATGAGCAAAAAGCTAAATGATGGCGTATCCACTGAAAAAAAAAATGCAAGTGATCACACTGGCGCTGCTCCATTTATCTAAGCGCAATTTTCCATCTAAGTCTAACCGTCTAAAACATTGTTATATGCTTGAACAATTTTTACAACTATAGATTTTATTTTAGGCAAGTCGTGATGATGTGAGAAGGCTTAATTGATCAAACATAGGCTCACTGTCTGATGCCGCTGGACGACGATTGGTCCCGCTACTTAAAAAAAAATTAATTATTTGAAAACTTATTGTATTTAACAAACAAAAAATGCTCCAAACATTTTCTAAATTAATTTTCATAATAAATATAAAAAAAAAAAAAAAAGAACTGAAATTTCAATTGGTGTCACTTTTATGATTTTGAATACAAAACTGAACTTTTTTAAATAGCTTTTTTGGGAGAAGAAAAAAAAAAAAAACGACGAGCTCGGGTCGGTAACTCTGATGATCTGTCGAACACGGGCTGGGCTAGGGCCTGAGCGTCTTGGGCCAGGGCCTAAATCTGAGGCCTGTGCAGGCTCTACTCTGAAAATGAAAATGAAGCCGGTCTGATCATTGACAAATCTCTGAATAAGGCTGACAAACAACAATTTTTTTTTTTTTTTTACTATAACCTTTCACCTTGAAGGATAAAGATAAAATATATTCCATATAAACCAAGTACATGTCACTATTTTTGGCTTTTTTAAGCTGCACGTATGCAGTGGAAGCAAACAGGAAACAGATTTGCCAACAAAACCATAGTTACACTGCTGCTTCTCTGTCAATCTTCTGGAATTAAACTCAAATCAGTGTATATTTGGAATAATCTTCCTTTCCATGAACATCTCTCTGCTTGTAAGGCTGCTAGATGTTAAACTGGAAATGCTGCATGCAAAAGTAGTTGTGCAAGCAGTCAAGAGAGTAAAAAGAACATAAAAAGGATCCAGAGATAAAACTGGTTTGTGGCATACCGTGATTTGGTGAACATATTTTGCACTGTGGTATACATCATTTTTGTCATTTGCATGCCTTGTATTTTAACGAACTCCTCCTAGAGATTTATTCAGATCAACACCAAATTTGGCTATGCCTAATCTAAAGACCTTTGCGATGTTAAATTGCGAAGATCTTTAGTTTTCATTGAAGGGCGTGTCCGTGGCGGCCTGACGAATTTCGATGTTTCGCCATGAAAAATGAAGTTGCTATAACTCAGACATACAATGTCCAATCTGCCACAAACTTCACATGTTTGATAAGACTCCTGACCTGAAACAGATTGATATGCCCATATTCAGTTATAGTCATACCGCCACCTACTGGCAACAGGAAGTGACATATTTTATGCTGTAACAAACTGATTGAAACAGTCTGTTTTCATTAAAGGGCGTGTCTGTCCAGGTACTTGGCCTGAACAAATGGCGCCGTCACAAAGTTTGATGTCTCGCCATGGGAATAAAAGTTATTGTTCAGTAACATCAGGCACATCATGCTTTATACTAACTCAATCCATTCCATGTTCAATCTGCACAAAATTTAATAAAATGTCTAATCTTACCCAAACTTCACATGTTTGATAAGAGTCCTGGCCTGAACACATCTGAAGGCCAGTATTCCATTGGGTGTGGCAAAATGCCTCTATAGCGCCACCTATACCTTTTTCAATGGAGTGCGCCTCGAGCTACGTTTTCACATACATTTACAAAAATCAGTACACACATGTAACACACCAATACCTACAAAAAAGGTCTCATATAAGTCGGTACGAAAATTTGAATCCCAACAGGGAGTCGGTTATTTTGAATTTTCTCCGCAAAATTTGTGTCGTTTTTGCTATTTTCAGGGGTTGTACTTTAAAATGTGATAAACTCCTCCTAGAGATTTATTCAGATCAACACCAAACATGTCAGTGTAATCTAAAGGCCTTTGCAATCTTAAATTGCGAAGATCTTGAGGTTTTCTTTGAAGGGCGTGTCTGTGGCGGCCTTACAAATATCAATGTTTTGCCATGAGAAAGGAAGTTGTTATAACTCAGACATACAATATCCAATCTGCCTCAAACTTCACATGTTTGAGAAGACTCCTGACCTGAACATATCTACATGCCCAAATTCAGTTATAACCATAGCACCACCTGCTGGGCAACAGGAAGTGACATGTTTGGTTTATTAAGACGGACGCTGTAATGAACTACTCCTAGAAATTTTATGACACTTTATAATTTATTTTGGTCAGTTTAATCTAAAGTGCTTTTGCGATGTTAAAATTGTGAACATCTTGAGTTTTCATTAAATGGTGTGTCCATGGCGCCATGACAAAGTTTGATGTCTCGCCATGGGAATAGAAGTTGTTGTAACTCAGGAATAAAATGTCCGATCTTCCCCAAACTTCAAATGTTTCGAAAAGAGTCTTGGCCTGAACATATCTGAAGGTCAATCTTCCACTATAATCATAGTGCCACCTGCTGGGAAACAAGAAAATGTCTTGTTTTACACTAACTTAAACATGCAATGTCCAATGTGCACCAAACTTCACATATTTGGAAAGAGTCATGGCCTGAAGACATCTAAAGGCCAATATTCAGTTATAATCATAGCGCCACCTGTTGACAATAGGACACCTCATGCTTTATACTAACTCAATCATTCCATGTTCAATCTGCACTAAATTTCATATGCTTGATAAAATGTGCTGGACTGAAGAAATCTACATGACAAAATCCAGTTATAGTTTACAGTGGGCTATATAGCGCCACCAGCTGGCCGCAGGAAAGATTGGCACATATAAATGACTTTGACATATTCCTCTTATATTTACCACATTAAACGCATATTTCCGCCGTTCACTGTTTTACTAAAGCCACCCACTGGCGGTGTTTGAATTATTTCTGTATTTGAATTTTTATGAACAATTTTTTAATAACCCACATAGGGCTCAAGCCCAGAGGGCGAAGAGCCCTATTGTTTTCCTAAGGATTATTCTTCTTATTTTTTATTTTTTTTTATTAAAACTTCCGGGGGTTTTTTTGGGGCCTTAACATACTCAAAAACTCTTGAAAATTGGCACACACGTTGGAATCTGCAGCCATCAGGACACCGCAGAGGCTGGGACCGGGCATGGCACAGGGGCTCTACGGCACCCCCTGGAACACAGTCAGAAATCTTGAACCATAGCTCACACATACTTGCATGTATTAAATGAAACTCTGTACACTTATAGATCTCATTAAGGCGAACAACTTTCACACTCTATGTTATAGGCTTCGCCCACAGGATGTCAGCTATTCAGGGCTGTTTAAAAAAAGCATGCTCTGGAATTTGAAATACTCCTCTGAGGACTTTCAACCGTTTGCCTCGAAACTCGGTGAACTTGATCTCAAGACATTGGGGATGCAAAATTGGCAGGGGATTTTTGATATCTTGAACGGTTTGCCCGTGGCGAAGCATTGAAATTAGGGCAAAAAATGAGAAACAGGAAATGTCTAATAACATCCACATACATTGCCTGATTTAGATCAAACTTCATCGAATTGTTCATTGTATGATGCCGATCGCATAGATGTAACTATTAGGAGTCAAAGTTATAGCGCCACCAACTGGCAGCAGAAAGTGTGTCATTTTCAAAATGCTTTGAATTCAGCATCTTATTTTCACTCGATTTGCTTCAAACTTTATCAGAATAATGACAAAACACGTCCGATGTAAATCTGTTGTGGGGATATTGATAGCTAATATAGTGTTGCCATGGCAACGTGTCAAACTTGAATATTCTGTTATGGTGATTTTGAGGCAGATAACATGCTCAGAATTACATGAAACAAACAAACACATATCAGTGTTAATGACAGATAGAACAGGTGGAGGAGGCACTCTATAGCGCCACCTTTTGTCGAAAAGTGGGGGGTTTAGTTTTAGCTACAGACACCAAACTCAGTACATAAATTTGTCTTATCAAGACGGACAACTTTCTAATTTACAGTCATTAGCTACGACCAACAGGAAGTCGGGGTATTTTGATTTGAATATGGATTTTTGGAAAAATATAGCTGGGAATTAATGCACACTCCTCAGAGGAGAATTACACTATACACACCAAACTTTGTCTACATGACGCCAACACATTGAGGAACTTAAATTGTGAATGAATTTTGGATAGCTTGAACTGTTTTGCCGTAGTGATTTATTGAAATAACAGTAAAAAAGTAAACATTAATTGTCTTATATTTCTTAAAGTGCAGCTTCCAAACACTTCAAAATTTTTATATATAGAGGACAAGTCATTCTGAGCAAATATGCATAGTTTCATGACTTTACAATGCTCTATGGATAAAAGAAAATTAATAAACTGTCAGACATCTGATCTCACTCTGATGCCACTTTCTCTGTGTGTGAGAAGGGAGGGGCTGAGTGACTGACTTTGTTGTTGGTGACTGAGTGTGTGTGTTTGACTGGGGGAGGGGTGGGTGATGGGCTGAGACAGAGAGAGAGAGAGAGAGAGATAACATCTCTTTAATCACCAGAAAAAAATAATGATAATCAGTAATTGTGTGTGTTGTTTGGGTTTTTTCATTACAGCTTAAAAAAATGTACATTAGTTTGTAGGGCTCTGACAAAATAATTTTATATAATTAGGTTAATAATTATGCTTACAAATAATAATTGCAAACATGGACTTTTTGGATACACATTGGAATTTTTTTTTATGCTGCAAATTCCGAAACTCATTTGATGACCTGTGACAGACTTCTGTGATATGACATTTATCTGAATTTACACACTCTCATGGATGTAAAAGTAAAACAGTTCAGCTCACAGATGAAGACTAAGCTGTAATGCAGTCAAAAATATTTTACACATGCTTATAGATCAATAAAATCATTAAAAATGCTTTTTCACCGAGTGCATAATAATTAGGCACATTGATATTCTGATGAATTTTTTTTCCAAGTACATTTTACCAATTCCAAATCACATCAATCTTAATAAATACTATACATTTGTTATTTAATCATTTATGAGTGATATATAATTGTCCTTTAAGGCTGGAAGTGAAAAACTCCTTATATTCAGGAGTGCTGAAATATTAGGCATGTTTTCATTTACTGATAAAATGACCCTAGGCTTTATGGACAGATAAGTTTTGATTGACTATTCAATAACCAACATATAAATAATTAATCACCCATAAACTACCAAATTATAAATAATAAATCATTCTTAATCCATCAGCACAACATTCTCTTGTACCACTGTTTGAAGAATTAATCTTCCAGAACAGGGGTCGGGAATGTACCAAGCCGCACCTGGCTCTTTGACAAAAATCATGTGGTTCGCCAGATCTCTCACCTTTTACCAACAAATGATCAATTACAAAAAATAATACATCACTAGAGATCAGCGATTTGTTGCAGAGTCTACATAAGTAATGTTGTTGATATGGTTTAATATGTATATATATATATATATATATATATATATATATATATATATATATATATATATATATATATATATATATATAATGCCAAACCACTGACTTGTCTATGGTAACATAGAGCTGATAAACTCAAGCTGATACGTAGTGTGTTAGTTTGTGCCAAACCACTGACTTGTCTATGGTAACATAGAGCTGATAAACTCAAGCTGATACGTAGTGTGTTAGTTTGTGGCAATAGCAGATATATATATGTATATATATATATATATATATATATATATATAGATATAGCCAGCAAAAAAAAGCCAGTATGAAACAAAAAAAGTCACAGGACTGAAAACCTACTTCGCGCAAATATCAACTATTAAAAACTTAGTATTAATAAAGGAACTAGGGCTGTGCGATATGGAATTTTTTTTTTTTTAATTTAATTTCGATTTTAATAAAGATTTTGACATACAAAAAAAAATTAATTGATTGATTTTGATTTTAATCACAATTTTGACACACAGAGACATGCTTTAAAGTAATAAATGCATTCAATATGAATTTGAAACATATTTTCAAAAGAAAACCAATTAGAGCTTCATCAAAAAGTTGTAACATGTCTCTAGAACAGACTACTCAAAATAATCACTAAGTAAAGGTGTGACAAAATGTCTAGACATATGGCAAAAAAAAAAAAAAAAATAATCCCGTGTACAGGGATTTTTTTTTTCTTCTTTTTTGCAATGCATTGGTCATAGAGCTCATTGTAGCGGTGTCTCTCAGGTGTTGAAATAGATTTGTTATACATTATACAGGTTCACACGTACTCCGTCTGCTGTGCGTATACAGTATGTGTATGCGGTTCAGAAGCAGCAGCGAGAGTGCGTTATTGTAACACGAAAGCACATTCAAATAATGCGCGAGTGTGAATCTCTCTGCTCACACGCAGATTTCCTCTGCTTTGTCACAAAACGAGACACACGTGCTCAGATACACGCTCCTCTCGCCCGGAGAGAGTGCGCGCACTTAAAAAACACGTGTTTCCTCTCGCTCAAACTGTGTCCTGTGCACTCACAACTCTCTCTATGCTCATGCGCTAGATATTCATTATGTGAACGCTCTGATCCGTTAACATGGGCTCGGAAAAAATACGCATCACAGACAGAGCTTGTGAACCTGGAGTTATGTAGGCATATGCCCAGTCTGTTCTGTTCTCGCGCTCCATGTAGGCGCGCTTCATTCTGAATGGTTCAGATAGCATACTACAGAAGGTCGGGGCCACGGAAAATCGTGCTATAAAGCGATTTTGATTAATCGCACAGCCCTAAAAGGAATGTGAATGAATGAGACCGTAAAGAGCGGGACATGCTTGATATTAAATAGACAGACAGAATTAATTTAACTCAAAGCCACGAAACAGAACTCAATCGCATCTGACTGGATGTTGTCTGTGCGTAAGGTCCGAGTGGAACACTTCTCGTCTTCTTTTAGTCTTCAATGGCGCGCCTAAAAACTGCCAAAACACGGAGTGTGTATTCACAGACATATGGTCCACATGCACAATGCATTATTCTTTACTTACTTTACTTTACTTTACTTTACTTACGTAAAGATTATAGTGGTTACAGTTTAGAAAGAATGAAACAGTTTCTGCAGTGTACAAAAGGACTGAGGAATGTGGAGGTTATTGATTTTTTTCCTGATCTTTCGTTATTCAAAAATTCTTATGAAACAGAAAGGTGAAATGTTTGTCAAACCCTGAGGTGTATCGTTTGAAAAAAAGATTGGTGCGTCCTCAGACAATACATAATGATATGTCACAAGAATAATGGAGTAATGTGGATTTGGTTTTTTGTGCTTTTTTCATCCCTCATAATGAGTAATTTTAAAATATCTTCCCTGAATGTAAATGGGGCGATGGATTTAAGTAAAAGAGCACAAGTTTATGAGTTAATGAAACTAAAAAACATAGATGTCTCAAAGACCTGCCTACCAATATCTTATAATGTTATTGAAGTAATACAAGGCCGTTTAATTAAGATAATAGCAAAGTTTGAAAATGTTACTATGGAATTGATAAATGTCTATGCTCCTGTAAAGTCAATGGAAAGAATGTTGTTTCTTTTTGAAACTTTATGTGGTAGTCTGAAACAATGTAATATGGAATATTTTCTAGTACTGGGTGGGGATTTTAATTGTACAAGCAATGATTTAGATAGAAATCACATTGAACCTCATATGGAATCAAAAAAACAAATTATTGAATATGAATTAAAACTTTGCAAACTTTGTGATGTGTGGAGAAAAATTTTCATTGTAACGAGAGGCAATATACATGGGCTCATGTGAAAGAAAATTCTATCTCTTTAGCAAGACTGGATCTGTTTTTTTTGTTTTAAATATCAGAAACAATGTTTTAAGTCTTGTTTTATTTGTCCTGTTGAGTTTCTCTGATCACTCAATGGTAGTAGCATGTGCTTTTATTAATTCTGTTAAAATTAAGAGTGCCTATTGGCATTTTAATAGTGCTTTACTTGAAGATGCCCATTTTTGTAAATGTTTTTCTTTTTTTTTGGTTGGGGTGGAAATCTAAAAAGTCTTCTTTTACATCAATACAGCAGTGGTGGGATATTGGGAAGGTGCAGATACAAAAACTCTGTAATCAGTACACTTTTAATGTTACTAGGGACATGGTTCAATCCATAAGAAATCTAGAGATGGATATCGTGGAACTTCAGACTTTAAGTGGAGCCAATGCAAATCAAAACCAATTGCGGGCTCTTAAAGGAAAAAAATCAATATTAGCAGATCTATTAGGTACAAGGTCTCAGATCCAGATCCAGATTTCAGAGTCTTTCTGAAAGGGATGCCCCATCAAAATTCTTTTTCAGTTTGGAAAGGAAAAATGGCCAAAGAAAAAGTATTCCGTGTTTAACGTCAGAAGATGGAAAAGTTCTTACTGAGGTTTCTGACATTCGTAAAAGGGCTGTTCGTTTTTATAAGGAGCTGTATACCCGCAGTTTTGTGGATGGCCCATTAATGGCTGAGTTTGTGGCAGATCAGCTTCCAAAAGTGAATGAGGATTCATATGCAAAACTGGTATGTCCTTTAACATTAGATTAAGTTTTTAACGCTTTGCAGAGTATGAAAAATGGTAAAGCACCAGGTTTAGATGGTTTGCATTCTGAATTTTATAAGGCGTAATGGCATTTGTTAGGAGAAGATCTACTTGCAGTTTTAAGTGATAGTTTGGATGAAGTACAACTGCCACTAAGCTGCAGAAGAGCTGTCTTAACCTTGCTCCCTAAGAAAGGTGATCTCAAAGAGATAAAAAACTGGAGACCAGTTTCTTTATAATGCACTGATTATAAAATGTTATTGAAAGCTTTGGCAAACAGACTGAAGGAGGGAATTGGACAGGTTATACATTTAGATCAATCATATTTTGTACCTAATAGATCAATAGTGTACAATATATCCTTGATTCGGGATGTGTTGGAAGTCTCAAGACTGTGGGGGAAAAAAAATGGGGTCTAATTTCCCTAGATCAAGAAAAGGTGTTTGATCGGGTGGATCATCAGTTTCTATGGTATATTTTTGAAACTTTTGGTTTTCCACCTGCTTTCACTGCCTTTGTTAAAGTGCTTTATGAGGATATTGAAAGTGTACTGAAAATCAATGGTGGAGGACTCATCCCTTTTATAATACAAAGGGGGATAAGACAAGGATGCGCCTTGTCAGGTATGCTTTACTCAATAGCAATAGAACCCATGCTAAATAAAATTAGGACTCATTTAGATGGTTTTAGATATGAGAGTATTTTTCCACCTATAAAACTATCAGCTTAGGTGCGATTCCCAAAAGCACCATTACCAAAATAATCTCTAAACATCTATCGTCGTGGAATGGTTTGGTCACAAAGAGAAAAATTGAATCTGCAAAAGTAAATTGGGCTAAAAGTTCAGCATACAGGGTTGGAAAATGGAATGAAGGAGAACTGGTTTTACTGGGTGGAATGGTTTGGTCACAAAGAGGTCTTAAATATCTTGGGATTTTTTTGGGTGATGAAATAATAATGCAAAGAAACTGGGAAAATGTGCTGGAAAATGTAGAAGGAAGATTAGAAAGGTGGAAATGGATTTTACCTAAAATGTCTTTTAGGGGGAGAGCATTAATTATTAATAATTTAGTAGCCTCCTCTTTATGGCACAGGTTATCAGTTTTAGAGCCTCTGGAAGGGGTTCTTGGAAAAATACAGGTCAAGATGATACATTTCTTTTAGGATAGATTGCATTGGTTACCACGAAATGTAAGTCTCTGTATTGGTTTTTGGAAGAACCTTTGATTAATGGTGCTCGACTGGAGTTTTGTGGACATACAGTAGGTGGCCATTCAAAACGTTGGTTCTACCGCCGCTCGTACCGCCGCCACGGCGTCTGCAAAGTGCATTTGCAGCTTTTGACCACTGAGTGGTGCTTTATTCAAACAAGCGCATCAAAGCACATTTTCGCGAATAGACGTCAGCTTTGCCTCACAGTTTTGTTATATTTGACTGCAGTCGGGGAAAATGAAAGGAAAACACTTTAGGCTAGTTAAAATATTTAATATTCACAGATGAAAGTTTAGTCCTTATGAAGATATGTGCGTTTCTTAGAACGAATTCAAGCAGGATAAATGTCAAGCCTATGAGCCTGTGCTTATATTTTCTCTACACCATATTTTTGATTTGACACATTTAAATAGTGTGCAGTATTATTTGTGTAATATGAATTATGTGTTATATTATTCAAAAGAAAAGTGGTTTACTTTGCACCGGAGCATTAAAAGTGGTAGCATAGTGAGCTAGGCTTGTGTGTTTTATAAACTATTTTCTTTATTTTAGTAAAACGTGAGGCACTGTATAATTTCGTTCCCATTATTTAAGCCTAATAAAAACAAGAAACGAATAAATTAAACCTGCACAATTTAGCTAAATCATTGAAACTCTAAAGAATGGACTGATTAATAAAACGTCCTCACGATTAAACTCAAGTTCTCTCATTATAATCAACAAAATACACACGATGTAAAAAAGAGCTTCATTTATTGACGATGTGATTTTAAATGGAGTCTTCTTTACTTGCTTTCATATAATTTAAGTAAAGTAAAAATAAATAAATGAAACAAATAAATTGCAGCCGCATTTAAATGCAGGTTTGTACAATATTCTGTAAAATGTCAGAGTGCAAAGATTTTGCTCGGCGCGCATGATGCTGAGTGC
Organism: Cyprinus carpio; assembly: GCF_018340385.1. Classification (NCBI taxonomy): domain Eukaryota; kingdom Metazoa; phylum Chordata; class Actinopteri; order Cypriniformes; family Cyprinidae; genus Cyprinus; species Cyprinus carpio. The sequence goes on along the minus strand of NC_056575.1, from coordinate 24,841,735 downwards.
ACGTGCAGCATTTATTCTTATTTGTCTACATTTTATCTTAATTACAAACCTTGTTTGGTTTTATTTTGGATAATTGCATGTAAAAAAAAATATTTACTTTGTAATGCATTTGCAAAATGCGAATTATTATTCATATTCAAGTGTTTGTGCGAAAATTATTAATGCGCTTGACAGGGAGGCGCACTCTCGGTCACGTGATTTTTTTCCATAATAATGAAATAACTGAAAATCTGGGTGTCTCACATACATGAGAAATATATCTACAGAAAGCTTGAAATGTCTTTTAAACGAATCAATTCAAAACGAAAGCATTATGTAATCTGAGAAGGTTTCATTTCTCTCTAAAGCCACGTTCATGTGGAGAGAGTCAGCACTGTGAATTTCATCTTGCAGCCGACAAGAAAACATTTGTTTATTAATAAATAATTAAAATGTCTCCTTTTTCACAATTATTAGGCTACTTCTGCCTGTGCTTTGGGGCAAACTTAATGTATGTTCTTGAGCACGGAATATATTAAGGCTCATTATGGATTAAAGATGTAAATTTAATATAAACCTGCGATTAGTTGAATAATGACAAATGAACGACTAGTAACTAGAAAAATCTTACCTGGGAGGCAGATCTATTAAATACCCTCTATCTCTGTTAAAGTTTTTAAAGCATTTTATACGCGTTTGTATAAATTCTTCTTTCAGAACGGTCCGTAATGGAGAGAAGCTTTAACAATGATTTTTTCCTCTGAAACACAAAACCGAAAATTTAAATAAAATTTATATTTTATGTTTTGAGAATGGCCAACCCTTCTCTGCAGATATTGTGCTTCTGGTTTGTGCATTTTAAATCACATAAAGTCTACAAAATATAATGTCTCCCAAAACTCTGGTGTTTTTTTGTCACCTATAAAAAATGTTCATAGACGGATACTTTACTGATGTCTGGACTCTGTTTGGGATTTAGAAAAACTTAAAGAGATGGTTTAATATAGGCCTATTGTTTATGAATAGGCTACATTCTGTGAAAATTTATATTTTCACACTCTAAAAAAAATATTGTATGGACGCAACAAAATAAAACGGCCGACGCTCCACTCAGAGTTCGTAGTTCTGATTGGGTTCAACCCTCTCCGCGCGTCTGAGACACACTGCCGAGCAGAGTATGAGCGGAGCGGTGTTATTCTGACTGAAGAGGAGCGGATAATAAAAAACACGTAACGTCGTGGTTTTCACTCGCTCCAGCACCGCTCCATCACGAGTACAATTCATGCCAACGGCCCGTAATATAACTGCATATTTAGCAATAATTCACATGTTAAAACATATTTAGCTATAGCTTGATACACATAATCTCTCCCATCAGAAGACTATAATAACGGCAATAGTCGAGTGTTACAGGCTAACTCTCAAGGAGTTTGTCTTCCTTTTACTGATTATTTTCGGGTTAAAGCGTGATTTCAAACAGATACAGCACATTCACACGCAATCGCTGTCGCAATAATGCATTCAAACAAATGTAATCTTACAGTACTTCGTCTGTATCTGATTTTTAAATCTGTAAAAAATGCATCGATCTGTAGATAAAATAACCGAAAATGTACTGTTATTTTCAATACAAACTAAATTTGCACAGCAGAAAGCATTGTCTCAGTTATAAATTTGACTGGTAAATGATAAAGAATTATATTAAAACTTGTCTTGAACAATTTCTTTGTCATTTGAATATTGATTTTAAGTAGGAAGGCAAAAAAAAAATTGATTTAAATCGTAAAACGGATTTTTTTTGTGATTTTTTTTTAGGCCATAAGGCCTATCACCCAGCCCAAATGCAACAGTTTGCATCTTTTTATTTTTTTATTTTGTTATTTATTTATTATTTATTATTTTTTGAGTTAAGGCATTTCCTCTGAAATTAGTTATAATAACTAATAAACTTTATTGCGCTATACAGTAGTCAACATTTGAAGTGGATCAAACCTTTCTATCAAGTTGTCCTAAAACCTGTTCTGCAAGTTTGAAACCCTCATAAGACTGTCCATATGAAAGAGCAAGAAATTCACACCTTTATCTCGACCCCCACAAGCTATACAGAACTACCCCCAGTCCCCTCCAGCTGAACTGAACTCGGTCTGTTTTTTGGCTGTGAGGAAAGGTGTGTTCTCATGTAACTGGGTTGAAACATACCTGCACTCACAGCAGCCCTGCTTTTTTTATTCATTATTTTCTCGCAGCCCATATTATTATTATCACTAGACCAAAATAATAACAAATTATCAATTGATAATTAATCATTATTTTTGCAAAAAATCATTGTTATTTGTGAACGTAGGCGTTTGAGGCAAGCTCTAACTGACCCAGCTTCACCGTCCACGTTTCTCCCGCTTCACAGCGAGCGCAACCTCTAACTGACCCAGCTTCACCGTCCACGTTTGGATTTTACTAAAATCAGTTTGAGACAAATACAACTTATTGATCATGAGCCCAACATCTAGCAAGGCAGAAAAACATTCAGTCTACCCCGAAGAAAGACGTATTTCATTGAGCTAATGCTGTTAAATAGAGAGTAAAATAAATAAATAAATAAATAATAAAAAAAATTCCTAGTGTGGCCTATTCTTAAACTTGGAGCTCATTATATTGAAGTACAAATCCAAACACCAGAAGCAACCTACACTCTCAGTGTTCTTTAATTGAAAAGTATGCATTTTATTTATTCTCAGGCTATATGGTTGAAATAATATTTTAGTTGAAAACTTTAAGTGCCATTGTTTTAAACAATGCATCATAGAAATGTTTCATAGACCTTCAGTTATTATGCTTTAAAATTCAATGCCATTTGTAATTTCACTGTATTTTCACCTCCTAAACTACTACCCCAATTATATAATGGTAAAATTTATTCAGGCCGATGGCATTTTTTATGACATTATTTATTTTTACTTTTAGAATAATTGAAGCCTATAAAAATGGGTGATTCAAAACAAGTTCCTTATAACTTTTTAATTGCAGGCAGATATAGTTCCTACATTATTGTCCATTACAAATATTTGGATCGTTCCTTATTCTGTCCCTTATTTCTTAAAGAGTAAATACTTATTTTCTTCAAGAATAAACATTATAAATAAATAATAAAAGAAAGAACCTCTATTAGCCCTTATTTTCCATTTCTGAAGTTAATTGGCAACTCTAAAGATGTTGTTATTATCTTTTTACTCCCTGACCTAAAATAAAAAAAAGAGGTTGTAGGAGATATGCGAGCGATTAATAGATTTAAAAAAGAAAAAAGTGGGTGGCTTGGTTTCAGAAAACGAATACAGCTCGTAAAAAAAATGCTATGATGAAAAAGTCATGCTAATTTATTAATTCATAGAAATAATTAAGCAATTAAAACCTTTTTTATGCTAGATTCAACTTGAATTTCAATACTATTAAACGGAGTTTAAAATCTCAAGGAGTTTATAAGTTGAAACGGGTGAACATGTCACAGTGCATGTTAAATAGCCTAAATGAACTTGTATCTTGTATAGTATCCGAAGACCTTGATTGCATGTTAGCATAAAACTAACAATATATTGTGACTTTTTTTTTTTTTTTATGAACAATTCCTGTATATAATATGTGACAGAAACCTCTATATCAAACATTTTGGAAATCGTCCACAGCTGAACAACGCGCAGAGGCGGATTGAGCGCGGAGTGAATGTGCTGCACAAAGTCATTTTCAGATGCAATGGAAAAATAAAGCTGGATAAAACCATACACGAAACACGCTAAAAAATAAATTAAGTTTGTGACAGTTACATTTTATTACATTCAGAAATAATAACGGCAGGCCTAATAATGCTATAGGCTAATGTACCAACAGGATATTTTTAGTTCCCTTCACTTTACAACAAATCCTTTAAAAATAACAAATTTATCAGAACAGAACAAGAATTACAAATATATAATTCTAATGGATAAATATAATTGCAGTATATAATAATATAGGCTTATAAATAAAAATAAAATAATTTAAAATAATTTAAAGTGATACATAAGGTTGGGCTTATCTCTCTCATCGGGACAAATCCAAACATGTTGCCCATTTGAAGCTAAACTCTTATTCATGAGGTAAAATAGGCTTTGGATTTCACACGTTTCAGTATCGACGGAAGAAAAAAAATAATAATGAGCAAAAATATGCCAAAGTGGACCGCTGCTCGCGCCGCATGGCTCGGGTGCAGCGCGATCAATTTCCAATGAATATGTGTGCGTGAGGCACCATGCAGTGTGATCAAAGTCACAATTCACAATATTGGTCACACAGTAAAGGCATAATCAAAAATGCAAAGTGTTAGCAGTTTGAAAAATCAAGAATAATAACAGAGTGAATAAGAATTATTTGTATTATTTGTATTATTTGCATTTCTGACATAAGTCAGACCCTCAGTCACCTCACAGATTCAAAACTAGGGCTGGGCGATAAAACGATAACGATATGTATCGCGATAGACACGTGATCGATATCAATAAAAAATGTGTTCGATAAAACGTTCGATATTTTTTATTCTTCGTCGGAAGAAAACAGAGGTTGCGAAGCAAGTTTGGTTGCATTAACAAAGGCACTCGCTCTCTGGTAACCTAGCAACATAGGGAGTGACACGCTAACAGCCAATCGTGTAACAGTATCAAGTTTGGTTGCGCCATCTTTGTCTCGTGCTGGTCTGCTGGATTCCTCTTCAGTAACCGGCGACTGATAAGCAGAAAATGAGTGCCGCAGCGAGCGAGGAAATAGTAAATAAAAGAGGAAAAGTCAGCTCGCCAGTATGGCAGTATTTTGGATATTATAAGTCTGACCGTAGTCAGACCAATGTCGTCTGCAAATTATGCAAGACCGTCGTCCCCGCGAACACTGGTAATACCACGAACTTGCTTTACCACCTTAGCTGCGCTCACCCTTTGGAGCACAGCCGTATTAAAACCAACAACATCTGTAGCTGCAAACATCGCACAAGCAGCAGACCACCATGGAGAGGTACTCTGCATCAGTGCCTTATGATAAAGAATCTAAATGGTACAAAGATATAAACGGAGGCAGTGGCATATCATATAGGTCAAAAGACATGCTTCCGCTTAGCACTGTCGATAAGTCAGGTTATAAAAAGCTTATACACGTGCTTGACCCATGCTATGTTCTTCCTGGCTGAAAGTACTTTTCTAAGACTGCCATTCCTAAGCTGTATGTAATGTGCAAAGAATCTGTGCAGCAAGAAATATTGTCAGCCAAGTACTTTGCAACAATCTCTGACCTGTGGTCAAGCCGTACTTCTGAGCCATACATTAGCTTGACCATTTACTTCATCGACAATGAATGGGGTTTGAAAACCAGATGCCTTGAGACTGCATATTTCCTTGAAGATCACACAGGAGAAGTGATAGCAGAAGGCTTGAAGGAGGCACTGTTGTCCTGGAGTCTGATTGAAGACAAAATGGTGTGCATCACCACAGACAGCAGGGCAAATGTAGTGAAGGCAACTTCACTGAACAACTGGACACGGCTGCAGTGTTTTGGCCATCGTTTGCACTCTGCTATTGGTGAGTAGCTTTGTCATTTTAATGCTCGTCATCAATGTTGGTTCCTATGATGATTTTATTAGCCAGTAATTGAGATTATATATTATAATTATATTATGATCTATGGAAGCAGCTTTACACACTGACATGACTCTGTGTGTGTGTGTTTCTGTGTGCATGTTTCTGTGTGTGATCTATTATCAGTTATTAACGCTGGCGTTGTTTTTCTGCAGGTGCTGCAGGAAAAGATAAAAGAGTGAAGAGGGCTGTAGGTGTGTGCAAGAAAGTGGTATCTACCTTTTCTTACTCGTGGAAGAAAAAGAGTGCGCTCTCTAAAGCACAGGAACGTCACAGAGTCACTAACCAGGTGGGGCTCAAGACAAAAGATGGTGGCAAGGGTCCTAGAGCAACAAAAGGCCATCACTGAAGTTCTGACAAAAACAACAGGCACCTGATCCCAACGTGGGATACTTTTTCATATTTCTGCAGGTTTTATATTTCAAACAATGTTACTGTACTGTATCAGGTGTGTTTTTTATATTACAGATGTATCTCAGTCTACCTCAGTTTTATTTATGTTTACAAAACACTGCACATATTTTAAAACACTTTATTCACCAGAAGGTGAACAGCTAGTGAACTTCCTAGCACTAAACTTGCACTAAATTCTCAGGTTTCTCTGTTTATATTTAACACTTTGCACTATTTTATTATACTTTATTAAGCATTTCTTACATTTTTTCATTTTGCACCTAAAATGTTAAGAGATAATTGTTAAGTGTTCATTGTGACTTTAGACTTATGTGTACATTTTAATTATTTAAGTTTTCCATGGTTGTTGACATTTCTGTATTAAATGGGTCATAAAAATATCAATAATTATCAAAATCTAAAATAAAAATGTTTAAATGTAATATATTTTTCTCCTGGTCCTTATTTTAAATGGGTCATAAAAAATATCAATGATTATCGATATCGACTGATATGAAACACTGATATTGTGATACAGTTTTCAGCTATATCGCCCAGCCCTATTCAAAACACAATTCAAATTCAAAAATTCAAACTCAAGAAAACAAACATAATTCAAATAAAGCAAACTTAAGTTATTACATCACATTTATACCCTTCATCTCTGATTTTCGCATAAATGATCACTCTCTTAAGTTTGTGAAAGAAGTTAGAAAATATGCTAAGGCTTTTTGTTTGGGGATAGACCCTATTTTAAGCAAGCAAACAGTATAGACATAGATGGGCCTAACCCTTACTTATCATTTTTCATGCATTTAACACATTTCCCTGTAGCTTCTGCTACTGGTTGTCTTTTCATCAACAGTTTTCTCCCTACACAAATCCATAATAATGTCTTCGTTGTACACATTCAGTTTTGTATTGGTATGCCTAAATCATGTTAATAAACAGTCTACAAATATTTGTAACACACAAGTTAATGTTGGACTAGTGCACTGTACTTTAAAGTTCCCAAATTCCCTTAGTAAATGCTTAGTTAATGGTAAGTCATGTTAATAAACAGTCTAAAAACATGAGAAGCATTATCAGTTGATGTTTAGATAGTTTCCAAGTTTACCAGTAGCCCAAATCAATTCCCAAATGGGGAGTTAGTATTGTTTATCTATTGTGTGTGTTAGCTGCTAAATAAACGTGTGTACATACTGTATTATAATTAAATAAAGCTGTCTACAGGCATAGTTCATGTTAACTAACACATGAACTGATGCATTAATATGCGAATAATTAAACATGAGCAAAGATTAGGTAATGCTGAACAGATGTGTTAATTTTTAGTTCATTTTAACTAATGGATTAACCACATCGTTAACTAGTTAATCTGTTAATGTGAAGAGATGCATTAGTAAATGTGTAAAATAACATTAACAAAACATTAATTAATCCTGAACAGTGAAGTTGTTCATGTTAACTAATGTATTAACTAATACATTAGTATATGAATAAGTTAACATGAACAAAGATTAATTAATGTTGAACAGATGCGTTGTTCATTGTTAGTTCATGTTATCTAAAGCATTAACTAACGTTAACAGATACAACCTTATTGTAAAGTGTTACCGTGTTCATTAATACAGACTTCTGAACATAATGGATTTTGTTTTTCTAAACAAAATTAAACATGATTTGATCAACTGATTTCCAGATGTTGTTGTCCACATATAGAGAGAGTACAGAGTATGTAAGCCTTAGCAAGCAGTATTCTGCCTCTCAAGCTCAAGTCTCTCTGAACCATGCATACAATCTTCTTTGAGCTTTAATTATAATCGGGTCTAAAAAGAATTGATTAGTTCATCTATCGAGTCCTCGGTTTTTTCGAATCATTCATTCATCACGTGACAGACCCATAAGCTTTAACCTATGCAGTCTGAGCTGGAAAGAGACTTAATAATAATAATAATAACCAACTCTTTATTACCTTAGTTACAAAATTCAGTGTATAGAAAATAACCCAGATGACAGAAATTCATACATTTATAAACTGTACGAAGTAAAAAGCTACAATTTGAGACCTTTACTGTAAGAGTAAATAATGATTATAATAATGATGATGATAATGATGATAATAATAATAATGACTATGCCCCCGTTTGTAAGGAAGCTTGTAAATAAATTTCTCTATCCAATGCTGTCACGTCACGTGAAAAAAAATGAACGAACGATAGGTTTTAAAGCCTTTTATACAGTCTTTTTATTATTGTTATTATTATATTTATTATTATTATTAATCATCTTTACTTGTACTAAATGATTACAAGAATATTCTTTATTATCATCATCATCATCATCATCATCATCTTTACTTGTACTAAATGATTACAAGAATATTCATATACACAACAGATTGTTGCCAGGGAACTCCAGTCTATGGTCAAAGCTTATGGGTCTGTCACGTGATAAAGGAACGACTCGAAAAACCGAAAGACTCGTAAGATTAGATTAGATTAGATTCAACTTTATTGTCACTGCACATGTAAGGTACAAGTCAACGAAATGCAGTTAGCACCTAACCAGAAGTGCAATAAGCAGTAAGTACAGAATATACAAGGTCTACAATATGTACAATAACTATACAGATAAGTATTATGGACAAAATTTACAGATTTTAAATACTATCAGCATGATATACAGATAGGTTGTACTATGAACATACTATACAGATGAAAATATGTGAAGTGTATGTACACTATAGGCAGAACTATGAACATATGAACAATTTACACTATGCAATGGAAAGTAAAGTGCATAGAAAAATCTTTCAGTGTGCAAAATGGGTTAATCAGTGTTCCTGGATGAACAGACAGTTAGTGCAAGTAATAGCAAGTTTACTGTTTTGCTTGTTGTAAATAAATAAAATAAATAAATCAGTCAGATGTAGTGATGAAGTGGGGAGGAGTCCTGTGTGTATGGTGTGGGGGGTGGTGTCAGAGGGCAGAGTTCAGTAAGGAGACAGCGTAGGGAAAAAGCTGTTCCTGGATCTGCTGGTCCTTGTCCGGAGGCTCCTGAAGCGCCTCCCGGAGGGCAGGAGGTTAAAACAGTCCATGGTCAGGGGTGAGAGGAGTCCTTAAGAATGCTGCAGCCGCAGCTCGACGTTATTTAGACAGCGTTTTCCTCTGGATGTCCTCAAATAGCAGGGAAGTGGTGTCCCTGTGATGGTTGGGCAGTTTTCACCACCCTCTGCAGTGCTTTGCGGTCAGCCACCGAGCAGTTCCCATACCAGACTGTGATGCAGCTGGTCAGGATGCTCCGATCGCACACCGGTAAAAGTTCACCACTATGGCTGAAAGACAGCTGGTTCTTCTTCAGTGTCCTGAGGAAGAAGAGGCGCATGGTGAGCCTTCTTGACCAGGCTGGAGGTGTGTTTGTGGTCCAGGACAGGTCCTCCGTGATGGTGGTTCAAGGAACTTGAAGCTGGAGACACGTTCAACAACCATCCCGTTAATGTGGATGGGTCATGCATGCTTCCTTTCTTCTTCCTGAAGTCCACAATGAGCTCCTTTGTCTTACTGGTGTTAAGGAGCAGGTTATTGTCAGCGCACCATGTGGCCAGGTGCTGTACCTCTTCCCTGTAGGGCAGTGTCATCGTTGTCACTGATGAGGCCAATCACCGTGGTGTCGTCTGCAAACTTCATGATGGAGTTGGATCCATGCACAGGGTTGCAGTCGTGGGTGTAGAGGGAGTAGAGGAATGGGCTCAGCACACAGCCCTGTGGTACGCCGGGTGTTAAGTGTGATGGTGGAGGAGCAGGTGTGGCCCTGACCTAACATGCTGAGGTCTGACTGGTCAGAAAGTCCATGATCCAGTTGCAGAGGGAGGTGTTAATGTCCAGGTCTCCAAGTGGTTGGTCAGTCAGTTGGAGGGAATGACAGTGTTAAATGCTGAACTGAAGTCAACAAACAACATCCGTACATATGTGTTGTTATTGTCCAAATGTGTGAGTGCAGAGTGTGCAGCACTGTGCATACTACATCCTCTGTACTCCTATTTCTGCGGTAGGCAAATTGATGTGGGTCCAGTGTGGGTGGGAGGCAGTCTTGGAGGTGTGCTAGGACCAATCGCTCAAAGCACTTCATAATGATGGGTGTGAGTGCTACAGGGCGGTAGTCATTTAAGCACACATCGGGGAGGAGTGTTTCGGGACTGGCACAAATGGATGTGGACTTAAAACATGTTGGCACAGTTGCTTGGGTGAGGGGACAGGTTGAAAATGTCTGTGAAGACCCCTGTAAGCTGCTCTGCACATGCCCTAAGCACACGACCAGGCATGCCGTCCGGGCCGGCAGCCTTGTGTGCGTTGATCCGGCTCAATGCAGTGTGGACATCTGTGGAGGTGAGTTTGAGAGGTTGGTGGTCGGCTGAGTGTGTGGTTTTGGTGGACGTCTCCTGGCTGTCGCTGTTGAAGTGAGCATGAAAGTAATTAAGCTCGTTAAGGAAGGAGACGTCGTGACCGTTGGAGTGGAGTTGCTTGGCTTGTAGTCACTGATGACCTGATGCCCCTGCCACATGCGTCGGGGGTCAGAGTTGGGAAAAGTGTTCCTCTACCACTTCAGCTTGTAGCAGTACTTGGCCTTTTTGATGCCCCTTTTCAGGTTAGCCCTGGATTTAACTGTAGGCCTGCGCGTCATCTGACCTGAAGGCAGTGTTGTGGGCTTTTAGCAGAATTTCGCACCTCCTTGTTCATCCATGGCTTTGATTAGGGTATGTTGTGATCTGTTTTTCTGATTGTACACGTGTCAATGGTGGTGTGTATGTAAGTCAGTACAGAGGAGGTATAGGATATCAATGTCCGTGTGAGAGCCACAGGCAGCCTGAGAAGCAAACATACTCCAGTCCGTGTGTTGAAACCTGTCCTGAAGTAAAGAGTCTGCTCCAGTTGGCCACACTTTTGATGGTTCTCACTGATGGCTCACACGGTTGATGAGGGGTGAATACTTGGGGGTGAGAAACAAAGAAAGGTGATCAGACTGTCTGAGGTGGGGGTAGGGGGGTCGCGGTGTAAGCTCCATCAATGTTTGTGGGGAACATGATCCAAAGTTTTGTCTCCTATGGTGTGGCAGGAAAACATGCTGATGGAATTTGGGGAGCACTGTCTTTAATTTGCAGTGATTTAAAATCACCCGCGACAATAAAAAGCAGCCTCGGGTGAGCAGTCTGTTTTTTACTAATGGCTGCGTGAAGTTCGTTCAAAGCAAGCTTGGCATTAGCATCCGGTGGAATATAGACTGCAGTATTATGGTGGAAGTGAACTCCCGCGGCAGATAAAAATTTCTACATTTAACCATGAGAAACTCTAGGTTAGCTGAGCAGTGTCTCCCAACAATGACAGTGTTCGTACACCAAGCTTTGTTAACATAAATGCACCAATCCACCACCTCTTGTCTTGCCGGAGTCATCTGCGGTTCTATCTGCCCGGAGCGGCTGTAGCGTCCGGCTAGCTCAATAGCATTATCGGGAACGTCGTTGTGTAGCCCATGTTTCTGTGAAAAACCATGACATTGCATTCCAAAAGTCTCTTACTGTGGGTGATGCGAAGTGCGTAATCCATCCATTTTGTTCACCAGTGACCGCACATTAGCAGAGGAAAATGCTCGGTAAAGAGAGCCGGCGCGGTGGTTAGCTTTAGCTTAGCTCTTAGACCTCCGCGCTTCCCCGCCTTTGTTTACGATCTCGACGCGCCTGCGAGCACTTCAGTTGTGCAGTTCTGGCGACCTCAGGGATGAGTCGAAGATTGGTGATAAAAACTGTTGGAAAAGTCCTCACCGATATCCAAAAGCTCCCATCGGGTGTATGATGTTAAAGCAAAGCTGTTCAGTACGAACAGACCTGAGATGAGCAGGAAAAATACTGCAAAATTGCAAAAACTGGAGAGACGCTGAGCCTCGCGATGTGTACGCGCCGCCATCTTGGTCTTGATTAGTAAGATGAACTAATCAATTCTCTTTCCAGCTCAGACTGCATTGGTTAACTTAAACCCTAAGACTTTTCAGATAAGAGTTGAGGTGAGCTAAAGACCCAAGTAAACAATGAATTAATATTTTCTGTTTATTATAGCATTATATTTTTGTATTGTTTGTAGTGTGATCAGCGTTTGTAGTGTGATCAACTTACGGTACTAGTGTTAGGGAAGTAACAGATAACGTTTTAATTCTATTTGATAAAATGAATGAAAATGGCACGAAAAAAAGATTCGTTCATTTTGCTGAACGAGACACAAAGGTCCGAGTCGGTAAAATGATCCAACTTCACTAGTGGAGGGTGGGTCCATAGACATAAATTGGCCGCTTTTAGCCGTTGCTGCGACACATCAACGCGTCCGCCATGTATGTGCAGGCAAGGCTGCCTTAAAACATACCTGGAAGTAAATGGGGGAGCCGATTTTTCTGAATAAAAACACGATAACGTTCACATTTATCAACCGATTTCAGAGGTTTGTGATCTATGTGCAGTTAAAAAATAACTTTGTCTCCAGTTATTTAGTTAGGTTGGGAAAATTATTAATTTTCGTAAGAAATTGTGAATACTCCACACTTGTCTCACTTTTTTTCGGTTTACAATTCTAATGTTAATGTAGTATAACTGTGACATATACATGTAATGTAAGTTGAATGTACATTCAATTAAATTAAGTTGTTTCAGTGCTTTCTCTGTGCTCAGCCCCAACATTTTTAGCTTTCTTGTGCTTCAGGTCAGAACACAGCTCATTCCCTTGAAATACTGGAAGAAAATCGAAATAATACATCTAATAATTTACCATCATGGTGCAAAATTGCAACCAGCAAATTCCAAATCAAAAAGTGACACTTGGTAACTATCGTCTGCTTTTTATAATGATAGCACTCTATACAGATAAAACCCCACAACAAACAATAACAATGCAACTGATAAGCCTTTGTGAAAACACAAATTCTGGAAACGTTTGTTATTTTTCCATATATGTTAACACATATGATTGTTGGGGTAGGAGTGTGAGCAGTTTACACTGTACAACAAAATGTCAAAGGTATAGTTATGTTTAACACAGACCAGAATATGAGATGATCCCTTCAAAAACACACTTGTATCAATCAAAATTAATAATCATTATTACAACAAACACAAGGACAATATAAACAATGATTTGTCATGATATTGCAGCTGGACTCACTATGAGTTTCCTGTGTTTTCATTCTAGGATATTTACATGAGTAGTTTTTGTGTAAAGACACCATACAGTACATGATCAGCATTTAAACAGCCTGTAAATCATTTTATATGCAGTCTATAGATTGTGATTCGACTGAAGAAACGTGGTTAGATTTAAATAAAAAAATTAATAATTCCTTACATTTATATAGTGTTTTCTGGGCACTCAAAGTGCTTTACATAGAAGAAGAATCTCCTCAACCCACCAGCAGTGTGCAGCATCCACCTCCAAATACTTGCAAGGTCAAAAATGCTCCTGGAATAATTTAATTATAATAAATAAAATTGTTATAAAAATTACCCTTACAACATTAGGCGGTGGAAGTATAGCCTTGTCTCCTGGAAATGCCGAGAACAGCTTTCTTCAGCTTTCCTTAAGGCTTTCCTTGTCCTGTTTGCAATTGTCTAAAAAGGGAAAAAAATATATACATATAATCAGTTCACAGTTTTATGAAAAGCTATGAAATCCTTATAATAAAGTGATGATAAACTTAATCTTTTAAAAAAAGTAACGTTAGTGAAATTAAAGAGAGACGCTTTAGCTCCATCACTAATCCTGACAGTCAAAGTGCTCACTGTGCGTATTGTGCTGTAAGGTCACGCACACGGTCCAAGGAGGGTATCTGGTGCCTGGCATGCAGGTTTCCTGCATGTTTCGGTCCCTTTTCAGCGCATAGAGTTATTCAATTTAAAAATCAAATTGACTCCATTTAATGAATCTAATCTGACTCCATTTTTGTTATGACCTCGAATTTAGGTTGAACGGCAAATTGGTTCATTGTCTGTCTCTAATTTAAATTATTACATTATTCGACATTGCCATTGTATAGTCTAGGTTACTCTACTTTATATTTACTCGTCATTAGGAATCTATGTCGCTCAGGGTGCTCCACGACGGCTTTTTCGTTCTTCTATGTGTGCCCCACGATCACAAACTCGCCAGTCTAAACAGTAGTCAGAGGTTATGACTATATACTATTTAATAGGTTACCCGGCTGTGTATTATCATATTTGAAATAGAGTATTTTTGTTTAGTCCCCCTCAGTTACCCATGTACAACTAAGTTAAAGCTAGCACTATCTGTCCTAGGACCCCCTGACAGTCATATAACTACGTACAACTTAATTAAAGCTGAGAAACATAATCAGCAGTTTGCTCGTACTCTTTGTCTAGGCCCCGACACAGTATAAGATAAATACGTCAAACTTAAATAAAGCTTCAAAACTATAATCAGCGGTATCCTAGCTACTATCTAGTCTAGCCCCCCGACAGTTATATAACTGCGTACACCGTAATTAACGCTGCGAGGACAATAACCAGCGGTTATGAGCCAGTACTCTGACTGTAGGCACCCCCATATTTTACTCTCGAACATATGCAGCCCACAACTTAACTAAAGTCAAGCGGTTAGTCAAGAATTGATGCAGTTGTATGTATGCACGTAACCCTGGAAGCTAGAGTTGCGAAACCCATAAGCCTTCACTTAATCTAACTTAGGAAACAATTTCAGGAGTAAGATCAGAGTAAATCAGACTGTACCCATTTATTAATCAGTCAGGGAAAGATATAGGCAATATAACCTACCCATTTCAGAGGATATAATTCAGACATCAAATTCTTCAAGGTGAATCTAAGAGTAAAAGTGCATACCTGACTTTTAGACAACTACATAAGTATGAAGTGTAGGGGACCACATGAGGCAGTCAAAAAGTTAGTCATAACATCTAGTTATAACTAATGATCAGACTGGCCAGAGTTTGTGCTCGTGGGTATTAGTATACACCGGCTGGGAATGATACACCCTGAGCGACATAGTTCCTATGAACGAGTGTAAATAAAAAAATTTAAGAGTTAACTAGGAATAATCAAATGTCAGAAGGAAGTAATAATTAGAAACAGGGCTAAACCAATTTCCCTTTTTCAACCTAAATTGAGGTCATACTAAAATGGAGTCAGTTTAAAATAAAAAAATGGAGTCAGATTAAAATTTGGGTTTTAAAAATTGAATAACTTTTGGCTGAAAAGACAGAACATGGAAACCTTCAGCCAGAAACCCGGATCCCTTTTCCTTGGACCGGGCGTAACCCTTTACTATGTGCACTGCTGTATCTGTGAGGGGAAAGAAAATCTGCACACCTGAATAAAGACATTTTTCGCTTCCACCTCGAATAATTAATATAAATTAAAATATAAATACAAGTTTAAATCGGGTTTTTAAAATTGACGTCTTGAAATTGCCTTGTCTTTTTTAGAAAATTTTTAAAATGTTGGTCTTCATTTTCTTTTGCCGTGTTTTAAAATGCACCAAGCTCCCTTTAAGCGTCTAACTTTCACAAACACCCCTCTGATGCAGGGAAATTATCTATAATCATAATTTCCTCCTAATTCATGTTTATTAGGGGAAAAATTTATTTATTATTTTGAAAGGAGTGAATTTTTCCTTTGAAAATTTAAATCCTCAACCAAAACTCAAAACTACACAAAACCGATACCATGCTGCCATGAATAAAAAATAAACTGGCTGGAAAAGGATCTTCAAGAGAGTAGACAACGCCTATTCCCTTTCTCATTTACGATCCCCCTTTCCCCCCCTCTCCCCCCTCTCCCCTCCCGCCTCTGACTCTTCTCCCCCCAAAAACAAAACTACCATATGCCATGTTATATCTTGTGATATGTTTTTTTTTCCACTTCATGTTGGTATCATTTTTAAAAGGGCTCTGTGCGATTGGTAATTGGGGTCAATTTCCAGAAGTTGCTTGTTTATGAGAAAATTTAGAAATTTTTTTAAATTGTGTTGGGGTGGAAGGGGGGGTGTCCCCCTTTTTGGGGGGAATGTTTACTCCACCAGGGGGTGACCCTATGTGATCACGGGAACCAAAGAACCAAAAAAGGGCTTTTTGTTTTTTTCAACTGTTTAAAGATTTTTTTTTTTTTCTGGTCTAAAAATTTTAAGGGGGGTGGGCAAAGATCTTGCCAGGGTTGAGCCTCTACCTTTTGCAAGTATGGGAAAAGACTAAATAAACTACACTTTTTTCATAACAAGCAAAGGGGGAGGCAAAAAAATGATTTCTACCACATCCTTTTCTAACATCAGACTGGCGAGTTTGGATCGAAATCCACTGAAACTAGCATGAACTTAAAAAAAACATTACCCCTTATAGCATACACTTTTTTGGGTCTCATCTGGGGCCCAAATATGGTGCAAATGGCGATTTGGCACGGCAGAGGGCATTTTAATTTGGGCCCCCACACTAAACCGGGTTTTTGGGGTGGTTCTGGCTTTTGTCTGTGGGGAGATGGGCCTATACCAGGGGACCAGATGTGCCTTTTCCGGAAAAGTCCCCGGGTACTGGACCCCATTTTAAATTTAGGGCTCTTTATTTAATAGATAAATATATTTATATACCACACCTTTTTTGTCCCACACGGCTGTTAAAAGCTGCAATGTTTTTCTTTTTTTTTTTGAGCCAAATTTTAAAATTGTCCGGGTGTGATTTTCTCAAGCATGGTTTCAATAAAAGCATCTTTTGTAAAAGAAAATAAAAGCTTAACATTTTTTATAAAAACCTCTGGGAAATTTTCTATTTTAATAAAGGCAATCATTTTTTTTTCATCCATACATTTCTGAAAAAGTGGAAAATAGAAAATTTTGATCGGAAACCATGTGCTCTGGAGTGACACCATATCCTTTAAACTTTTTTGGAACCACTACAAATGTTTTACGCTTTGTTGTGTATTTATATGACACTCCTACATCCTATTTTTTTTAATTAAAAAGTGCATGTTAAACTACATAATCATAGAAAATTATGCAAACGTGTCTTGCTTACCACTAATGACAGGTTAGCTTGGAATAGCAAGGTCATTAATTGACACAAAAGGCTAAAACGTCCTTTGGTGTGACAGAAAATGTCCTCTGGTGTGACACCACAAATACAAAAAAACATTAAAAAGATGTCACACCACAACAGGGTCTCTTTAAAAAGCATTTTAAATAATTAATTAATATTTAACTCATTTTTATTTTTTTAATAGCAAGATAAATATATATATATATATATATATATATATATATAATATATATATATATATATATATATACGATTAAAAGCTAAATGTTTTCATTTCGGTTCATTCTTGGTTAAAAAAAATAAAATAAATAATCTTCAGGTTCCATTTGCAGAGCGAAATGAGAACGGTGCAGCATTTACAAATAATTCTTATTCACTCTGTTATTATTCTTGATTTTTCAAACTGCTAACACTTTGCATTTTTGAATTATGCCTTTACTGTGTGACCAAAAATGTGAATTGTGACTTTGATCGCGTGGTGCCTCACGCGCACATATTCTTGGAAACAGCGGGTCGTTCCCCAGCAGCGGCGCGAGCAGCGGTGTATTTTTGGCATGTTTTTGCCATTATGATTTCTTTTTTTTTTGCGTAGATACTGAAACACGTGTGAATCCAAAGCCTATTTTACGAATGAAAAAATTTTAGTTTCAACTGGGCAACAGGTTTGGATTGCCCGAATTAGAGATAACCCCACCTTACCTTAGTTTTGCTTTAAATTTTTTTTAAATTATTATTTTTTTTTTGGGTTTATAGCCTTTTATTATTATAATGAAATTAAATTTATCCATTGAATATATATTTGTAATTTTTGTTCTGTTCTGTTTAAATTTTTAAATTTAAAGGATTGTTGTAAAGTGAAGGGAACTAAAAAATACTTTTGGCACATTATAACATTATTGGCCAGCCGTTATTATTCTAAATGTAATAAAATGAAAACTCTCTGAAATTAATTTATTTTTTAGCGTGTTTAAAAAAAATTGCAGCAAATGAAAATAGGAATTAATCGGTTAAAATTTGTTTTGTGGGTTAACAAATTACATTATATACTTAAGAACAGAGTATGGGCCTAATCTAGGCTATGTTGTTAACTGTTAACAAGTTTTGTGTAGCTATAATTTTTATCCAGCTTTATTTTTCCATTGCATCTGAAAATGACTTTGTGCATAAACATTCACTCCGTGCCTCAAGCTGCCTCCCGCAATGCTCAGCTGTGGACGATTTCAAAATGTTGATATAAAGGTTGCTGTCACATATTATATACAGGAAATTATTAAAAAAAAAGTCAAATAATTGTTAGTTTTATGCAACATGCAATCAAGGTCTTCAGATACTATATAAGATACAAGTTCATTGAGACTATTTAAATGTACTGTGACATTTTACCGTTTCAACTTATAAACTCAAGATTTAAGTCGTTTAATAGTATTTAAATTCAAATGAATATGGTATTTTAAAAAAAATTTCTTTAATTGCTTAAATTATTTCTATGAATTAATAATATGTATCAGACTTTTCACATATCATTTTTTACGAGCTGTATTCGTTTCCATTTTGGGAAAACCCAAACAAAAAACCCTTTTTTTTTTTTTTTAAATCTATAATCGCTCACATAGCTCTAACAAGGTTTTATTTTTTTTTTTATTTTGAGGAAGTGCCACGTCAGGGGAGTCCATTTATCATTAGAGTGCAAATTAACTTCAGAAAGGAAAAAAGGGCTAATAGAGGTTCTTTCTTTTATTCTTATTTATAATGTTTTTCTTGAAAAAAATAAGTATTTAGTCTTTAAGAAATAAGGGACGATCCAAATTTGTAAGGGACAATAATAGGCCTATGTCTGTCCATTGAATTTTAAAGCATAACAACTGAAGGTCTATGAAACATTTCTATGATGCATTGTTTAAAACAATGGCACTTAAAGTTTTCAACTAAAATATTATTTCAACCATATAGCCTGGAATAAATAAAATGCTACTTTTCAATGAAGAACAATGAGAGTGTAGGTTGCTTCTGGTGTTTGGATTTGTACTTCAATATAATGAGCTCCAAGTTTAGAACGGGTCACAGTGTTTTTTTTTTTTTTTTTATCCTATTTAACAGCATTGGGTCAATGAAATACGTCTTCCTTCAGGTAGACTGAAAAGTTCCCGCCTTGCTAAATGTTGGGCTCATGATCAATGAGTTGTATTCGCTCAAATGATTTTATAAAAACCAAAAGTGGACGGTGAAGCTGGGTTTAATTTTTAGCGCTCGCGCTCGCTGTGAAGCGGAGGCAGCTGATGGAGGATTCCGCTTTGGTCTTAAAACCTGCCTCAAACGTCTACGTTTACAAAGTCTACGATTTTCTCAAAATAAGGGTTAATTATCAATTGAGAATTTGTTATATTTTGGTCTAGTGATAATAATATATGGGCTGCGGGGGAAAAAAATGAATAAAAAGAGTAGGGCTGCTGTGAGTGCAGGATGTTTCAACCCAGTATCATGACAACACAGCGTTCCTCACAGCTAAAAAACAGACCGAATTCAGTCAGGCTGGAGGGGGTTGGGTTTTTGGGGTAGTTCTGTATAGCTTGTGGGGTCGAGATAAAGGTGTGAATCTCTGGTCTTTCATATGGACAGTGCCTTATGAGGGTATCAAACTTGCAGAACAGGTTTTTAGGACATATTGGTTTTAAACAACTTAAGAAAGGTTTGATCCACTTCAAATGTTGACTACTGTATAGCGCAATAAAGTTTATTAGTTATTATAATTAATTTCAGAGGAAGTTGCCTTAACAAAAAAAAAAAAAACTGTTGCATTAGAGCTGGCGATGGCCTAAAAAATCCCCGATTTTTTTCACAAAAAAATCCGATTTACGATTTAAATCTATTTTTTTGCCCCTACTTAAAATCATATTCAAATGACAAATAAATTGTTCAAAACAAGTTTTAATATAATCTTTATCATTTACCAGTCAAATTTATAACTGAAACAAGATGATTAAAAAAAGCATAGCTAATGTTATTACCTTAATGCTGGAAAGACCTTTTTTTATTTATAATTTATTTTTTTAATACTAGCCATCATGCATTAGCCATCCACTCGGCATTAAGAGCTGTTCAGATTAAAACTGGCAGCTCCGCAGTGAGTCAGTGTCATGGACGGAGGACAGACCAAGTGTAACTATATTTCATCTCGTTATGCCGTGGTTTGGTTATTTATTTTTATTTCTTATATCATTATTTGTAAATATAGCAGACACTGTCTAACCGTGTCTACACCGGACGGCCTTGTTCATATTGGGCGAAACATCTTTCACTCGGCAGCAGAGTGTGTGAGAGTGGAGCAGCAACAATTTCCCTCAGCGCTCCGAGCATTTAATAATCACTCCACTCCGCGCTCACTGATCCAGAACACCGCTCCGCCTCGCTCCGTGGATAAAGTTGAAATGTTATGTTCATAACTAGCCTAAAAAAAAAAAAAATAATAAAATAACAGGGAGTTTTCAAAGGGATTAGGCTATTGTGTGCAAAAATTTTTTTTTACCAACCCAAACTAAAAACATTTTAGCATTAAAAGGTTTAAAATTTCTGCTTT
>NC_056575.1:24761048-24820573 GCF_018340385.1 Cyprinus carpio | reverse complement strand
CAGATATTCAGTCTCTTGTTTTAAATTCTGCATGTCCTTTGTAAGCTGCTCCAAGTAGCTGTTGTCTTTTCAAATGGGACATTATTAATTCTCTTAGTTCCACCCATATCTATTTCCAAAAGTGAAAATTTGTTGTTTATTTTTGACATGGGAGATTGAATTAAAGCTGTTGCAGGTGTTGTCTTCTTTTGGATGTCTTTTACGGGAGAAGAGTTTGCATTTATATCTGTATAATCTTTTATGAGACTTGTATTAAGACGTGCCTGCTGTTTAATTTGAATAAAGTCAGCTGAAAATGCTTGGAGGGCAGGCTCTGAGCCTTGGATCATGACAGTGCCGTTGTGGTATAAGTTCAGGGATAAAATTCTTGATTCCTCATTTCCATCAACATCTTCAAATACCAGGATCTGTCTGCCATTGCAGATGCCTCTTTTTGTGGTGAAGGTGAAGTGTTGGCAGAAAGCCGTATGCCATAAGGAGCTCTCTCTCTCTCACACACACAGACTCTCTCTCTCTCTCTCACACACACTCTCTCTCTCTCAAAAACACACACACACTCTCACAAACACACTCTCTCTCACACACACTCTCCCTCTCACACACACTGATCTCACTGTCTATATGAGGATTTCTGACACATTTATTCTGACTTATTTCAATGACAGAAGTTCAGCTGCAGTATTAATGTCATGAAGAGACTCTATAACATCTCACTGTTACTGATTTATCATGCAGCTCAAAGCATTATGGGTAGAATCTCTCATCAGTCTGCTCTGATTCATCAACACAGTTTCACTGATGATCCATAATCAACATGAAACCCAGGATAGAGCGGCTGAGGTGAATGTGGGTCTGGACTGTGTGGATGAGGCTCATTGTGTGTGAGACGCTGTAGAAGGACAGAGTTCCTGCACTGTGATCCACATACACTCCTATTCTACTGACATGACCATACAATCCTATTCTCCTGACATCATCATCATCAAACACTATTCTCCTGATGATGGGCTTCACATGGAGATCAGTCTCTATGTTATTGTGTCTGAATGAGTAACCGGAGGAATGGCAGATCAAACTCCAGGACTGATCATTACGTCCAAACACACACTCATCACCTCCCTTCCTGCTGATGCTCTTATATGACACTGATATATACACATGTCCACTCCACTCAATCTCCCAGTAACAGCGTCCACACACACTCTCTCTACACAACACCTGATACTCAGCAAATCTGTCTGAATGATCAGGATACGACTGAGCATCTTCCACGTGTGTCATATTTCTGTTCTCCTCAGACAGAATGAGATAAGCGCTTGCTGTGTTTGGATCCAGTGTGAGAAAACAGCCATCTGAACACAAGAACAGAGACATTAATAACAACAACAATCACTACAGCTGTGTGTGTGTGTGTGTGAGAGAGAGAGAGAGAGAGAGAGAGAGAGAGAGTGTGTGTGTGTGTGATTTCTTACATGTTGTAATGCAGGTTTTTTTTTTAACAATGTCTTAAATATTTTAGAAAGAATACTGTTTTCTTTGGTTAAAATTTTCCTTACATTAAAGTTATTGATGTTTAATCTCTGAAATTGAGTGTAATTATAAAGATCACCCGAATTATTTAATAAATCTATAACAAAAACTAAACCTTTGTTAAACCAATCACTTGTTTTTGAATTGTAAGGATCCAACCGCCGGCCCAAAAAGCAGAATCCAGCGGCCTGGTCGAAGGTTTAATGCGTATTCGGTCTTTTACTTGTGCCTCTGACTTTATCAGAATTTAATGTACATTTATTCTACCTCCGTGTTCAATCTGACTCGAGTTTTAAGTGATCACTGAATTTAGACAATTTTTCTATTTAAAAACTGATCACAAAGGTTGATTATGTATCAAGATACAAGATGACAGATGTCAGCCAGAACTGAACCGGATCTGGGCCACATCTCAGAAATGGAGATCTCACAAATGTCACCGACACCATTTCTGAGATGTGGCCAGATATGGCCCACATTTACCCTTTCTAGATACAAAAGCATATATGTAATTCATCCAGAATAAATAAAACACTCATATAGTCTGAACTGCTTTATTAATATATAAAAATTAGACAAATACAGATATATAAATATATATTAAAATATGTTTATATAAAACAAATACATTTACATTATTACAAAAAATACATATATTTATAAATATAGTTAAAAACATGTTTACATTACATTTACATTTAGCAACAAAAGAGCAATGATATGCAAGTGTTTCAGTTAGCTGAACGCAGTACACCTAGCAAGTTTTTTTTACATAATAAATAAAAAGAAAACAGTATAGAAAAAGAATAGAGCAAACTAGTTTTAAAGGCCTTTTTTGTTAATTATTATTATTATTATAATAAAAAAAAACATAGAATACAAAAAGATTAGAGAAGCTAGTCTTATTTTGTAATTTTTAAGAAAACAAGCAGTTAGTAAATGAAAGAAAACACACATGACATGTATAGTCAGGTCCATAAATATTGGGACATTGACACAATTCTAATCTTTTTTGGCTCTATACACCACCACAATGGATTTGAAATGAAACAAATGAAAGATGTGCTTTGACTGCAGACTTTCAGCTTTAATTTGAGGGTATTTTACATCCAAATCAGGTGAACGGTTGTAGGGAATTACAACAGTTTGTATATGTGCCCAGTCCGGAACCTCAGGGTCCCACTTTTTAAGGGACCAAAAGTAATGGGACAGATTAACAATCATAAATCAAACTTTCACTTTTTAATACTTGGTTGCAAATCCTTTGCAGTCAATTACAGCCTGAAGTCTGGAACGCATAGACATCAACAGACGCTGGGTTTCATCCCTGGTGATGCTCTGCCAGGCCTCTACTGCAACTGTCTTCAGTTCCTGCTTGTTCTTTGGGGCATTTTCCCTTCAGTTTTGTCTTCAGCAAATGAAATGCATGCTCGATCTGATTCAGGTCAGGTGATTGACTTGGCCATTGCATAACATTCCACTTCTTTCCCTTAAAAAACTCTTTGGGTTGCTTTCGCAGTATGCTTCGGGTCATTGTCCATCTGCACTGTGAAGCGCCGTCCAATGAGTTCTGGAACATTTGGCTGAATATGAGCAGATAATATTGCTTGAAACACTTCAGAATTCATCCTGCTGCTTTTGTCAGCAGTCACATCATCAATAAATACAAGAGAACCAGTTCCATTGGCAGCCATACATGCCCACGCCATGACACTACCACCACCATGCTTCACTGATGAGGTGGTATGCTTTGGATCATGAGCAGTTGCTTTCCCTTCTCCATACTCTTCTCTTTCCATCACTCTGGTACAAGCTTGATCTTTGTCTCATCTGTCCATAGGATGTTGTTCCAGAACTCTGAAGGGCTTTTTTAGATGTTGTTTGGCAAACTCTAATCTGGCCTTCCTGTTTTTTTGAGGCTCACCAGTGGTTTACATCTTGTGGTGAACCCTCTGTATTCACTCTGGTGAAGTCTTCTCCTGATTGTTGACTTTGACCACACATACACCTACCTCCTGGAGAGTGTTCTTTGATCTGGCCAACTGTTGTGAAGGGTGTTTTCTTCACCCAGGAAAGAATTCTTCAGTCATCCACCACAGTTGTTTTCAGTGGTCTTCCGGATCTTTTGGTGTTGCTGAGCTCACCGGTGCATTCTTTCCTTTTAAGAATGTTCCAAACAGTTGATTTGGCCACACCTAATGTTTTTGCTATCTCTCTGATGGGTTTATTCTTTTTTTTTCAGCCTAATGATGGCTTGCTTCACTGATAGTGACAGCTCTTTGGATCTCATATTGAGAGTTGACAGCAAACAGATTCCAAATGCAAATAGCACATTTGAAATGAACTCTGGACCTTTTACCTGCTCCTTGTAAATGGGAAAATGAGGAATAACACACACCTGGCATTGGAACAGCTGAGGAGCCAATTGTCCCCTGTACGTTTGGTCCCTTAAAAAGTGGGAGGGACATATACAAACTGTTGTAATTCCTACACCGTTCACCTGATTTGGATGTAAATACCCTCAAATTAAAGCTGAAAGTCTGCAGTTAAAGCACATCTTGTTCGTTTCATTTTAAATCCATTGTGGTGGTGTATAGCGCCAAAAAGATTCTATACTCGAGACATTAGACTTGACGTTCTGTTTTACAATAGGTCACATAACATATTAGGGTTGTGTGATTTGGGGCAAATATCTAATTGCGATTTTTTTGACATATTGTGGTTGCGATTTGATTTGCGATTTTAATTTTGCAAAGTCAGGCTTCAGCTTAAAATTGTCAATAGTGTGCAGCACAGTATGGGTTTTGTTACAATGCTGAAAAAAAAAACAATAGAAACCATCACAAAAAAATTATTATGGTTTCCATTAAAACGATTACAAAATTACTTTTTGTAATGTGTTTTGGTCATTATTCCAATAGGAATTACTGTTGTTCTATTGTTTCCCATCTCCCAGATTACATCCCACCAATAGAATCCATCAAATACCAGTAGACCTTATAACCCTTAAATCCATTAAATTTTCTATTGTGTTTTTGGAGGGGTTCTATTGTTTTTTTTCAGCAGGGAATATTATAATGGTATTAATACCTTTACAGAATTTACTTAATTACTGAATTTCACAGGAATAGAATGATTTATTCATTTTTAAGTATTTAGGATTTTAAGAACAAGTGGAAAATGTGCTGAATGTTTCATTTCTTCCAAGTGAAATTAGCAATGCAGTTAAATTGAATTTACATTTGTGTTAAATACAGAAACAGGCACGAGTTGACACAGGTTGCAGCCATGTGTCAAGCCTTGTCCATATTGCCAGATGCGCTCGTAGAGGCTTGCGGTGTGGAGTATACAGAGTATAAACAAGCATTATGAAACAGGCTGCGTATGTACAGCAAGTGTAAATGGATCCTCCATGAGATACCGATGAGAGAAACGAGTACAAGAAGCATTCAGAAACACAGGCTGTGTGTGCGGTCTTCTGAATTGGGAATACCGAGCATTATACAGGTGCATCTCAATAAATTAGAATGTCGTGGAAAAGTTTATTTATTTCAGTAATTCAACTCAAATTGTGAAACTCATGTATTAAAATAAATCAGTGCACACAGACTGAAGTATAGTTTAAGTCTTTTGTTCTTTTAATTGTGATGATTTTGGCTCACATTTAACAAAAACACACCAATAAACTGTTCACATCTCAACAAATCAGAATATGGTGACATGCCAATCAGCTAATCAACTCAAAACACCTGCAAAGTTTTCCTGAGCCTTTAAAATGGTCTCTCAGTTTGGTTCACTAGGCTACACAATCATGGGGAAGACTGCTGATCTGACAGTTGTCCAGAAGACAATCAGGACAACTTCCCAAGGAGACACAAACATTCATTGCCAAAGAAGCTGGCAGTTCACAGAGTGCTGTATCCAAGCATGTTAACAGAAAGTTAAGTGGAAGGAAGAAGTGTGAAAAAAAAGATGCACATCCAACCAAGAGAACCGTAGCCTTGTGAGGATTGTCAAGCAAAATCGTTTCAAGAATTTGAGTGAATTTCACAAGGAATGGACTGAGGCTGGGGTCTAGGCATCAAGAGCCACCACACACAGACTTGTCAAGGTTTTTTCTGAACCACAGACAACGTCAGAGGCGTCTTACCTGGGCTAAGGAGAAGAAGAACTGGACTGTTGCCCAGTGGTCCAAAGCCTTCTTTTCAGATGAGAGCAAGTTTTGTATTTCATTTGGAAACCAAGGTCCTAGAGTCTGGAGGAAGGGTGGAGAAGCTCATAGCCCAAGTTCAAGTTGCTTGAAGTCCAGTGTTAAGTTTCTGAAGTCAGGGATGATTTGGGTGCTGGTGTTGGTCCATTGTGTTTTATCAAGTCCAAAGTCAATGCAGCCATCTACAGTAGGTGGCCATCCAAAACGTTGCTTCTACCGCCGCTCGTATCGCCGCCGCGGCGTCTGCAAAGTGCATTTGCAGCTTTTGACCGCTGAGTGGAGCTTTAACCACAAGTTATCAAACAAGCGCATCAAAGCACATTTTCGCAAATAGCTGTCAGCTTTGTCTCACCGATGTGTTATATTTGACTGCAGTCGGGGAAAATGAAAGAAAAAATATTTAATATTCACAGATGAAAGTTTAGTCCTTATGAAGATATGTGCGTTTCTTAGAACGAATTATTTAAATAGTGTGCAGTATTATTTATATATATGCTTATATTTTCTCTACACCATATTTTAGATTTGACACATTTAAATAGTGTGCAGTATTATTTATATAATATGAATTGTGTGTTACATTATTCAAAAGAAATTGTGGTTTACTTTGCATCAGAGCATTAAAAGTGGTAGCATAGTGAGCCAGGCTTGCGTGTTTTATTAATTATTTTCTTTATTTTAGTAAAACGTGAGGCACTGTATAATTTCGCTCCCATTATTTAGGCCTAATTAAAACAAGAAACGAATAAATTAAACCTGCACGATTTAACTAATGCAACTCTAAAGAATGGATGGATTAATAAAACATCCTCATGATTAAACTCAAGTTCTCTCATAGAAATACACACGATGTAAAAAAGAGCTTCATTAATTGACAACTTCAGTCTTCTTTACTTGCTTTCATGTAATTTAAGTAAAAAAATAAAATAATAATAAAAAAAATAAAAATATATAACAAATTGTAGCCGCATTTAAATGCAGGTTTGTATAATATTCCGTAAAATATCAGAGTGCATGATTTTGCTCTGCGCGCATGACGCTGAGTGCACGTGCATCATTGATTCTTATTTGTCTACATATTTTATCTTCATTTCAAAATCTTGTTTGGTTTTATTTAGGATAATTGCATGTAAAAAAAAAAAAAAAAAATTGCGTTGTAATGCATATGCAAAATGTGAATTATTATTCAATATTCAAGTGTTTGTGCGAAAATTATTACGCATGCATGACAGGGAGGTGCCATACCAAACAACTCAAAATTTTTCCCTGATAATGAATTAACTGAAAATTGTGGTGTCTCACATACATGAGAAATATATCTACAGAAAGCTTGAAATGTCTTTTAAACGAATCAATTCAGAACGAAAGCATTATGTAATCTGTGAAGGTTGTATTTCTCTCTAAAGTCACGTCCATGTGGAGAGAGTCAGCACTGTGAATTTCATCTTGCAGCAGACAAGAAAACATTTGTTTATTAATAAATAATTAAAATGTCTCCTTTTTCACAATTACCAGGGGTGGCACCAGCCCCCCCTGAACAGAGGTGTGTCTACTTGGTGGCCAAGGGTGGCACCAGCCCCCCCTGAAATTTGGCTGGCCACCCATGTGCCCCCCCCCCCCACCAGATGTCTTGCGATAGACTTGTTTTAGTAAATTTCTAACTGCATCTGGCAGTGGCGGATCCTGGCATGTGTAGCTGCCTAGGGCCGCTTTCTTCTGCTCTTTATACTTAATTTTAGGCGGTTTCTATAGCGTGATATTTGACAGATATCGAGAGCGCATAATGTTACGTGATCCATGTAATGCGGGAGCATGAATCTCCACTCGCAAGTGGATTTCCTTCACTCACACAAAACTGGACGTGTGCTTTTAAATATACATTGTTCTTTTATGAATTGGCTCTGCTTTTGCTCAGAGATCACGTGTATGCTCAAACGTTCTTGCATCACTGAAGACTAGAAGCGCTTTTTTTCTAATTCAGATGAGGAGTAGGCTTATCTCATTAAATGGAAGCAAGCTGATTATAGTCATCCTTAGTTATTTATTTTATTAATAGCCTACTTATTTTAGTTAAGTGCTTAACTTATAAATATGCATTTATTCAATTGTTTTATTAAGTGCATTTGTATTTTGTTGTTTTTGTACATAGTTTTGCAATAAAAGCGTATTAACCAGGTTCCAGAAATAATCACTGAGGGTGCTTCTAAAATTAGTGAGGGTGCTCTAGTCTTAATGCCCATTTTCACATCCTGTCTATTGCTTTGGTCATCATTGTGTCAATCACTGCTACTTCGAGAGTGAATCCCACATAAATATGCAGATGTCATTCCCGAAACTTTGCAACGTGTGTGTGGCTGAAAAACAAAGTTCTACATTTTAAATGGATCATAGACTAGAAAGCTTGCAAAGATTGCTCTTTACCACTTAAAAAGCTGTCACTCTTTGTTTAGTGAGTGTATACACGTACATGTATTTTAACATACATTGTGCCGCAAACCATAAAAAGCCTATAAAACATGTTCATAAACGGATACTTTACTGATGTGTGGACTCTGTTTGGGATTTAGAAAAACTTCAATATATTGTTCATGAATAGGCTACATTCTGTGAAAATTTATATTTCACACTCTTAAAAATATTGTATTGATGCAACAAAATAAAATGGCCGACGCTCCACTCAGGGCTCGTAGTTCTGATTGGGCTCAACCCTCCCCCGAGCGTCTGAGACACGCTGTCGAGCAGAGTATGAGCGGAGCGGAATGATTCTGACTGAAGAGGAGCGGATTCTTTAAAAGTCGGAGCGTCGTGGTTTTCACTCGCTCCAGCACCGCTCCATCACGAGTACAATTCATGCCAACAGCCCGTAATGTAACTGCATATTTAGCAAGAATTCACATGATAAACATATTTAGCTATAGCTTGATAAACATAATCTATCCGATCAGAAGACTATAATGACAGCAATAGTCGAGCGTTGCAGGCTAGTTCTCACGGAGTTTGTCTTCCTTTTACTGATTATTTTCGGGTTAGAGCATGATTTAAACAGATACAGCACATTCACACGTAATCACTGTCGCATCACAAACAAAAATTTTACAGCTGCTTCAGCAGAAAGAAATGCTTCGCAAAAATGTATATTTTCCACAAACAAAATTTGCACAGCAGCTGAATTATACAATGCTGACAATGTTATTAGTTTGGCGTTTGGTAGGAAAAAAAAAAGTTTGCACATAATAGCCTAATCCCCTTTGAAACTCTCCTGTTATTTTATTATTTTTTTTTTTATAGGCTATGTTATGAACATAACATTTCAACTTTATCCACGGAGCGAGTGCGGAGCGGTGTTTTTCTGGTATCGGAGTGGAGTGATCGAAGCGCGAGGGAAATTGTTGCTGCTCCACTCTCACACACTCTGCTGCCGAGTGAAAGATGTTTCGCCTACGAAATGAACAAGACCGTCTGGTGTAGACACGGTTAGACAGT
The DNA here is from genome assembly GCF_018340385.1 of Cyprinus carpio. Lineage (NCBI taxonomy): Eukaryota > Metazoa > Chordata > Actinopteri > Cypriniformes > Cyprinidae > Cyprinus > Cyprinus carpio. The sequence goes on along the minus strand of NC_056575.1, from coordinate 24,811,350 downwards.
GTCTGCTATATTTACAAATAATTGATATAAGAAATAAAAATAAATAACCAAAACCAGCGGCATAACGAGATGAAAATATATTTACACTTGCTCTGTCCTCCGTCCATGACACTGACTCACTGCGGAGCTGCCAGTTTTAATCTGAACAGCTCTTAATGCTAAAAGTGGATGGTTAGATGCATGATGGGCTAGAATTAAAAAAATAAATTAATAAATAAAATAAAGGTCTTTCCAGCATTAAGGTAATAACATTACTGCTTTTTTTAATGTTTCAGTTATAAATTTGACTGGTAAATGATAAAGAATTATATTAAAACTTGTTTTGAACAATTTATTTGTCATTTGAATATTGATTTTAAGTAGGGAGGCAAAAAATAGATTTAAATCGTAAATCGGATTTTTTTTGTGAAGTAAATCGGATTTTTTTGTGAAAAAAATCGGGGATTTTTTTAGGCCATCGGCCAGCTCTAATGCAACAGTTTTTTTTTTTTTTTAGTTAGTTAAGGCAACTTCCTCTGAAATTAAGTTATAATCACTAATAAACTTTATTGCGCCTTACAGTAGTCAACATTTGAAGTGGATCAAACCTTTTATTTCTTTAAAGTTGTTTTAAAACCAATATGTCCTAAAAACCTGTTCTGCAAATTTGATACCCTCATAAGACACTGTCCATATGAAAGACCAAGAGATTCACACCTTTATCTCGACCCCCACAAGCTATACAGAACTACTCCAAACCCCAGCCCCCTCCAGCTGAACTGAATTCGGTCTGTTTTTTGGCCGTGAGGAACGCTGTGTTGTCATGATACTGGGTTGAAACATGCCTGCACTCACAGCAGCCCTACTCTTTTTATTCATTATTTTCCCGCAGCCCATATTATTATTATTATCACTAGACCAAAATAATAACAAATTCTCAATTGATAATTAATCATTATTTTTGAGAAAATCGTAGACGTTTGTGAACGTAGACGTTTGAGGCAGGTTTTAAGACCAAGCGGAATCCTCCGTCAGCTGCCTCCGCTTCACAGCGAGCGCGAGCGCTAATAATTGACCCAGCTTCACCGTCCACGTTTGGATTTTATAAAATCAGTTTGAGCGAATACAACTCATTGATCATGAGCCCAACATTTAGCAAGGCGGGAAAACATTCAGTCTACCTGAAGGAAGACGTATTTCATTGACCCAATGCTGTTAAATAGAGTAAAAAAACAAAAAAAAAAAAACACTGTAGCCTATTCTTAAGCTTGGAGCTCATTATATTGAAGTACAAATACAAACACCAGAAGCAACCTACACTCTCTAAGTGTTCTTTCACTGAAAAGTATGCATTTTATTTATTTACAGGCTATATGGTTAAAAAAATATTTTAGTTGAAAACTTTAAGTGCCATTGTTTTAAAAAAATGCATCATAGAAATGTTTCATAGACCTTCAGTTTTTATGCTTTAAAATCCAATGGACAGACATAGGCCTATATTATTGTACATTACAAATATTTGGATCGTCCCTTATTTTCTTAAAGACTAAATACTTATTTTCTTCAAGAATAAACATTATAAATAAAGAATAAAAGAAATAACCTCTATTAGCCCTTATTTTCCATTTCTGAAGTTAATTTGCAACTCTAATGATGATGTGACTCCCCTGACAGTGACACGTTCCTCAAAAAAAAAATAAAAAAAATAAAACCTTGTTACAGCTATGTGAGCGATTAATAGATTTAAAAAAGAAAAAAAGTGTTTGCTTGGTTTCCGAAATGGAAAACGAATACAGCTCGTAAAAAATTATATGATAAAAAAGTCATGATACATATTATTAATTCATAGAAATAATTTAAGCAATTAAAGCAGTTTTTTTTAAAATACCATATTCAATTTGAATTTCAATACTATTAAACTGACTTTAAAATCTTGAGTTTATAAGTTGAAACGGTAAAATGTCACAGTACATGTTAAATAGTCTCAATGAACTTGTATCTTATATAGTATCTGAAGACCTTGATTGCATGTTAGCATAAAACTAACAATATATTTTGACTTTTTTTTTAATGAACAATTCCTGTATATAATATGTGACATCAACCTTTATATCAAACATTTTGAAATCGTCCACAGCTGAGCATTGCGGGAGGCAGCTTGAGCGCGCGGAGTGAATGTGATGCACAAAGTCATTTTCAGATGCAATGGAAAAATAAAGCTGGATAAAATTATAGCTACACGAAACTTGTAAACAGTTAACAACACAGCCTAGATTAGGCCCATACTCTGTTCTTAAGTATATAATGTAAATTTGTTAACCCACAATAACAAATTTTAATCAATTAATTGCCTATTTTCATTTGTTGCATTTTTTTAAAAACGCTAAAAAATAAATTAAATTTCAGAGAGTTGCATTTTATTACATTCAGAAATAATAACGGCTGGCCTAATAATGTTATAATGTGCAAACAGGATATTTTTTTAGTTCCCTTCACTTTACAACAAATCCTTTAAATTTAACAAATTTATCAGAACAGAACAAGAATTACAAATATATAATTCTAATGGATAAATTTAATTGCATTATATAATAATATAGGCCTATAAACAAAACAAAAATAATAATTAAAAATAATTTAAAGCAATACATAAGGTAAGGTTGGGCTTATCTCTAATTCGGGACAAATCCAAACATGTTGCCCAGTTGAAGCTAAACTTTTATTCATTCGGTAAAATAGGCTTTGGATTTCACATGTGTTTCAGTATCTACGCAAAAAAAAAAAAAAAAATCATAATGAGCAAAAACATGCCAAAGTGGAACCGCTGCTCGCGCCGCATGGCTGGTGAACGTGAACGACTGCTGTTTCCAAATGAATATGTGCGCGTGAGGCACCAGCGCGATCAAAGTCACAATTCACAAATTTTTGGTCACACAGTAAAGGCATAATTCAAAAATGTAAACTGTTAGCAGTTTGAAAAATCAAGAATAATAACAGAGTGAATAAGAATTATTTGTAAATGCTGCACCGTTCTCATTTCGCTCTGCAAATGAAACCTTAATAAAAATAATTAAAACATTTATAACCAAATCTGTGGAGATAGATATATATATAGATAGATATATATATGCCTATTATGTAATGACTGTTTAATAAAAATAATATGTATAGTATATATATAAGCATTTTATATATATAACTATTTTATTTTTTTAATTTATATATATATATTAAAAAAATAAAAATGAGTTAAATATATAATTAATTGATTTTAAAATGCTTTTTAAAGAGACCCTGTTGTGGCACCAGTGGACTGTCCTGTGGTGTGACAGTACAGGCGTCACACCAGTGGACATTATCTGTAACTCCAAAGGAGGTTTATGCCTTTTGTGTCAGGTAATGACCCTGCTATTCAGAGCTAACCTGTCATTAGCAGTTAGCAAGAAACATTTGCATAATTTTCTATGATTATGTAGTTTAACATGCACTTTTTAATTAAAAAAATAGGATGTAGGAGTGTCATATAAATACACAACAAAGCGTAAAACATTTGTAGTGGTTCCAAAAAAGTTTAAAGGATATGGTGTCACTCCAGAGCACATGGTTTTCAGATACAAAATGTGTCTAGTTCCTACATTTTCAGAAATGTATGGATGAAAAAAAAAATGATTGCCATTTATTAAAATAGTAAATTATGCCAGAGGTATTTATAAAAATATTAATGCTTTTATTTTTCATTTACAAAAGATGTCTTTTATTGAACCATGCTTGAGACAATCACACCACAGGACAATTTTGAGATTTGGCTCAAAAATGTAAATCGAATAACATTGCAGCTTTTTAACAGTCCGTGTAGGACAAAGAAATGTGTGTGTGTATATAAATATATATATCATATATTAAATAAAGATGTCCTGAAATATAATGGGGGTCCAGTACTCCAGGACTTTTCCCTGGAAAATGGCACATCTGGTCACCTGGTATAGGCCACATCTGGCCCACAGACAACAAGCCAGAACTCACCCTAAAACCGGTTTGATGTGTGTGGGCCAAATCTGGCCAAAATGACCTCTGCCAGTGCCAGAACTCAGCCATTTGCACCATATTTGGCCCAGATGAGACCCGGAAGTGTATGCTATAAGGGTAATGTCTCTTTTAAGTCTCATGCTAGCTTCACGTGGATCTTACGATCACAAACTCGCCAGTCTGATGTTAGTCAAAGGATGTAGGTAGACTAATACATGTTTTGCCTGCCCCCTATTGCTTGTTTATGACAAAAGTGTAGTTTATTTAGTCTTTTCCCATACTTGCTAACAGGCTAGAGAGCTCCAAGCCTGGCAAGACTCTTTGTCACTTCCCTTAAATATTTAGACCAGACAACAAAGAAATCTTTAAATCAGTTGTAAAAACATAAAAGACCTTTTGGTTTTTTTAGGTTCCCGTGATCACATCAGGGTCACACCTGGCTGGAGATAAACATTCTCACAGACCCCTAAAGGGGGACACACCCCCTTCTCAGCAGAACACAATTCTACAAAAGTTCTCAATCTTTCTCATAATACAAGCAACTTCTGTGAAATTGAGACCAATTTACCAATCGCACAGAGACCTTTAAAATGATACCAAACATGAAGTGGAAAAAACAACATATTCACAAGATATAACATGGCATATGGATAGTCTTGCTTTTGGGGGAGAAGAGTCAGAGGCAGGGAGGGGAGAGGAGAGGAGAGGGAGGAAGGGAGTCGTAAATGAGTAAGGAGATAGGCGTTGTTTACTCTCCTTGAAGATCTCTTTTCCAGACCAGTTTTATTGTTTTATTGCATGACAGCATGGTATCTGGTTTGTGTGAGTTTCTGAGTTTTGGCTTGAGGAGTTAATTTCATAAGGAAATAATTTCACTCCTTTCAGAATAATAAATATTAATTGTTCCTAATAACACATGAATTGGGAGAGAAATTATGATTATAGACTAATTTCCATGCATACAGAGTGTGTTTGTGAAAGTTAGACAGCTTAATGAGGAGCTTGGTGCATTTAAAATCACAGGCAAGAAGAAAATGAAGACCACCACATTTTAAAAATTATTCTCACAAAGACAAGGCAATTTCAAACGACGTCAATCTTAATAACCACGATTAATCTTGTATTTAATCATTTATAATTGATATATAATTATTCATGAAGGCTGGAAGCGAAAAATGTCTTATATTCAGGTGTGCAGATTTTCTTTTCCCATCACAGATACAGCAGTGACACATATGTAAGGTTCACGCACTCGGTCCAAGGAAAGGTATCCGGTGCTGGCTGAAGGTTTCCTACGTGTTCTGTCTTTTCAGCACGTAGAGTTATTCAATTTAAATCCAATTCTAATCTGACTCCATTTTATTATTTAATCTGACTCCATTTAAATGCAAATTGGTTGTATGCCTTTTTAATTAATATTCTTCTGACATTTGATTATTCTAGTTAACTCTATTTTTATATTAACTCATTCATTCTTAATTTTTTTTATTTACTCGTTCATTAGGAATCTATGTCGCTCAGGGTGTATCATGCCAGCCGGTGTATACATATACCCCACGATCACAAACTCTCCAGTCTGATCATTAGTTATAACTAGAGGTTATGACTAACTATTTAATAGACTGCCTCATGTGTCCACACACTTCATACTTATGTATTTTTCTAAAAGTCTGGTATGCATCTTTTACTCTAAGATTCACCTTTGAGAATTTGATGTCTGATTTGATATCTCTGAATTGGCTAGGTAATTGCCATAATACTTACCTGACTGATAATAAATTGTTACATTTGATTTACTCTGAGTTACTCTGAAATTGTTTCCTCAAGTAGATTAAAGTGAAGGCTATGTTTCCGCAAATCTGCGTCCAGGGTTAAGTGCATACTAAAACTGACTAATTCTGACTAACCGCTTGACTTTAGTTAAGTTGTACTCAGTTGCAGTAACTATGGGGGGCTAGTCAGAGCACTGGTCATAACCGCTGGTTATTGTCTCAGCTTTAATTAAGTTGTACGTAGTTATATAACTGTCGGGGGGCTAGACAGATAGTGCTAGCATAACCGCTGATTATAGTTTGAGCTTTATTTAAGTTGTACGTAGTTAATCTTAACTATCGGGGCTAGACAAAGAGTACTAGCATAACCGCTGATTATTTTCTCAGCTTTAATTAAGTTGTACGTAGTTATATGACTGTCAGGGGGGCTAGACAGATAGTGCTAGCTTTAACTAAGTTGTACATGGGTAACTGAGGGGGACTAAACAAAAATACTATTTTAAATATGATAAGCATGGGTAACCTATTAAATAGTATTTGTCATAACCTCTGACTACTGTTTAGACTGGCGAGTTTGTGATCGTGGGGCACACATAGAAGAACGGCCGTCGTGGAGCACCCTGAGCGACATAGATTCCTAATGAACGAGTAAATATAAAGTCAAGAGTTAACTAGAATAATCCAATGTCAGAATAATAATAATAATAATTAGAGACAGACAAACAACCAATTTGCCTTTGAACGTAAATTCGAGGTCATACAAAAATGGAGTCAGATTAGATTATTAAATGGAGTCAGATTTGATTTTAAATTGAATAACTCTACGCACTGAAAAGACCGAACACGCAGGAAACCTTCAGCCAGCACCAGATACCCTCCTTGGACCGTGTGCGTGGACCTTACAAGCACAATACGCACAGTGAGCACTTTGACTGTCAGGATTAGTGATGGAGCTAAAGCGTCTCTCTTTAATTTCACTAACGTTACTTTTTTTAAAAGATTAAGTTTATCATCACTCTGATTATAAGGATTTCATAGCTTTTCATAAAACTTCTAACTAATCATTTTTTCTTACCTTTTACCCACTTTAAAAAATTACAAACACAACAATAAAAAAATTAAGAAAAAAGCTGAACTCAGAGACGAGGGCATTTCCAGGAGACAAGGCTATACTTCCACCGCCTAATGTTGTAAGGGTAATTTTTATAACAATATAATTTAATACAATTACCTTATTAAATGTTTCTGTCATTTTTGTCAAGTATTTGGAGGTGGATGCTGCACACTGCTGGTGGTTGAGGAGATTCTTCTTCTATGTAAAGCACTTTGAGTGCCCAGAAAACACTATATAAATGTAAGGAATTATTAATTTTTTATTTAAATCTAACCAGTTTCTTCAGTCAATCACAATACTGTAGACTGCATATAAAATGATTTACAGGCTGTTTAATGCTGATCATGTACTGTATGTGTCTTTACACAAAAACTACATCATGTAAATATCCTAGAAATGAAAAACACAGGAACTCATAATGAGTCCAGCTGCAATATCATGACAAAATCATTGTTTATTATTGCCCTTGATGTTGTAATAATGATTATTAATTTTGATTGATACAAAGTGTTTTTGAAGGGATCATCTCATATTCTGGTCTGTGTTAAACATAACTATACTTTGACATTTTGTTGTACAGTGTAAACTGCTCACACTCACACCCCAAACATTCATATGTGTTAACATATATGGAAAAATAAACAACGGTTTCAGAATTTGTGTTTTCACAAAGGCTTATCAGTTGCATTGTTATTGTTTGTTGTGGGGTTTATCTGTATAGAGTGCTATCATTATAAAAAGCAGACTACCAGAGTGTCACTTTTTGATTTGAATTTGCTGGTTGCAATTTTCACCATGATGGTAAATTATTAGATGTATTATTTCGATTTTCTTCCAGTATTTCAAAGGGAATGAGCTGTGTTCTGACCTGAAGCACAAGAAAAGCTAAAATGTTGGGGCTGAGCACAGAGAAAGCACTGAAACAACTTAATTTAATTGAATGTACATTCAACTTACATTACATGTATATGTCACAGTTATACTACATTAACATTAGAATTGTAAACCGAAAAAAAGTGAGACAAGTGTGAGTATTCACAATTTCTTACGAAAATTAATAATTTTCCAAACCTAACTAAATAACTGGAGACAAAGTTATTTTTAACTGCACATAGATCACAAACCTCTGAAATCGGTTGATAAATGTGAACGTTATCGTGTTTTTATCCAGAAACAGCGGCTCCCCCATTTACTTCCATGTAGTTTTAAGGCAGCCTTGCCTGCACATACATGGCGGACGCGTTGATGTGTCGCAGCAACGGCTAAAAGCGGCCAATTTATGTCTATGGACCCACCCTCCACTAGTGAAGTTTGGATCATTTTACCGACTCGGACCTTTGTGTCTCGTTCAGCAAAATGAACGAATCTTTTTTCGTGCCATTTCATTCATTTTATCAAATAGAATTAAAACGTTATCTGTTACTTCCCTAACACTAGTACCGTAAGTTGATCACACTACAAACGTTGATCACACTACAAACAATACAAAACTATAATGCTATAATAAACAGAAAATATTAATTCATTGTTTACTTGGGTCTTTAGCTCACCTCAACTCTTATCTGAAAAGTCTTAGGGTTTAAGTTAACCAATGCAGTCTCGTACACATCGCGAGGCTCAGCGTCTCTCCAGTTTTTGCAATTCAAGGTGGCGGCGCGTACACATCGCGAGGCTCAGCTTCTCTCCAGTTTTTGCAATTTTGCAGTATTATTCCTGCTCATCTCAGGTCTGTTCGTACTGAACAGCTTTGCTTTAACATCATACACCCGACGGGAGCTTTTGGATATCGGTGAGGACTTTTCCAACAGTTTTATCACCAATCTTCGACTCATCCCTGAGGTCGCCAGAACTGCACAACTGAAGTGCTCGCAGGCGGCGTCGAGATCGTAAACAAAGGCGGGGGAAGCACGGAGGTCTAAGAGCTAAGCTAAAGCTAACACCGCTCCAGCTCTCTTTGCCGAGCATTTTCCTCGCTAATGTGCGGTCACTGGTGAACAAAATGGATGAGTTACGACTTTGCATCACCCACAGTAAGAGACTTTTGGAATGCAATGTCATGGTTTTCCCAGAAACATGGCTACACAACGACGTTCCCGATAATGATATTGAGCTAGCCGGACGCTACACGCTCCGGGCAGATAGAACAGCAGATGACTCCGGCAAGACAAGAGGTGGTGGATTGTGCATTTATGTTAACAAAGCTTGGTGTGCGAACACTGTCATTGTTGGGAGACACTGCTCAGCTAACCTAGAGTAACTCAAAGCTAAATTTAAACCAACTTAACTGCCGCGGGAGTTCACTTCCACCATAATAACTGCAGTCTATATTCCACCGGATGCTAATGCCAAGCTTGCTTTGAACGAACTTCACGCAGCCATTAGTAAAACAACAGACTGCTCACCCGGAGGCTGCTTTTATTGTCGCGGGTGATTTTAATCACTGCAAATTAAAAGACAGTGCTCCCCAAATTCCATCAGCATGTTTCCTGCCACACCAGAGGAGACAAAACTTTGGATCATGTTTACACAAACATTGATGGAGCTTATACCGTGACCCCCCTCCCCCCCACCTTGGACAGTCTGATCACCTTTCTTTGTTTCTCACCCCCCAAGTATTCACCCCTCATCAACCGTGTGAAGCCATCAGTGAGAACCATCAAAGTGTGGCCAACTGGAGCAGACTCTTTACTTCAGGACAGGTTTCAACACACGGACTGGAGTATGTTTGCTTCTCAGGCTGCCTGTGGCTCTCACACGGACATTGATATCTATACCTCCTCTGTACTGACTTACATCAACACCACCATTGACAGTGTTACATCAGAAAAACCGATCACAACATACCCTAATCAGAAGCCATGGGTGAACAAGGAGGTGCGAATTCTGCTAAAAGCCCACAACACTGCCTTCAGGTCAGATGACGCGCAGGCCTACAGTAAATCCAGGGCTAACCTGAAAAGGGGCACCAAAAAGGCCAAGTACTGCTACAAGCTGAAGGTAGAGGAACACTTTTCCAACTCTGACCCCCCCGACGCATGTGGCAGGGCATCCAGGTCATCAGTGACTACAAGCCAAGCAACTCCACTCCAACTGTCACGGACGTCTCCTTCCTTAACGAGCTTAATGACTTTTATGCTCGCTTCAACAGCGACAGCAAGGAGACGTCCACCAAAACCACACACTCAGCAGACCACCAACCTCTCAAACTCACCTCCACAGATGTCCACACTGCATTGAGCCGGATCAACGCACACAAGGCTGCCAGCCCGGACGGCATTCCTGGACGTGTGCTTAGAGCATGTGCAGAGCAGCTTACAGGGGTCTTCACAGACATTTTCAACCTGTCCCTCACCCAAGCAACTGTGCCAACATGTTTTAAGTCCACATCCATTGTGCCAGTCCCGAAACACTCCTCCCCGATGTGCTTAAATGACTACCGCCCTGTAGCACTCACACCCATCATTATGAAGTGCTTTGAGCGATTGGTCCTAGCACACCTCAAAGACTGCCTCCCACCCACACTGGACCCACACCAATTTGCCTACCGCAGAAACAGGAGCACAGAGGATGCAGTATGCACAGTGCTGCACTCTGCACTCACACACTTGGACAATAACAACACATATGTACGGATGTTGTTTGTTGACTTCAGTTCAGCATTTAACACTGTCATTCCCTCCATTCTCACCAAAAAAACTCTACACATATACATTAACACCTCCCTCTGCAACTGGATCATGGACTTTCTGACCAGCAGACCTCAGCATGTTAGGTCAGGCCACACCTGCTCCTCCACCATCACACTTAACACCGGCGTACCACAGGGCTGTTTGCTGAGCCCATTCCTCTACTCCCTCTACACCCACGAAAGCAAGCCTGTGTATGGATCCAACTCCATCATTAAGTTTGCAGATGACACCAAGGTGATTGGCATCATCAGTGACAACGATGAGACTGCCTACAGGGAAGAGGTACAGCACCTGGCCACATGGTGCGCTGACAATAACCTGCTCCTTAACACCAGTAAGAAAAAGGAGCTCATTGTGGACTTCAGGAAGAAGAAAGGAAGCACGCATGACCCCATCCACATTAACGGGATGGTTGTTGAACGTGTCTCAAGCTTCAAGTTCCTGTGAACCACCATCACGGAGTACCTGTCCTGGACCACAAACACCTCCAGCCTGGTCAAGAAGGCTCACCAACGCCTCTTCTTCCTCAGGACACTGAAGAAGAACCAGCTGTCTTCAGCCATAGTGGTGAACTTTTACTAGTGTGCGATCGAGAGCAATCCTGACCAGCTGCATCACAGTCTGGTATGGGAACTGCTCGGTGGCTGACCGCAAAAGCACTGCAGAGGGTGGTGAAAACTGCCCCAACGCATTCACAGGGACACCACTTCCTGCTATTGAGGACATCCAGAGGAAAAACGCTGTCTACGTCGAGCTCGCAGCATTCTTAAGGACTCCTCTCACCCTGACCATGGACTGTTTAACCTCTGTCACGGTGTCTGTTCTGTGTCTCCCTGGGTGGCCACTAGAGGTCTCACTTCCCCTTATTGTCACCTTCGTCAGAACTTCATTTCCCACTAGCCTGAGCTGCTCATCACTGTTCCTTGTATTCAGCTGTCACCACTTACCTTGTTTGCACCTGTCTTTAAATACCCTGGTTGGTTTCTGTCATTGTTACGGAGTCCTTTGTTACGAACTTAGCCAGGCAATGGTCAACATCCAGGTAATCCGTCCCAAACAAGAAACATAGACAAACATCCAGAAACACACGAAAACCACAGGGAACCAGGAAAACACAGGGTGACATTCAACAAGGACTCCGTAACAATGACAGAAACAACCAGGGTATTTAAAGACAGGTGCAAACAAGGTAAGTGGTGACAGCTGAATACAATGAACAGTGATGAGCAGCTCAGGCTAGTGGGAAATGAAGTTCTGACGAAGGTGACAATAAGGGGAAGTGAGACCTCTAGTGGCCACCCAGGGAGACACAGAACAGACACCGTGACAACCTCCTGCCCTCCGGGAGGCGCTTCAGGAGCCTCCGGACAAGGACCAGCAGATCAAGGAACAGCTTTTTCCCTACAGCTGTCTCCTTACTGAACTCTGGCCCTCTGACACCCCCCACACCATACACACAGACTCCTCCCCACTTCATCACTACATCTGACCGATTTATTTATTTATTTATTTACAACAAGCAAAAAACAGTAAACTTGCTATTACTTGCACTACTGTCTGTTCATCCAGGAACACTGATTAACCCATTTGCACACTGAAATATTTTCTATGCACTTTACTTCCATTGCAATAGTGTAAATTGTTCATATGTTCATAGTTCCTGCCTATAGTGTACATACACTTCACATATTTCATCTGTATAGTATGTTCATAGTACACCTATCTGTATATCATGCTGATAGTATTTAAAAATCTGTAAATTTTGTCCATAATACTTATCTGTATAGTTTATTGTACATATTGTAGACCTTGTATATTCTGTACTTACTGCTTATTGCACTTCTGGTTAGATGCTAACTGCATTTCGTTGCCTTGTACCTTACATGTGCAGTGACAATAAAGTTGAATCTAATCTAATCTAATCTTACGAGTCTTTCGGGTTTTCGAGTCGTTCCTTTATCACGTGACAGACCCATAAGCTTTGACCATAGACTGGAGTTACCCTGGCAACAAATCTGTGTGTATATTATTACTAGTATTATTATTATTATTATTATTATTATTATTATTATTATTATTTTTGTCTTTAAGTGATTTTAAGTGTACTGCCTTAATGTTTTAATGTTTGTATTGTTTAATAATAATAATAATAATAATAATAACAATAATAAAAAGACTGTATAAAAGGCTTTAACCTATCGTTCGTTCTTTTTTCACGTGACGTGACAGCATTGGATAGAGAAATTTATTTACAAGCTTCCTTACAAACGGGTGCATAGTCATTATTATTATTATTATCATCATTATCATCATCATTATTATAATCATTATTTACTCTTACAGTAAAGGTCTCAAATTGTAGCTTTTTACTTCGTACAGTTTATAAATGTATGAATTTCTGTCATATGGGTTATTTTCTATACCACTGAATTTGTGTAACTAAGGTAATACCCAAGAGTTGGTTTCTTATATTATTATTAAGTCTCTTTCCAGCTCAGACTGCATAGGTTAAAGCTTATGGGTCTGTCACGTGATGAATGAATGATTCGAAAAAACCGAGGACTCGATAGATGAACTAATCAATTCTTTTTAGACCCGATTATAATTAAAGCTCAAAGAAGATTGTATGCATGGTTCAGAGAGACTTGAGCTTGAGAGGCAGAATACTGCTTGCTAAGGCTTACATACTCTGTACTCTCTCTATATGTGGACAAACTCATCTGTTCACGCATTACCTAATCTTTGCTCATGTTTAATTATTCGCATATTAATGCATCAGTTCATGTGTTAGTTAACCTGAACTATGCCTGTAGACAGCTTTTTTAAGTTGTAATACCAGTAATGTCCCCACGTTTATTTAGCAGCGAACCCACACAATAGATAAACAATACTACCTCCCCATTTGGGAATTGATGTGGGCTATGGTCAAACTTGGAAACTATCTAACATCAAATGATATGCTTCTCAGTGTTTTAGACTGTTTATAAACATGACTTACCATTAACTAAGCATTTACTAGGGAATTTGGGAACTTTAAAGTACAGTGCAACTAGTCCCCACATTAACTTGTGTGTTACAAAATATTTGTAGACCTGTTTATTAACACATGATTAGGCATCCGAATACAAAACTGAATGTGTACAACGAGACATTCTTATGGATTTGTGTAGGGAGCAAAACGGTTGATGAAAAGACACCCCGTAGCAGAAGCTACAGGGAAATGGTGTCAATGCATGAAAAATGATATAGTAAGTTTCGGGCCCCCCCCCCCCCCCGGCCCTCTATGTCTATACTTGTGTGCTTGCTTAAATAGGGGTCCCCCCCATCCCCACACAAAACAGCCTTAGCATATTTTCTAACCCCAACCCCCCCCCTTCTTCACAAAGCCCCCACTTAAGAGAGAGCATCATTTATGCGAAAATCAGAGATGAAGAGTCATAAAGTGATGTAATAACTCAAGTTTGCTTTATTTGACTTATGTTTGTTTTTCTTGAGTTTGCATTTTGAATTTGACTTGTGTTTTGAATAGGGCTGGGCGCTATAGCTGAAAAAGCTGTATCACACATAATCAGTTGTTTTCATAGCCGTCGATATCGATTAATCATTGATATTTTTTATGACCCATTTAAAATAAGGACCAGGAGCGACAAAATATATGACATTTAAACATTTTTATTTTTAAACTTAACCTTCCTCTGATCATACATCCCTCAGTTAAGACAGAAGAACCATGTCCACAACCATGGAAAACTTTAAATAATTAAAATGTACACATACGTCTAAAGTCACAATGAACACTTACAATTATCTCTTAACATTTAAGGTGCAAAATGAAACACTGTAAGAAATGCTAATAAAGTAATAATAAAATCGTGCAAAGTGTTCAATATAAACAGAGAATACCTGAGAATTTAGTGCAAGTTTAGTGCTTAGGAAGTTCACTAGCTGTTCACCCTTCTGGTGAATAAAGTGTTTTAAAATATGTGCAGTGTTTTGTAAACATAAATAAAACTGAGGTAGATGAGATACATCTGTATATAAAAAACAACACCTGATACAGTACAGTAACATTGTTTGAAATATAAAACCTGCAGAAATATGAAAAAGTATCCCACGTTGGGATCAGGTGCCTGTTGTTTTTGTCAGAACTTCAGTGATGGCCTTTTGTTGCTCTAAGGGACCCTGGCCACTATCTTTTGTCTTGAGTCCCCACCTGGTTAGTGACTCCTGTGACCAGTGGTAGTGTGGGGAAGATGAGACGTTCTGTTCCTGGCTTTAGAGAGCGCACTCTTTTTCTTCCACGAGTAAGAAAAGGTAGATTCCACTTTCTTGCACACACCTAACAGCCCTCTTCACTCTGTTATCTTTCCTGCAGCACCTGCCGAAAAACAACGCCAGCGTGAACGGTAACTGCTAATAGATCACCCACAGAAACCATGCACACAGAAAACACCACACACACAGAGTCATGTCAGTGTGTAAAGCTGCTTCCATAGATCATAAGATAATTATAATATATAATCTCAATTACTGGCTAATAAAATCATTCATAGGAACCCCAACATTGATGACGAGCATTAAATGCAAAGCTACTCACCAATAGCAGAGTGCAAACGATGGCTAAAACACTGCAGCCGTGTCCAGGTTGTTCAGTGAAGTTGCCTTCACTACATTTGCCCTTTTTGCTGTTGCCCTGCTGTGGTGATGCACACAATTTTGTCTTCAATCAGACTTTCCAGGACAACAGTGCCTCCTTCAAGCCTTCTGCTGTCACTTCTCCTGTGTGATCTTCAAGGAAATATGCAGTCTCAAGGCATCTGGTTTTCAAACCCCATTCCATTGTCGATGAAGTAAATGGTCAAGCTAATGTATGGCTCAGAAGTACGGCTTGACCACAGGTCAGACATTGTTGGCAAAGTACTTGGGACAATATTTCTTGCTGCACAGATTCTTTGACATTACATACAGCTTGGAATGGCAGTCTTAGAAAAAGTACTTTCAGCCAGGCCAGAGAACAAGCTGGGTCAAGCACGTTATAAGCTTTTTTAAACTGACTTCTCGACAGTGCTAAGCGGAAGCAATCTTGGCTATATGATATGCCACTGCCTCCGTATATCTTTGTACCATTAGATCTTTGTCATACAGGCACTGATGCAGAGTACCTCTCCATGTGGTCTGCTGCTTGTGCGATGTTGCAGCTACGATGTTGTTGGTTAATACGGCTGCTGCTCCAAAGGGTGAGCGGCTAAGGTGGGTAAAGCAAGTTCGTGGTATTCACCAGTGTTCGCTGGGGGACGACGGTCTTGCATAATTGCAGACGACATCATGGTCTGACTTACGGTCAGATTTATAATCTTCCAAAAACTGCCATACTGGCGAGCTGACCTTTTCCTCTTTATTTACTATTTCCTCGCTCGTGCGGCAACCTCTTTTTGCTTATCAGTCCGCGGTTACTGAAGAGGAATCCAGCAGACCAGCACGAGACAAAGAGTATGGCGCAACCAAAACTTGATCACTGTTACACACGATTGGCTGTTTAGCGTGTCCACTGCCTATGTTGATAGGTTACCAGAGAGCGGTGCCTTTGTTAATGCAACCAACAAAAAACTTGCCTTCGCAACTCATTGTTTTCTTCCGAACGACAGAATAAAAAATATCGAACGTTTTAAATCGAACACATTTTTTTATTGGTATCGATCTCGTGTCTATCGTGCTACATATCGTTATCGTTTTTATCGCCCAGCCTATGTTGAATCTGTCCTCGGTGACTGAGGGTCCTGACTTTAGGTCAGAAGAAATGCAAATAATACAATAATACAAATATTCTTATTCACTCTGTTAGTATTCTTGATTTTTTGGCAAACTGCTTTAACACTTGGCATTTTTGATTCTGCCTTTCTTGTTGACCAAGAATTGTGAATTGGACTTTGATCTCGCGCTGGGTGCCTCCAGCGCACATATTCATTGGAAAACAGCAGTCGTTCCACAGGAGAGCCATGCGGCCGAGCAGCGGGCACTTTGAGCATAATTTTTGCTAATTATGAAAATTTTTGTTGGTTCGTCGATACGGAAAACGTGTGAATCCAAGCCGTATGTTCCCTAATGAATAAGAGTTTAGCGTCAATGGCAACCATGTTGGGATTTGGTCCCATTAAGAGATAAGCCCAACATATGTATCGCTTTACATTATTTAAATTATTTATTTTTATTTATAAGCCTCTTTATTATATACTGCCAATTATAGTTACATTAGAATTATATTTTGTATTCTTGTTCTTTTCTGTAAATTTGTTACATTTAAGGATTTGTTGTAAAGTGAAGGGAAACTAAATACCTGTTTGGTACTTAGCCTATAAGCTTATTAGGCTGCCGGTTTATATTCTGAATGTTAAAATGTACTGTCACAAACTAATTTATTTTTTAGCGTGTTTCGTGTCTGGTTTTAATCACATCTTTTATTTTTTCCCATTGAATCTAAAAATGACTTTGTGTCTCACATTCACTCCGTGAGCTCATCTGCCCTCTGCAACTCCGCTGTGGACGATTTTCAAATGTTTGTTCGAAGTTTCTGTCACATAGTATATACAGATTGTTCATTAAAAAAAAAAAAAAGTCAAAAAGTATTTGTTAGTTTTATGGTCATGCAATCAGTTCTCGATACTATACACGATACAAGTTCATTAGACTATTTAACATGCACTGTGACATTTTTACCGTTTCCAACTTATAAACCTCCTTGAGATTTTAAAGTCAGTTTAATATATTAAAATTCCAGTTGAATCTAGTATAAAAGGTTTGACTTGCTTAATTAATTTTAATATGAATTAAAATTACATGCCTTTTTCATCAAGCATTTTTTTTACGAGATGTATTCGTATTCTGAATCCAGCACCCACTTTTTTCTTTTTTAAATCTATATCGCTCGCATATCTCCTCAACCTCTTTTTTTTTTTCTTTTAAGGTCCGGGATGCAAAAGATAATAACACATCTTTAGATTGCAAATTAACTTCAGAAATGGAAGCTAAGGGCTAATAGAGTCTTTCGTTTTAATTAATTTTCTTTATATGGTTTAATTTCTTAAGAAATACGTATTTTTCTTTATAAAAATGGACAGAAATTGGGATTATCCAAATATTGTAATGTATACGATATGGCCTATCTCTGCCTGCAGTTAAAAAGTTATCATAATTTGTTTTGATCACCCATTTTGATAGGCTTCTTTCTTCGAAAGTAAAAATAATAATTTCATAAAAAATGCCATTCGCCTGATAAATTTACCATTATAGAAAATTGGGGTAGTAATTTAGAGGTGAACTCCAGTGAAAAGTAACAAATGGCATGGGATTTTCAAAGCATACACTGAAGGTCTATGAACAGTTTCTAGATGCTTGTATTAAAACACTGGCACTTAAATTTTTCAACCAAACTTTATTTCACCCCATATATCCTGAGATAAATAAAATGCAATCCGTTCATAAAGAACCTGAGAGGGTAAGGTTGCTTCTGGTGTTTGGATTTGTACTTCCATATAGAGCTCCAAGTTAAGAACGGGCTTACCATGTGTTTTTTTTTTAATCTCTATTTAACAGCATTGGCTCAATGAAATCGTCTTCCTTCAGGTAGACTGACATGTTTTTTTCTGCCTTGCATAAGGATTGGGCTCATGACAGTACGTTGTATTTGTCTCAAACTGATTTAGTACATCAACCCGCAGGACGGTGAACTGGGTTCGTATATGCTCCGCTGCGCGCTGTGACGCGGGAGCAGCTTGACGGAGGAGTCCGCTGGTCTTAAAGCCTTCCTCAAACGCCTACGTTCACAATAACATGGTTTTTGCAAAATAATAGATTAATTATCAATGATCAATTTTTGTTATTCATTTTGGTCGATAAAATAATAATAGGGGCTGCGAGAAAATAATGAAAAAAAGAGTAGGCTGCTGTGAGTGCAGGCATGTTTCACCCGTACCAGGGAACACCCGTTCCTCACAGACAAAAACCAGACCGAGTTCAGTTCAGCTGGAGGGGGCTGGGGAGTTCTGTATCACTTTTGGTGTCGAGATAAAGGTGTGAAGCTCTTGCTCTTTCATATTAGAACAGTGATCTTATGAGGGTTTCAAACTGGCATAAGCAGGTTTGAGGACACTTTAAAGAAGAGTTTGTCCACTTCAAATGTTGACTACTGTATAGCGCGTAAAGTTTATTTAATTAGTTTATACTAAAATTTCAGAGGAAATGCCGTTAACTCAACAAAACTAAATAAACTAAATAACAAAATAACAATAAAAAGATGCAAACTGTTGCATTTGGGCTGGTGATAGGCCCTTATGGGCTAAAACAAGAAAAAAATTCAAATCACAAAAAAATCCGTTTTACGATTTAAATCAATTTTTTTTGCCTTCTACTTAAATCATATTCAAATGGACAAAGAATTTTTCAGACATTTTACATATAATCTTTATTATTTCCATCAAATTTATAACTGAGACAATGCTTTTCTGCTGTGGCAATTTGTTTTTTTGTATTGAAAATACAGGACCTTTCGGTTATTTTATGCTACAAGCGACATTTCTTACAGATTTCAAAATCACGATACAGAACGAAGTCTGTAAGATTTACATTGGTTAGCATTAGTGCGACAGCGATTGCGTGTGAATGTGCTGTATCTGTTTAATCACGCTTAAAACACCCGAAAATTCAGTAAAGTAACAGACACTCCTTGCGAGTTGCCTGTAACCTCGACTATTGCCGTCATTAATAGTCTTCGATCGGAGGATTATGTGGTATCAAGCTATAGCTAAATATGTTTTCAGTGAATTCTTGCTAATATGCAGTTATCTTATACGGATGTTTGGCATGAATTGTATCGTGAGTGGCGGGTGCTGGCGCGAGTGAAACCACACCGCTCCGACTTTTAAAGAGATCCGCTCCTCTTCGCTCAGACTCACTCCTATCCGCTCATCACCTGCCTCGCAGCGCGTCCCTCAGATGCGCGGGAGGTTGAACCCATCACAACTACGATCCCTGAGTGAGCGTCGCCGTTTTATTTTTGTTGCTCCATACATATTTTTTTAGAGTAGAATATATTTTCACAGAATGTGCCTATTATACAATAGGCCTATTTAAACCTCTCTTTAAGTTTCTAATCCCAAACCGCGTCCGACGTCATAAAGTATCCGTCCTATGACTGGTTATAGTGACAAAAAACCACATACAGTTTTGTGGGATCATTATATTTTGTATACTTGATGTGATTTAAATGCACAAACCAGAAAGCAACAAATCTGCAGAGCATAAAAATGGTAGGCCATTCTTCCAAACATAAAATATCAGTTTTTATTAATGTTCGTTTTTGTGTTTCAGAGGGAAAATCATGTTCACAGGCTGCAGCTCCATTTTACAGACCGTTCTGAAGAAGAATTTATCAACGCTTATAAAATGCTTTAACATACTTTAACAGAGATGTCTAGAGGGTAGTTTAATAGATTCTGGGCCTCCCCGGATATGCATTTTTCTCGTTACTAGATCGTTTCAGTGGTCATTATTTATTCAACTAAGCGCGTAGGTTTATATTAAAGTTTACACTATTTAATCCATATGAGCCTTAATATATTCCGTGCTCAAAGTACCGCATTAAGTTTGCCACAAAGCCAGCAAATAACCTATATACTTGTGAAAAAGGAGACATTTTAATATTGAGTAATAACATAAGTGATTTCTTTGTCGGGCTACAGAGTGAAATTCCACAGGTGCTGACTCTCTCCAACACATGACGCCGCGCCTTTAGAGAGAATATGGTACACCTTCTTCATATTACATAATGCTTTCGTTTTTGAATTGATTCGTTTAAAAGACATTTCAAGCCTTTCTGGTAGATATATTGTCTCATGTTGTGAGACACCCAGATTTTCAGTTATGTTCATTATTATGGAAAAAATCACGTGCTCTGAGAGAGGGCGCTGCTACCCTGTCAGGGGCATTCATAATTTTTCGCACAAACATTGAATATGAATATACAATTCACATTTTTGCATAATGCAATTACACAGTAAAATATTTTTTTTTTACATGCAAGTTACTCCCAAAATAAAACCAAACACAAGGTTGTTAATTAAGATTCAAATGTATACAAATACGAATTAAATGCTGCACATGGCGCTCAGCATGCATGCGCCGCCGAGCCAAATCATTGCAACTCTGAACTTTTACAGAATATTGACAGAACCGCAGCTTTATGCGGGTGCAATTTATTTGTTTCAATTTAGTTTGTTTCTCACCTTTCACTTAAATTATAGGAACTCAGAGTAAAGAAGACGTCCATTTAAAATCCACACATCCGTCCAATTATGAAGGCGCTTTTGTTGACATCGTGTGTATTTTGGTGTTGATTATAATTGACTTGAGGACGTTTATTATAATCAGGTCCATTTCTTTAGAGTTTCAAGTGATTTATGCTAAATGCGTGCAGGTGTGTAATTTATTCCGTGTACTGGTGTTTTTAATTAGGCCTAAATCAATGGGATCGAATTTACAATGGCCCCTCACGTTTTACTAAAGATAATAAAATAGTTTGTAAAAACCACACAGCCTGCTCCCTATGCTTCACCAATTTTAATGCTCCGGTGCAAAGTAACCACTTTTCTCGTTTGAAAGTATCACACACATTCTATTACACAGTAATATACTGGCAGCACTGTTTAAATGTGTCAAATCAAACTCTATGGTGTGTATGAAGAAATATAAGCGACAGGCGCCTGTCATAGCTTGCCTTTGTCCTCCGGCTTGAATCTCGTCTCAAGAAACGGCACATATCTTCATGAAGGACTGCTACTTTTCATCTGTGAATAGTTAAATATTTAACTGCCTCAACGTGTTTTTCCCTTTCATTTCTTCCTTTTCCGTGCCCGACTGCAGTCAAATTCAACCCTCGGTAGGCCAATGCTGGTTACGTCTATTTGTCGAAGAAAATGTGCTTATTGATGCGCTCTGGTTTTGAATAAAGCACCACCTCCTGTGTCAAAAGCTGGCAAATGCACTTTGCAGACTCCGGCGGTCGGCGGTAACGAGCGGCGGTAGACACCAACGTTTTGGAAGTGGCCACCTACCTGTATTGTGTCCACACAAACTCCCGTCGAGCACCATTTAATCAAACAGGTTTCGTGCCTTACCAAACACATATCAGAGACTTACATTTCGTGGTAACCACTTTAATCTAATCCCAAAGAAATGTATTCATCTGACCCTGTGCCTTTCCAAGCAGAATCCCCCTAGCCGGAAGCTCGTAAAACGTGATAACCTGTGGGCATAAAGATGGAGGCTACTAATTATTTAATAGCGGTAATTGCCCTCGCCCCTAAAAGATGCATTTTAGGTAATGCCATTTCCACCTTCCTAATCTTCCGTCGACATTTTCCAGCACATTTTCCCAGTTTTTCTTTGCATTAGGTATTTCATCACCCAAAAAAAATCCCAAGATATATGACGACCTCTTTTGGTGACCAAACCATTCCACCTCGGGGAAAAAAAAAAAAAAAAAAAACAAAAAAAAAAAAAAAAACCGTTGCTCCTCTGTCCATTGCGCAACCCCTCATATGCTTGAACTTTTTTAGCCTCAATTTTACTTTTGCAGATGAAATTTTGGCATAAATATTAAAAATATCACCAGTTTATCAATTCATGCCTGTCCACTGTTAAAACCAATACTCATCTGCATAAGCCACTGATAGTTTTATAGGTGGAAAAATACTCTCATATCTAAAACCATCTAAATTAGTCCCTAATGTTATTTAGCATAGTGTTCTATTCGCTATTGAGTAAAGCATACCTGCCAAGGCTCATCCTTGTCTAATTCCCCCTTCCTATTATAAAAGGCGACTCAAAACCCCCATTGATTTTTCAGTACAACTTTCATATCCTCATAAAGCACTTTAACAAAGGCGAGTGAATCGAGCAGGTGAAAACCAAAAGTTTCTCAAAAATATACCATAGAAACTGATGATCCACCCTATCAAACCCTTTTTCTTGATCTAGGGAAAGTGATACCCCATTTTTTTCCCCAACAGTCTTGAGACGTCCAACACAGCCCGAATCAAGGATATATTATCCACTATTGATCTGTTAGTACACACATAAGAGTGATCTAAACTGTATACCCTGTCCAATTACCTCCTTCAGTCTGTTTTGCCAAGCTTTTTGATAACATCTGTTATCATCATGGCATGAGTAAAGAAACTGGTCTCCATTTTTTTATCTCTTTGAGATCACCCTTTCTTAGGTAAAAAGTTAAAACAGCTCTTCTTCTGCAGCTTAGTGGCAGTTGTCCTTTATGTCCAAACTATCACTTAAAACTGCAAGTAGATCTTCTCCTAACAAATGCCAAAATGCTTATAAAATTCAGAAGGCCAACCATCCTAAACACTGGTGCTTTAACCATTTTTCATACTCTGCAAAGCGTTAAAAATCTTCATCTAATGTTAAGGGACCTACCATTTTGCATATGAAATCCTCCATTCACTTTTGGAAGCTGATCTGCCACAAAACTCAGCCATTAACGGGGCCATCCAGCAAAACTGGCGGGTATACAGCCTCCTTAAAAAACTAACAGCCTTTTACGAATGTCAGAACCCTCAGTAAGAACTTTTTCCATCTTTCTGACCTTAAACACTGAATACCTTTTTCTTTGGCCATTTTTCCTTCCCAGACTGGAAAAGAATTTTGATGGGCCATCCTTTCAGAAAGACTCTGAAAATCTGGATCGAACCAATGCCCCCTGAGACCTTGTACCTATAGATCTGCTAATATTTGCTTTTTTTCCTTAGAGCCCGCAATTGATTTTGATTTGCAGGGCTCCACTTAAAGTCTGAAGGTTCCACGATATCCATCTCTAGACTTCTTATGGATTGAAACCATGTCCCAGTCACATTAAAAGTGTACCTGATTCTCTGAGTTTTTGTAGTCTGCACCTTCCCAATATCCCACCACTGGAGGGTATTGTGTAAAGGGAAGAGAAGACTTTTTAGATTTCCACCCAACCAAAAAAAAAGAAAAACATTTACAAAATGGGCATCTTCAAGTAAACGCACTATTAAAATGCCAATATGGCATCGGTCTTAATTTTAACAGAATACAAAAAACCAACCCCACATGCTACTAACCATTGAGTGATCAGAGAAACCACAGACAATAAAAACAGACTTAAAACGTGTTGTCTATCTGATGATATTAAAACAATAAACAGATTCCAGTCTTGCTAAAAGAGATAGGAATTTTCTTTCACATGAGCCCATGTAATAGTGCCTCTCGTTACAATGAAAAATTTCTCTCCACACAGCACAAAGTTGCAAAGTTTTAATTATATTCAATAATTTGTTTTTTGATGCCATATGAGTACAATGTGATTCTATCTAAATCATTGCTTGTACAATTAAAAGTCCCTACCCCAGGTAATAGAAAACTTTCCAGGTATTACATTGTTTGCAGACTACCACATAAAGTTTCAAAAAAACAGCATTCTTTCCATTGACTTTACAGAAGCATAGACATTTAATATCATTTCCATAGTAACATTTTCCACTTTGCTATTATCTTATGTAAGGCGCCTTGTATTACTTCAATAACATCGTAAGATATTGGTAGGCAGGTCTATTGAACCTCTATGTTTTTTTGTTTTCATTAACTCATAAACTTGTGCTCTTTTACTTTAAATTCCCTTGCCCCATTTACATTCATAGATAAGAGATGTTTAAAATTACTCCTTATGAGGGATGAAAAAGCCCAAAAAAAAAATCCACATTACTCATTATTCTTGTGACATATTGCATTATGTATTGTCCTGAGACGCACCAATCTTTTTTTAAACCGATACACGCGCAGGGTTTGACAAACTTACTTACTTCACCTTTCTGCTTCATAAGAGATTTTGCTGAGTCAATGAAAACGAAAGATCAGGAAAAAAGTCTATAACTTCCACATTCCCTCATTCCTTTGGACGTACGCTGCAGAAACTGTTTCATTTCTTTCCATACTGTAAACCACTATAAATCTTTACGTAAGTAAAGTAAAGTAAAGTAAGTAAAGAATAATGCATTGTGCATGTGGAACCATATGTTCCCTGTGAATACACACTCCGACCGTTTTTTGGCAGTTTTAGGCGCGCGCATTGAAGACTAAAAGAAGCCGAGAAGTGTTTCCACTCGGACCTTACGCAACAGCACAACATCCAGTCACGATGCGATTGAGTTTTTCTGTTTTCGTGTCTTTGAGTTAATTAATTCTGTCTGTCTATTTAATATCAGCATGTCCCCGCTCTTGTAACGGTTCTCATTCATTCACATTCCTTTTAGGGCTGTGCGAATTAATCAAAATCGCTTTAAATAGCACGATTTTTCTCGTGGCCCCGACCTTCTGTAGTCTTCTATCTTAACCATTTCAGACTGAAGCGCGCCTACATGGGAGCGCGAGAACAGAACAGACTGGGCATATGCCTCCCTAACGCCAGGTTCACACGCTGTCTGTGTGCATATTTTTTTTCCGAAGTCCCATGTTAATGGAGTCAGAGCGTTCAAAGAATGAATATCTAGCGCATGAGCATAGAAGAGAGTTGGTGAGTGCACAGTACACAAGTTTGAGCGAAAGGAAACACGTGTTTTTTAATGCACGCCGTTCTCTCCGGGCGAGAGGAGCGTGTATCTGAGCACGGGCGTGTCGGGTTTTGTGACAGAAGCAAAGGAAATCTGCATGCGAGCAGAGAGATTCACACTCTCGCGCATTAAATTTGAATGTGCTTTCGTGTTACAAAAACTCACTCTCGCTGCTGCTTCTGCACCGCATACACATACTGTATACGCACAGCAGACGGATAACGTGTGAACCTGTATACTGTATACCAAATCTATTTCAACACCGAGACAAAACCGCTACAATGAGCTCTATGACTAACAATGCATGGCAAAAAGAAAAAAAAAAATCCCTGTGACACGGGATGATTTTTTTTTTTTTTTTTGCCATATGTCTAGACTTGTGTCACATGGACTTTACTTAGTGATTATTTTGAGTTTGTCTGTCCTATAGACATGTTACAACTTTTGATGAAGCTCTATTGGTTTTCCTTTTGAAATATGTTTCAAATTCATATTGAATTGCATTTATTTACTTTCCAAATCAAGCATGTCTCTGTGTGTCAAAATTGTGATTAAAATCAAATCAATTCAGTTTTTTTTTCCATATTGCACAGCCCTAGTTCCCTTTATTAATACTAACAGTCCCCACCCCGCTGAAAGCTGCGCCAGAAAAGCGAAAGACGCCTGACCAGGCTAAACAGGCGAAAATCTTGGCACAAAGTAGGTTTTCAGTCCTGTGACTTTTTTTTTTTTTTTTTTTTTACATACTGTTGCATTTTTTCTGCTGTTCTGTATATATATATATATATATATATATATATATATATATATCACATATATATATACATATATATATCCCTACTTGCAGACAAACGAACAAGCTACTAGCAGCTTTGAGTTTATCAGCTCTATGTTTACCATAGACAAAGTCATGGGTTTTGCCGTCGTGACCTTCACGAACAGCACTGAATGCGCACTAAAAACGCACATTGGCGGGTAAAAAAAAAATTATTATTATATATATATATATATATAAAATATATATATATATATATATATATACTATATATATCTATATATAATATCATATTAAAACCTCAATCAACTTATCAACTTATGTAGACTCTGCAACAAATCGCTGATCTCTAGTGATGTAATATATTTTTTGTAATGGATCATTTTGTTGGTAAAGGGTGAGAGACCTGGCGAACCACATGATTTTTTTTGTCAAAGAGCCAGGTGCGCGCTCGCGAGCCGTACATTCCCGACCCCTGGTTCTGGAAGATAAATTCTTCAAACAGTGGTACAAGAGGAGGTGGGGCTGATCCTTCAAGAGTCACTCACAAACTTTCTGTCCCATAAAGCCTATAAAAAATTAGTCTTAATATACTGTATTTCACAATACTTCAGCATGTTATTCTAATAAAGTGAGGGTCATTTTATCAGTAAATGAAAACATGCCTAATATTTTCAGCACTCCTGAATATAAGGAGTTTTTTCACTTCCGCCCTTAAAGGACAATTATATATCACTCATAAATGATTAAATAACAAAGTATAGTATTTATTAAGATTGATGTGATTTGGAATTGGTAAAATGTACTTGGAAAAAAAATTCATCAGAAATATCAATGTGCCTAATTTCACTATGCACTCGTGAAAACAGCATTTTTAAACGATGATTATTGATCTATAAGCATTGTAAAATATTTTTGACTGCATACCAACCTGCCACATACGCTTAGTCTTCATCTGTGAGCTGAACTGTGTTTTTTTATACTTTTACATCATGAGATTGTGTAAATTCAGATAAATGTCATATCACAGAAGTCTGTCACAGGTCAGTATCAAATGCAGTTTCAAATTATTATTTGCAGCATAAAAAATTATATAAAATTATTTTGTCAGAGCCCTACAACTAAGATGTACCATTTTTTAAGCTGTAATGAAAAAACCCAAACAACACACTCGAATTACTGATTAGCATTATTTTTTTGGTGGTGATTAAAGATATGTTTATCTCTCTCTCTCTCTCTCTCAGCCCATCACCCACCCCTCCCCCAGTCAACACACACACTCAGTCACCAACAACAAAGTCAGTCACTCAGCCCCTCCCTTCTCACACACAGAGAAAGTGGCATCAGAGTGAGATCAGATGTCTGACAGTTTATTAATTTTCTTTTATCCATAGAGCATTGTAAAAGTCATGAAACTATGCATATTTGCTCAGAATGACTTGTCCTCTATATATAAAAATTTTGAAGTGTTTGGAAGCTGCACTTTAAAGAAATATAAGACAATTAATGTTTACTTTTTTACTGTTATTTCAATAAATCACTACGCGGCAAAACAGTTCAAGCTATCCAAATTCATTCACAATTTAAGTTCCTCAATTTGTTGGCGTCATGTAGACAAAGTTTGGTGTGTATAGGTGTAATTCTCCTCTGAGGAGTGTGCATTAATTCACAGCTATATTTTTCCAAAAATTCATATTCAAATCAAAATACCCCTAACTTCCTGTTGGTCGTAGCTAATGAACTGTAAATTAGAAAGTTGTCCGTCTTAATAAGACCAATTTATGTACTGAGTTTGGTGTCTGTAGCTAAAACTAACCCCCCCACTTTGGACAAAAGGTGGCGCTATAGAGTGCCTCCTCCACCTGTTCTATCTGTCATTAACACTGATATGTGTTTTGAGTTTCATTAATTCTGAGCATGTTATCTGCCTCAAAAATCACCATAACAGAATATTCAAGTTTGACACGTTGCCATGACAACACTATATTACTATCAATATCCCCACAACAGATTTACATCGGCCGTGTTTTTGTCATTATTCTGATAAAGTTTGAAGCAATCGAGTGAAAAATAAGATGCTGAATTCAAAGCATTTTGAAAATGACACACGTTCCTGACTCCTAATAGTTACATATATGCGATCGGCATCATACAACGAACAATCTGATCTAAATCAGGCAATGTATGTGGATGTTATTAGACATTTCCTGTTTCTCATTTTTTTGCCCTAATTTCAACGCCTCGCCACGGGCAAACCATTCAAGATATCAAATATCCCTTGGCAATTTTGGCATTCCCCAATGTCTTGAGATCATGTTCACCAAGTTTCGAGGCAAACGGTTGGAAGTCCTCAGAGGAGTATATCAAATTCCAGAGCATGTGCTTTTTAAACAGCCCTGAATAGCCGACTTCCTGTGGGCGGAGCCTATAACATTAGAGTGTGAAAGTTGTTCGGCTCAATGAGATCTATAAGTGTACAGAGTTTCATTTAAATACATGCAAGTATGTGTGAGCTATGGTTCAAGATTTCTGACTGTGTTCCAGGGGGTGCCGTAGAGCCCCTGTGCCATGCCCGGGTCCCAGCCTCTGCGGTGTCCTGATGGCTGCAGATTCCAACGTGTGTGCCAATTTTCAGAGTTTTTGAGTATGTTAAGGCCCCAAAAAAACCCCGGAAGTTTTAATAAAAAAAAAATCAAAAATAAGAAGAATAATCCTTAGGAA
This sequence comes from Cyprinus carpio, assembly GCF_018340385.1. Lineage (NCBI taxonomy): Eukaryota > Metazoa > Chordata > Actinopteri > Cypriniformes > Cyprinidae > Cyprinus > Cyprinus carpio. The sequence goes on along the minus strand of NC_056575.1, from coordinate 24,782,635 downwards.
AACAATAGGGCTCTTTGCCCTCTGGGCTTGAGCCCTAATTAAGCTGCAGCAGCAATGACACGGGGCCCTCGCACCCAGGCTCACCGCCAGTGGGTGGCTTTAGTAAAACAGTGAACGGCGAAAAATATGCGTTTAATGTGGTAAATATAAGAGGACTATGTCAAAGTCATTTATATGTGGCCAGCCATCTTCCTGCTGCCAGCTGGTGGCGCTATAACTATAACTGGATTTTGTCATGTAGATTTCTTCAGTCCAGCACTTTTATCAAGCATATGAAATTTAGTGCAGATTGAACATGGAATGATTGAGTTAGTATAAAGCATGATGTGTCCTATTGCCAACAGGTGGCGCTATGATTATAACTGAACATTGGCCTTTAGATGTCTTCAGGCCATGACTCTTTCCAAATATCTGAAGTTTGGTGCACATTGGACATTGCATGTTTAAATTAGTGTAAAACAAGACATTTCTTGTTGCCAGCAGGTGGCGCTATAATTTTAGTGGAATAATGACCTTCAGATGTGTTCAGGCCAAGACTCTTTTCTGAAACATTTGAAGTTTGGGGAAGATCGGGACATTTTATGCCTGAGTTACAACAACTTCTATTCCCATGGCGAGACATCAAACTTTGTCATGGCGCCATGGACACACCATTTAATGAAAACTCAAGATGTTCACAATTTAACATCGCAAAGGCCTTTAGATTAGAATGACCAAAAAAATGATAAAGTGCCATGAAATTTCAAGGAGTAGTTCATTACAGCGTAAAACATGTCACTTCCTGTTGCCAGCAGGTGGTGCTATGGTTATAACTGAATTTGGGCATGTAGATATGTTCAGGTCAGAAGTCTTATCAAACATGTGAAGATTGAGGCAGATTGGACATTGTATGTCTGAGTTATAACAACTTCCTTTCTCATGGCCAAACATCAATATTTGTAAGGCCGCCACAGACACGCCCTTCAATGAAAACCTCAAGATCTTCGCAATTTAAGATTGCAAAGGCCTTTAGATTACACTGACAATGTTTGGTATTGATCTGAATTAAATCTCTAGGAGGAGTTTTGTTAAAGTACAACCCCTGAAAATAGCAAAAACGACACAATTTTGCGGAGAAAATTCAAAATAACCGACTTCCTGTTGGGATTCAAATTTCGTACCGAGAGAAGACTTTTTTGTAGGTATTGGTGTGTTACATGTGTGTACTGATTTTTGTACATGTATGTGAAACGTAGCTCGAGGCGCACTCCCATTGAAAAGGTATAGGTGGCGCTATAGAGGCATTTTGCCACACCCGATGGAATACTGGCCTTCAGATGTGTTCAGGCCAGGACTCTTATCAAACATGTGAAGTTTGGGTAAGATCGGACATTTTATGACTGAATTACAATAACTTTTATTCCCATGGCGAGACATCAAACTTTGTGACCGCGCCATGGACACGCCCTTTAAATGAAAACTCAGTTTGTTACAGCATAAAATATGTTCACTTCCTGTTGCCAGTAGGTGGCGCTATGACTATAACTGAATAGTATGATTGGAATCTTTTCATGTCAGGAGTCTTATCAAACATGTGAAGTCTGTGGCAGATTGGACATTGTATGTCTGAGTTATAGCAACTTCATTTTTTCATGGCGAACATCGAAATTCGTCAGGCCGCCACGGACACGCCCTTCAACGAAAACTAAAGATCTTCGCAATTTAACATCGCAAAGGCCTTTAGATTAGCATATCAAATTTGGTGTTGATCTGAATAAATCTCTAGGAGGAGTTCGTTAAAATACAAGGCATGCAAATGACAAAAATGATAAACCAGTTTTATCTCTGGATCCTTTTTATGTCTTTTTACTCTCTTGACTGCTTGCACAACTACTTTTGCATGCAGCATTTCCAGTTTAACATCTAGCAGCCTTACAAGCAGAGAGATGTTCATGGAAAGGAAGATTATTCCAAATATACACTGATATGAGTTTAATTCCAGAAAATTGACAGAGAAGCAGCAGTGTGACTGTGGTTTTTGTTGGCAAATCTGTTTCCTGTTTGCTTCTACTGCATACGTGCAGCTTAAAAAAGACAAAAAATTGTGACACATACTTGGTTTATTTGGAATATATGTTATCTTTTATCCTTCAAGGTGAAAGGTTAATAGTAAAAAAAAAAAAAAAATTGTTGTTTGTCAGCCTTATTCAGAGATTTGTCAATGATCAGACCGGCTTCATTTTCATTTTCAGAGTAGAGCCTGCACAGGCCTCAGATTTAGGCCCTGGCCCAAGACGCTCAGGCCCTAGCCCAGCCCGTGTTCGACAGATCATCAGAGTTACCGACCCGAGCTCGTCTTTTTTTTTTCTTCTCCCAAAAACAGCTATTAAAAAAGTTCAGTTTTGTATTTATCAGCAAAGTGATTCTATTTCGTTTTTTTTTTTTTTTTATTATTTATTATTAAATTAATTTAGAAAATGTTTGGAGCATTTTTTTTGTTTGTTAAATATAAGTTTTAGTTTTTTTTAAGTAGCGACCAATCGGCCAGCGGCAGACAGTGAGCCTATGTTTGATCAATTAAGCCTTCTCACATCATCACGACTTGCCTAAATAAAATCTATAGTTGTAAAATTGTTCAAGCATATAACAATGTTTAGACGTTAGACTTAGATAAATGTGCGCTTAGATAAATGGAGACGCCACAATATCAACAAAAATTTTTTCTTCAATGAAAAAGCCATCATTTTTGCTCATAAAGGTAACTGCAAAGGGTCTACTTTTATTTGTGTGCACTCACAATATCAACAAAACGTTGTGCTTTTATGAAACAAGATGATGCACTTTTCTGCCATCTCGTCTTTATCAGGAGTAAATAATGAATCAAAAACTCAGTGAATACATGCCTCAAAGACATGATAAATATATCTATGGAAAAGCTTTAAATGACTACTTAACAAAATAAAACAAATGGAAAACAAAAACTCTTTGCTTATAATCATAATCCACCATACTGCTTGCTGACAAAGTAAAACAACAATAACATTATAAATATAACATTTTAACATCCTTAAAAACCATTAGAAAATTTACAGTGAGTTAATTTCAAAATGTGGGATAGTCTTAGGCTACAGTCTATGTATCAAAAATTAAAAGAAAGACCTTTACACAAAGGATTTTATACATGCTATTGTTATTAAACAGTCATTACATATATATACACACACACGAATTAAAAGCTAAATGGTTTAATTTCGGTTCATTCTTGGTTAAAAAAATAAAAATAACAAATCTTCAGGATTTCATATGCAGAGCGAAATGAGAACGGTCCAGCATTTAGAAATAATGTTATTATAACACTTTGCATTTTTGAATTATGCCTTTATAACACTTTGCATTTTTGAATTATGCCTTTACTGTGTGACCAAAAATTGTGAATTGTGATTTTGGTTGCGTTGGTGCTTCACACACACATATTCCTCCTGCAAACAGCAGTCGTTCACCGAGCCATCCGGCACGAGCAGTGGTTCACTGGCATATTTTACTCATTATGATTTTTTTCCGTCGATACTGAAACACGTGTGAAATACAAAGCCTATTTTACCTAATGAATAAGAGTTTAGCTTCAAATGGGCAACATGTTTGGGATTTGTCCCGAATGAGAGAGATAAGCCCAACCTTATGTATTGCTTTAAATTATTTTTAGGGCCCGAAGCACTGCAGTGCGAGGACCCTCTTGGAATTGCTCTGTTTATTAATTATTATTTTTGTTTTGTTTATAAGCTTATATTATTATATACTGCAATTGTATTTATTCATTAGAATTATATATTTTTAATTCTTGTTCTGTTCTGATAAATTTGTTTAATTTAAAGGATTTGTTGTAAAGTGAAGGGAACTAAAAATATCCAGTTGGCACATTATAACATTATTAGGCCTGCCGTTATTATTTCTGAATGTAATAAAATGCATCGCTCACAAATTAAATTTTATTTTTTAGCATGTTTTTAAAAAAAACACACATGCAGCAAACGAAAATAGGCTATTAATCGGTTAAAATGTGTTATTGTGGGTTAACAAATTTACATTATATACTTAGTAACAGAGTATGGCCTAATCTAGGCTATGTTGTTAACTATTTACAAGTTTCTTGTATTTTTTTATCCAGCTTTTTATTCCATTAAATCTGAAAATGACTTTGTGCATGCGCATGCTTAGCGATCACGTTTGCGCGCTCTGCCCAGATCCGCCTCCCGCGTTGCTCAGCTGTGGATGATTTCAAAATGTTAAATGTATAAGGTTGCAGTCACATTTTTATACAGGAATTGTTCATTTAAAAAAAAAAGTAAAAATATATTGTTAGTTTTTATGCTAACATGCAATCAAGGTCTTCAGACACTATACAAGATTACAAGTTAATTTAGGCTATTTAACATGCACTGTGACATTTTACACCGTTTCAACTTATAAACTTATAGTTTAATAGTACTGAAATTCAAGTTGAATATGGTATTAAAATGTTTTTTTATTATTATTATTTAATTGCTTAAATTATTTCTTTGAATTAATAATACGTTATCATGACTCTTTCATCATACCATTTTAGTAAGAGTTGTATTTGTTTTCCATTTCGGAAACCAAGCACCCACTTTTTTTCTTTTTTAAATCTATAATTCGCTCTCATATCTCCAACAAGGGAAGGTTTTTTTTTTTTTTTTTGAGCAAGGTGCCACTGTCAGGGGAGTCAAAAGATAATTACATCATCATTAGAGTTGCCAGTTAACTTCAGAAATGGAAAATAAGGGCTAATTGAGCTTCTTTTTTTATTCTTTATTTATAATGTTTATTTTTGTATAAAATAAGTGTTTATTCTTTAAGAAAATAAGGGAAAAAATAAGGGACGATCCAAATATTTGTAATGTACAATAATATAGACCTATATCTGCCTGCAGTTAAAAAAGTTATCATATTTGTTTTGATTCACCCATTTATGTAGGCTACAATTATTCTAAAAATAAAAATAAATAATGTCATAAAAAAATGCCATCGCCTCAGTAAATTTTACCATTATAGAATTGGGGTAGTAGTTTAAGAGGTGAAAATACAGTGAAATAACAAATGACATGGGGATTTTAAAGCATGGCAATTGAAGGTCTATGAAACGTTAGTCAAATAAAAAATTTTTTTTAAAAACAATGGCACTTAAATATTATTTCAACCATATTGCTTGTGAATAAATAAAATGCATACTTTTTCAATGAAAGAACACTGAGAGTGTAGGTTGCTTCTGGTGTTTGTATTTGTACTTCAACATAACAAGGTCCAAGTTTAAGAAAAGCCTACACTAGGTTTTATTATATATTTTTTTTTACTCTCTATTTAACAGCATTAGCTCAATGAAATATGTCTTTCTTCGGGTAGACTGAATGTTTTCCTGCCTTGCTAAATGTTGGGCTCATGATCAAGTTGCATTCGCCTCAAAACTTGCTGACGGTGATCCTGGCTGCTGTTAGCGTGAGTCACACGCGCTGTGAAGCGGGAGCAGCTGACGGAGGATTCCGCTTGGTCTTAAAGCCTTCTTCAAACGCTTCAGAGGAAAAATCAATGTTAAGGCATCTCTCCATTACAGACCTTTCTGAAAGCAGAATTTATACAAACACGTATAAAATGCTTTAAAAACTTTAACAGAGATGTCTAGAGGGTATTTAATAGGTCTGCCCCCCACGTAAGATTTTTCTAGTTACTAGTAGTTCATTTGTCATTATTCAACTAATCGGAGGTTTCTGTTAAATTTACATCTATAATCCATAATGAGCCTTAATATATTCTGCACTCAAGCACATGCATTAAGTTTGCCACAAAGAACAGGCAGAAATAGCCTAATAATTGTGAAAAAGGAGACATTTTAATTATTTATTAATAAACAAATGACATCTTGCCGGCTGCAAGATGAAATTCAGTGCTGTCTCTCATCTCCACAGTATACTGTATGCGCCTTTAAAGAGAAATGCAACCTTCACAGATTACATCATGCTTTCGTTTTGAATTGGTTTGTTTAAAATACATTTCAAGCTTTCTGTAGATATATTTCTCATGTTTGTGAGACACCCCAATTTTAAGTTATTTCATTATCAGGAAAAAATTCAAGTGATCGAGAGGGCGCCTCCCTGTCATGCATGCACATTAATATTTTTCGCACAAACACTTGAATATGAATAATAATTCACATTTTGCATATGCATTACAAAGTAAATCATTTTATTAATTATTATCATTATCTTTATGATCAATTATCCAAAATAAAACCCAAACAAGATTTGTAATGAAGATAAAATATGTAGACAAATAAGAATTTAAATTATATGAAAGCAAGTAAAGAAGACTCCCTTTAAAATCACTGAAGTTGTCAATTAATTAAGCTCTTTTTACATCGTGTGCATTTTGTTGATAATAATGAGAGAACTTGAGTTTAAACATAATAGTCAGGCAGCCAAAGTCTCAAAAAGCTCAATAAAATGGGTTCAACCTGACATGGTCTGCCATACTTTTTATTTGTGTTTTTTCTGTTAACTTTGACCCTAAGAACCAATAATTGAAGGGGTATGCTCTGCCGGAAATATCGTGAAAAAAAATTGTGGCCATTTTAGTGTATGCACCCTTCATTTTATCAGAAAAATGATTTTTTTCAGTGGGTTTGGTAGGCTGTCAATTCAATGCATTCCAGATACACAGAACACATGTGCTGACAACATCCACTGAAAAAATAAACTCTTAAAACACATTTCTTCATGATTTTGCATCAATTTAATGCAAAAAAAAAATTAGGCGTTTTCTCACTTTTTTCCAATATTTTCATCTTTACTTCATTGGCAATCAACTATTCCCCCAAGTTATGACATCAGTCAATATGTCATTCTTTTCACCAAACAGTATACTCATTCCACAGAAAAAATCATAAAAATCCAACCAAAATCAATGGATCTGTGACGATTTCACTAATAGTTCATCAGCAGGCTCAGAACCCCAATAGAATTGAATGCTACTCTTAAAATTCCGAAAGACATGCTGGATATTTAACATCATGGCACACTTACGCACACACACATGATCTTAGTAATTTGAATGAGTTTGTTTTGGAAAAACCAACCAACGGTTTACCAACTGACTTCGAAGCTGCTCATCATTGTCTGTGGTAAGTGACAGTGACTTTAGTGAATACCGGTAGGTCTGCCCCAGCATTTTGGGAAAAGAATGGTAATATGGATAATTGTAATGATAATTAACTGAAAGGACCACGCCAGTTTTCAAACAAGTATATTTCTGATGATTCCTCATCCCAAATGTATCCCTGTAGCAGCAGCATTCATTCAGCCGTTTTAGCTAATTTCTGTGGTTCCTTTAAACGGCCATAACTCCTTACAGGAATGGGGTAGAGACTTACTTTTATTTTAAATGCTCAGAACAGTGTTAATTTCGTTGACACTATAATTTGTCATTATTTTCATCAACGACATTTTTTTGTCGTTGACATTGACGAAAGTGTCAAATTTTCCTCATAGTTGTCGTCATTTAAAGTGGGGCTTTTTTATTTAGTTATCGTCTGTTTTTTTGTCTGTGAAATTTTTTTATGTCACTGGCAGTTAAATCTATGTCTGTACTGCATGTTCAAACTTTAAAAATTATTCATATTAACAGGTTAATTAATAGATGTTTTCTCCGGGAGTATATAATGGGTTTGGGAATTTTTGGAGAAATTCTAAATTAATGCATTACAATTTAACAAACCCATTCGATTTTACATTTAGTCCACTAAAATCTTATTGTATTTCATCGACTAAAACTAGACTAAAACTAAAACAATTCAGATGACTAAAATATGACTAAAACTAAAATGGCATTTTAGTCAAAAGACTATGACTAAAACTAAATCAAAATTTGCTGTCAAAATGAACACTGGCTCAGAATCTTATGCTTTACGAGAGGTATGTGTCCTATATGTCCATTTTGCTTCGACCGGAAGTTGAGAAATTGCAAAAATTTTAACTGGACTTGCTAGGTAAAGAAATAGATATGAGAATAAATGCTGCTTCAGGGATACGTTTGGAGTGAGGAATCATTAGAAATACACTTAGCTGGTGTGGTCCTTGAAGTGTTTTTCATGTCAGACAGATAGCAGGCCATTAAGGATAACTAAAGGCTGCACTACATTGTTAATACTGAACAATACAAATGTTCTGTAAGATGTAAACACACTATATATTATGCATAGTTTTTTTGTATATAGTACTGTACAGTATATAGAGTGAGTGATTTGTCAAAAGCTAGTTAACTTGTAGTGTCAAACATCTAGATTTCTTTCACCTGAATGCACAATATTTCCCATTTGCAGATTTGGTTCTGGATCTTATTGGGTTTGCTGTGGAGGAAAAGTTAGAAGAGAAGGCAGCAGAGGATTGGAAAGGACAGTAAAGAGGAGTGGAGTGGAGAGGAGAGTAGAGGATTGAACAGAAGAGAAGATAGGAATGAGAGAAGAACAAGAGAGAAGAATAGTGGAGGAAAAAAGAGGAGTGAATTGACCAGGAAAGAAGAGTGGAGTGGAGAGGTATGGAGAGGAGTTGAATGAACCAGAGAGAAGAAGAGGGAAGAGGAGAATAGTGGAGAGGAGTAGAAGAGGAGAAGAGTGGAGAGGATAGGAGAGGAGAAAAGAGTGGAGAGAGGCGGAGTGGATTGGAGAGGAGAATAGAAGATTGAAATAGTACAGGAGTGGATTGAACAAGAGAGAAGAGTGGAGAGGAGTGGATTAAATAGGAGCGAATAGGAGTGGAGAGGGAGGAGAAGGAGAGGGGAGAGAGGATTAAACAAGAGAGGAGAAGCGTGGAGGAGAAAGGAGAGGAGGAGAGGGGAGAGGAGTGACGAGGAGATAACAGGAGAGGGAGTGATGTGAATTTGGAGAAGAATAAAGGATGGAGCCTGAGTTCTCAACCAAGCAGCTGGAGAGAAAGCTGCTCAGTACCAACTATACTGCTTGCATAATATGTCAGAAAACAGACAGTGACGCTGGTCCTCTTCAGAAACTGACAAATCACGGCTACCCTTCCCTCCTATATGCTGTAACCAACAGAAAGGATGAAGTCTCATACAGACTTGACAATCAGAGAGAGGGGAGAAGAGTGAAAAGGAGAGGAATCTGGGGAGGAATCCTTTGTGGCACACACAATGTCGTGCGAAGTACACAAATCGTAAAAACTGTTGACCAGAAGAGGAAAAAAAGTTGAAAAAGCCAGAAGGCACTTCATTTGAAGCAGAACTTAATCCTGAGCCAGACAACAGCCAGGCCTATAATCAAAAAACACGGATGTCAATGCCACAGCCCATCAAACACAAGGAAAAAGTGCTTCATTTGTGGAAGAGCACGCACGACCAGGGGGAATAGATCCCTCATTTTGATCGCCACTTATGACAGACAGAATGCAGTTTGGGAAAAAGCAAACAAACTTGAAGATGAAGAGATACTACACAAGATTCGTGGTCCTGATGGAAACAGGTGTACTGATATGATTGCTGAGGACTTCCGATACCACAAGGAATGCATGACCACACTACCTGACAAAGCGTCTTCATTCACAGGAATACTAGACTACTACTGCCACCACTCCATATGATGCTGCAACTCAACCAACTCATATCTTGGATAGATGAGCCCCTTTTCTTTTTTTTACTATTTTGTGTTTATTTTGATCTTTCATTTCAGTACAATCACAACACAATATATTTCAGTTTACATAATGCTCATTACGATCACAAAGTGTTTTAACAAATGCAGTATGAACAATTACTTGCTGTGTTTTAAGTATGATTTGTACTTTAGGTTTTTTCGATTATTTCAAAATTTAATTTTCTTTTCCTTTTTTTTTACAATTTTTTTATAAGTAAAACAAAAAAAAATCAGATGACTTATTCTAATCTAAAATAAAAAAAAAATAAAAAAATAAAAAAATAAAAATAAAAATAGAAACTATATACATCCAGGGACAGAACATGTGTCTTAGTTAAACTCAATCCTTAACAACCTCAGATGACTTATTCTATTCTCAAATGACTTATGGAAATGATTATTACATACACATACAAACATATATTATTAACATATACATTATATATTAATCTTGATCTATTTAAGTATAGAAGCAAAATCTGATCTTCTTTCGGATACATATGCAACCCAATTCCTCCACTTTTCCAGAAAAACATCTCTCTTTAAGTTAACAAAAAAGGTAATCTTTTCCATCATATAAATCTCTATGGTCACATCTATCCAGTCATCTAATGTCGGTCTCTCTTGTTGCAACCATTTGCGAGTGATTGCCTTCTTACTGGCTGCTAATAGGACGCCCATCAGATTTTGTTATCTACTGCAATAGTTTCTAAGCTAACACAACCAAAATACAGTAGTTTGAATTCTAGAGGTATGTCTCTTCTAAAAATATGTTCAAGAGCATCCTGTATTCTTTCCTATATTCCTGAATATGTAGGCATTCCCAAAATATATGATAATGGTTTGCTTCATTGCATCCACAGTTTCGCCAACATTTTGAAGTGTTACTACTGTACTTGGCTGTTTGTATTGGTGTTATAAAATATCTAATAATGTTTTTCCCAACAATACTCCTTCCAATTTAGTGACCTAGTTGATTTCCACTGAAATTTCCATACAGTTGACCATTCTTCATCAGAAAAAAATATTCCACTTTCTGTCATCCATTTCTTTTTATATAATTTGTAGAGTGTTTTTTCATATTTATTAAGCTCTTGTATATCTGAGAGACTATCTTATATCTAATACCTGATGTATATGCTTTTTTTAAGCAATTCTATTAGTGGATTAAGATTATCTTTAAATTTCCCTTTTATTTATTTATCATAATAACTTTGAGCCTGAAGATATCTGTAAAAATCCTGATTTTCTAATGAGATCTTTTCCTTCAATACTTGAAAGCTTAGGATTACACCTTTCTCAATGATGTGCAAAAAGAAGTTATTCCCTTATTTGTCCACAACTTGAATCTATATATCCGACTGATTTGGAGTGAAGTCTGAATCATAAGCAATCCATTTAAGAATGGAAGTATATTCCAATAATTTAAATTATTTTATCACAGATGCCCAAACATTTAAAGTAAGCTTTGTCCCTGGGGTCTTCTAGCGTATCTATATATTGTCTTAAATTATTATCTGCTAATATTGCTGGTACAGGGATATTCTTTGTAGTATAGTTTTCCATATCCTTCCAAGGAGCATTATAATGTGGGTCACACCAATTCACCACTGTCCTAATTTGCGCTGCTGTATAATAATCTTTTAATGAGGGAAGAGCCCACCCTCCTTTATCCTTTGGGAGCTGCAATGTTTTTAAAGCGTACTCTGAGATGAGCCCCCTTTTCAAAGAGAATGCCATATTCTTCGTTACAGCTTTGAGGGATGAATTCCGTAAATACTTGAAAAGCAATGGAGTTCACAATGTTACCTCATATAGATGTCAATCCTTGATTGCCCCGCCTTAGAAGGCACTATGAAGTAGGTGGGCAATTGTAAAATAATGGTTGTGCCACAGAAAGGATGTTTCTAGCCTTATTTGCTCAGCAGAAATGAATGTTGGTTGCATGCTCTCAAAGTTGAAGGAACTTAAGGAGAAAACTGAAGAGGCAGAGTATGAAGAAGAAAGTGATGATGAGTTGACACCAGATGACACCATAGTCTCTTCCTACAACACTGCAAAGAGAATACGGAAGGAGCTCCAGGACCAACGTAAGCAGGCCCTGAAGGAAGCAAGAGAAGCCAGAAAAGCTCAAGCCAGTGGAAGTCACCAGATGCCTGGAAGTATGACTGAAGACCCGTCACTGCAGCTAGAGATATCATACCTGGAGGCATCCCAAAGAGTGAGCTCTAACCTGTATAACCACCTGGCATGGATGATAACAAATGCATCTCCAGAATTAGGTGAGGACGGCCATGTAAAAATCAGTCCTAAGCAGCAAGAAAAAGTCCTCAACCTTGCACAGGATGTCTGCCAAGCAGTTGCCAAGATCCCAACACCGAAACATGTTGGGACAGCTTTGCACATCCTTAAGAAACCAGAAGCAAGTCGACTGTGTCACTCTTAAATAGATTTAGGAACAGCATCAGCTACAAAGAAGCACAGAGATATATTACAACAATGGCAATGGCAGTTGAAGAGCAGACAACTAGGGATGGTGCCTTCATACCAACGAACCTGAAGGTTGGACCATTCACACAGTTTGCATTTGATAACCTTGACTTCCAAGAGTACACAAAGGATGGATGAACACTGCATGGCACAACACACATCATATTCCAGTTCAAGAATCCAGATGAAGACCCCACACCAATGGTTAGTTTACCTCTACTGAAAACCCGCCAACCAGCCCTGGAATCTTCTCAGCCTTTTCAGACCAAGGAAAGCCACCTCAGTCTAAAAGATCGTCAAAAGAGTAGCTCCCTGGTTGGAGTTGAAAACAGAGCCTAAGCTTTCTGTGTGTCTAGCAGAAACCTCTTGCGACTACCGTAGCATCCTCTGGCATTTAGTGCATAGCTGCCCTATTGTACTATTGGAGGACCTGAAACCAAGTTGTGCTGCTCCAACATGGAGTTCATTCCAAGCATTTCTCATCCCAGATACCATCCCTGCAACTGTGATCAGCTATGGTCCCTTCTTCCCCAAGTCACCAACAAACCCAGATGTGGTTGAACAGTCTGTTCAGTACTGCATGGATGTGTCGAGAAAACATGGTCAAGAGTATGCCATCATCACATGTGATCAAGCAATCTATGAGGTGGTTCTGAGTATGCAAAAGAAGAACAAAGAGAAGTATGCCAAACTTATCTTGCGCACGGGTGGCTTCCATATTGCTCAGAATTTCCTTGGAGCCATTGGGCATTTGATGCAGTCCACTGGAATCGAAGACACCATGGTCAAAGCTGATGTCTGTCTCCGTGGAACAGCAAACAAAATCATCAGTGGGAAAGACTACTATGCAATGCTGCACACCCACACTATGGTGTATGCAGCCATGTTTGCCCCTACACTGGGAAGCATTTGCCCAGATGGTTGGTTGATGAAGAGAAGAACCTGGAGTACATGTGTGTGCTTAGCAACAAATGTCCAGCTACTCCTAGATGCCCTGTCAGAAGAGGATGTAGAGAAGGCAACTTCTGCATGTGCTGATGCAAACTGATCAACTTAAAAAGCTGACATGTTTGATGGCTGAGTTTGATGAAGCACGTACCTCACCTACCACAAAGTTATGGCTAATGTACATGGATATGGTGATGATTATTAGATGGTTCATCCATGCTGAGCGTCCAGGTCTGTGGGAGGAACACCTGGCTGAAGTGGAAAAGATGTTACCATACCTTGTAGCTGCTGGCCACTACAAGTATGTATCCTGCCTGCCCCACTACCTAGAAGTTATGAGAAGCTTGCCTACACTGGCTCCAAACATCTATAGGGAATTCAAGGATGGGAAGTTCACTGTACGTCAAACAGAAGGACGGTTCAATGGTGTCTGGACAGACATGGCACTTGAGAAAACCTACAACCGTGATGCCAAGACAAAACTCTTCACTGGCATCAGTCAGCAGCCAGCTGCCATGGAGAAATACTTGAAAGCTCTTCCAGTTCTGACAACTGTGTCAGAGCAGACAAAGGCTATGACACACCTGGATGCAGATGACACCAAACACCACAAGGACAAGGATGATCAATCCTTTCACATGTGAAGAACAGGAGCTGATCAACATTTCAACAGGCCACAAAGCCACATCTGCTGACTTGATCTGTGCTTCTGAAAAAGGACTGGAGGCTCTGGCTGCAGCAAGAAGAACAGACAGTGAGAAAATAGCCCAAATTAAACTTTCAAACTTCACAGCAAAGCCAAAGAAGTCAATGTCCATGGCATTCAAAGCCAAAAAGGTCTATGAGGAGGAGAGTGCAGTTGTGCAGAACCTGTACTTTGTTTTGGCCATGAATGGACAAGTTGCCCAGCCTCCCTGTTTGAGCCAGATCCATCCCTTGACCAAAGTTATGCAATGCGTAAAGGAAACAAGGCAGACTACCTGGCTGCAATCAAGACAGCCCTTGGCAGCTCATGGGGGGAAGTGGACAAACTACCGCCGTCTGACAAGCCTGTTGTAATGGTAGTAGATGCCATGGTGTTCATTCAACATTACCAACATCTTGGGAGCAGCAACTTCCATGAACTGCAAGGAAAGTACCTGAGGACATTTTATTAATCCGTCCATTCTTTAGAGTTTCAATGATTTAGCTAAATCATGCAGGTGTAATGTCTGTTTTGGGTTTTGTTTCATGTCTTTTATTTTGTAGTTTGATTTTGCTGTTTGTGTCATGCTTCCCTTGCCCTCATGTATCTCTGCTTTGTGCATGTGTCATGTTCTCATTGGTTATGGTCTGGTCATGTGATTATCAGTTCTGTTTGTTCTCATTGGTTCCTCTTGTTCCTTGGTGTCATGTTCCCATTGGTTTGTTCTTGTCATGTGACCCTCATTGTTTGTATAAGTAGTCATGTTTTGCCATTGTGCTTTTGTCGTGTATTAACGTAACGTAACGTTGTAACCTGCTGTCGGTGAGTCTAGTCTGTTCATGCCACGTCAAGTTTGTTCAAGTCAAGTCTTTGTTTATTGTTTGGATATTTGGATTATCACTGTAAATAAACTGCACTTGGGTTCATCGCTACACGTGGACTGAATGTTACAGAATACACAACCAACCTCACCCTTAAAAATGAACCCAGCAGATCTTCTTGTTCGTCTTCGCCAAGGAAACCGGGCCATAGAGGATTACGTGGAGGACTTTTGTGGACTTTATTATAAGGTAGACTTTAAGGATAGCTTCTTGAAAGACATATTCCGTTATGGTTTGGATAAACATATATCTTGTTTAATGCCACGTAATACCCCTCAGTGGACTCTTGAAAAATATATTGACCATGCTCTTTTGCTGGCGGGTTCACCACTTACTGTGGGGGTTGCTGAGGAAGAACACAGCTATCCCACAGTACCAGCCACATCAGAACTTTTCCACGTCCCAACCATCATGTCAGGAGTTGTTCACATCACGCCAGCCAAGCCAAGGCCTACTCACATCATGTCTGCCAAGCCACAGCCTTCTCACGTCATGCCTGCCGAGCCCTGCTACGCCAAAGCCTGCCCTGCCAAGCCACAGCCTTCTCACGTCATGCCTGCCAAACCACAGCCTTCTCACGTCATGCCTGCCAAGCCACAGCCTCGTCACGTCTCAGCTGAACTTCCAGAGACTACACACCTCTCAACCCAACTCCCAGAGCCTCGTCACTTCTCAGCTGATCATCCAGGGTCCCATCACGACATGGTCGCCATTCCAGAGTCCCGTCACGACATGCCTGTCGAGCCAGGGCCTTCACACAAGATGGCCGCCACGGCAGAGTCCCCGGCCAAGATGGCCGCCACGGCAGAGTCCCCGGCCAAGATGGCCGCCACGCCTGAGTCCCCGGCCAAGATGGCCGCCACGCCTGAGTCCCCGGCCAAGATGGCCGCCACGCCTGAGTCCCCGGCCAAGATGGCCACCACGCCTGAGTCTCGTCAAGTCTTGGCAGTCACTGAGACTGTTCCCGTGGCCTCAGTACTTCTAATAATGGCAGTCACCATTTTGAGTGTGTGGGCCACTCACTGCATTCCAGAGACTTTTCCCGTCCACGAGCTCTCTAACTGCCCTGTCACGGCCAAGGAGGCTGTCCATGAGCTCTCTGCCTGTCCTGTCACGACCAGGGAGGCCATCCAAGAGCTCTCTGCCTGTCCTGTCTCGGCCACGGAGGCCACTCATGAACTCACTGCCTGTCCTGTAATGGCCAAGAAGGCCGTCCATGAATTCTCTGCCTGCCCTGTCATGGCCAAGGAGGTCGTCCACGAACTCTCTGCCTGTTCTGCCACGGCCAAGGAGGCCATCCACGAACTCTCTGTCTGCCATGTTACGGCCAAGGAGGCCACTCATGAACTCACTGCCTGTCCTGTCTTGGCCACGGAGGCCGCCCAAGAAATCACTGTCTGTCCTGTCACGGTCAAGTGGTCTGTCCATGTCTCTGCTTCACCATGGCTTCCAGCTCTGCCTGCACTGCCTGGCCACCCCACTGGGCCTGGCACCAAAACCCACCCCCCCCCCCCCGCAAGGAGCGGCTTCCAGACGCTGTAAACAATCTAGGAGGGCGGTGGAGCAGGCGGAACTGGAGCCCTTCCTGGGCTTAACTGGGGATCTGGAGCCCTTCCTGGGCCTAACTGGGGAACAGGAGCCCTTCCTGGGCTTAACATGGGGAACAAGAGCCCTTCCTGGGCTTAACATGGGGAACAGGGCGGAGCAGTCGGAGCCGGAGCCCACCAGGGCGAAGCAGAGGACCACCACAGCCAAGCAGATGAGACAGAAGCCCACCAGGGCTGGTCCTCTGCTCTGCCCTGAGCAGGACGAGAGTTCATGGATGTATACTACTGACACCTCCGAAGGCTCTGCAGCAGTTGCCGCCACCTCTGGAGGTTCCACAGCAGTAACAGTCTCCTTGACAAGTCTCCAGACGAGACAGAAGCCCACCAGGGTGGAGCAGAGGACCACCACAGCAGAGCAGATAGCACAGGAGAGAGCAAGTCTGGTTAGGTGGGACTGGAACAGAGAACATAAACAGGTTAATGGTGGCCTCTGTGGCCATGATAAGGCAGGTAGAAAGTTCACTCATGGCCTCCATAGATGTGACAGGGCCGGCAGAGAGTTCACAGCCGGTCTCCATGGCTGTGACAGTGTAGGACGAGAGTTCATGGATGGCCTCTGTGGCCCTGACAGGGCAGGGAATGAGTTCATAGACGGCCTCCTTAGCCGTGACAGAGCAGGACGAGAGTTCATGGATGGATACTACTGACACCTCCGAAGGTTCTGCAGCAGTTGCCGCCACCTCTGGAGGTTCCACAGCAGTAACAGTCTCCTTGACAGCAACACAACAGGCTGAGAGAACATTGCTGGGTGCAACAGACAGGATGTGACAAGGCTCTGGAAGTTCAGCTGAGACATGATGAGGCTCTGCAAGTTCAGCTGAGACGTGAAAAGGCTCTAGATGATCTGTTGAGACATGATGAAGTTCTGGAAGATTGGTAGTGATTTGACTGGGCTCATAAAGATCAACTGTGACTTGACCTTGTTCACAAAGATCAACTGTGACTTAACTTTGCTCCTGAAGTTCAATGGTAACTTGACTTTGTTCACGAAGATCAACTGTGGCTTGACTTGACTCATGAAGTTTAACTGTGGTTTTACTTGACACATGGGGTTTAATGGTGACTTGACCTGACTCTGGACGGTCAGTGGTGACTTGACTGGACCTTGATTCTGGAAGATTGATGGGGTTCTGACATGACTCTGAAAGATCAACAGGGGCCTGACTTATCTTGTGCAGTGGCGCCGGGCTGGCGGCCATCTTGTGCAGTGGCGCATTGGCGGCCATCTTGTGCAGTGGCGCTGGGCTGGCGGCCATCTTGTGCAGTGGCGCTGGGCTGGCGGCCATCTTGTGCAGTGGCGCTGGGCTGGCGGCCATCTTGTGCTGTGGCGCCGTGCTGGCGGCCATCTCGCGCAGTGGCGCCGGGCTGGCGGCCATGACAGGATGAGTCTCAGGAGCGGCGGCCACTTTGTGAACAGCCTCCGGGCTGGCAGCCTTCTTGTTAAGAGACTTTGGGGCTTTAAAGTCCTCTGCCCCTCCCACAGTGAAAGGAGAACCACATAACAAGAGAGCATAGCCCATAATGTCTCTTAAACTACAGATAAATTCCCCTCCAGGTAACATTGATTTAATTGGTTCACTGAGTCCAAAACGGTCCTTAAGCAAAAAACAAAGTCCTTAAGCAAAACTTCATCATGAAATTGTACTTAATAAGACAACTCACAGAACCGGTGAACATACTCCTCAACAGATAGGCCTCCTTGACGAGGTCTACTGGGTCCATGGTTGTGCTTGGTAGTGGTAGGGGATAGCTGAAACGCTGACATAGGGGTGGGAACAGATTTCTCGGTAATGAG
Source organism: Cyprinus carpio (assembly GCF_018340385.1). Classification (NCBI taxonomy): domain Eukaryota; kingdom Metazoa; phylum Chordata; class Actinopteri; order Cypriniformes; family Cyprinidae; genus Cyprinus; species Cyprinus carpio. Next base: position 24,764,538 of record NC_056575.1, on the reverse strand, counting down.
AGGATACCGGGCTGCTAGATCCTGGGAAGGCGAAGTCTTCTGTAACATGGAGTCAGAGATATTCGGATCCATATGCAGTAGTTTATTATCAGAACGGTCAAACAGGCAATGATCGAAGGACAGCGTCAGGTATGTCAAGGGATATCCAAAATCGAAAACATAAACAAGCAGAAGTAAACCACTCGGAAATGCCAGACAGAACTAAACAAGACTTTGCAATGTGAGTGTGGATGAGTGCAACCTTTATAGAACCACTCGGAAATGCCAGAAAGAACTAAATAAGACTTCGCAATGTGAGTGTGGATGAGTGCAACCTTTATAGTGTCACTGATGGGAAACTATATGGGAAATGAAGTCCAGGGTGTACTGTGTCGTGTGAAAGTCTGTGTGGTGAATAAACATTTGGTAGTTCTGTATGTTGTAAGAACACACCACCATATACAAACCTTCGCAATAAGTAAATAAAAATTATTTAACCAGAACACAGTGGGATATGCATTTGCAATAATCAGTCCCTATAACATTCAATGTTATTGAACCCACTTTTTGTGCAGTACGAGTAAAGGGGGAAAATTAAAGTGCTTGCAGGATCCTTTTAGTTAAATGTATAATACTTATAAAATGTATTTTATAAAAAGACCATATATATATAAAAACATTAGAACCTGCTTTAAAGATTCACAGTTTCAGTTTACAATTGTGACATACAGATGGTAGACAACCAAAATGGGTAATGCCGCCGCAGAGCCGCGGCGTTAACTGCAAATCAGTCGCGTGTTAAAATCATTCGCGAAACTAACCGCCAGGGGGCGCAAAAGGGGACGGGTTGCGAACTGAATGTAATTGTTAAATGAAAGGAAGACGTAAAACAACAATAACATTATAATATACATTATAACATCCTTAAAAGCCATTAAAAATGGGATAGTCTTAGGCTACAGTCTACTCATCAAAAAATAAAAAAAAAACCTTTACACAAAGCCTCTTATGCATGCTATTGTTTTTAAACAGTCATTTTATATATATATATACTTATACCAAGAATGAACCGAAATGAAAACATTTTAATCCGTATATACGGATTAAAATGTTTTCATTTCGGTTCATTCTTGGTTTAATAATAATAATAATAATCTTCAGGTTCCATTTGCAGAGCGAAATGAGAACGGTCCAGCATTTACAAATAATTCTTATTAACTCTGTTATTATTCTTGATTTTTTAAACTGCTAACACTTTGCATTTTTGAATTATGCCTTTACTGTGTGACCAAAAATTGTGAATTGTGACTTTGATCGCGCTGGTGCCTCACACGCACATATTCATTGGAAACAGCAGTCGTTCACCGAGCCATGCGGCGCGAGCAGCGGGCCACTTTGGCATATTTTTGCTAATTATGATTTTTTTTTTTTTCATCGATACTGAAACACGTGTGAAATCCAAAGCCTATTTTACCTAATGAATAAGAGTTAAGCTTCAAATGGGCAACATGTTTGGATTTGTCCCGAATGAGAGAGATAAGCTCAACATAATGTATCGCTTTATATATTTTTTTTAATTATTATTATTTTTGGTTGTTGTTTATAAGCCTATATTATTATATAGGCTGCTGCAATTATATTTATCCATTAGAATTATATATTTGTAATTCTTGTTCTGTTCTGATAATTTTTTTAAATTTAAAGGATTTGTTGTAAAGTGAAGGGAACTAAAAATGTCCTGTTGGTACATTAGCCTATAGCATTATTAGGCCTGCCGTTATTATTTCTGAATGTAATAAAATGCAACTCTCACAAATGTAATTTATTTTTTAACATGTTTCCGTGTATGTTTTTATCCAGCTTTATTTTTCCATTGCATCTAAAAATGACTTTGTGCATCACATTCACTTTGTGAAAAAACAAATATAACTTCAGATCTGCCTCCTGCGTTGCTCAGCTGTGGACGATTTCAAAATGTTTGATATAAAGCCTGCTGTCACATTTTATACAGGAATTGTTCATTTAAAAAAAAAATAAAAAAATCAAATTATATTGTTAGTTTTATGCTAACATGCACTCAAGTCTTCAGATACTATACAAGATACAAGTTCATTTGCTAGCATGCACTGTGACATTTTACCGTTTCAACTTATAAACTCCTTGAGATTTTAAAGTCAGTTTAATAGTATTGAAATTCAAGTTGAATCTCGAAAAAAAAATTTTTTAATTAAATTATTTCTATGAATTAATAAGTTAGCATGACTTTTTCATCATAGCATTTTTAACGAGCTGTGTTCCATTTTCTGAAACCAAGCACCCACTTTTTTCTTTTTTTAAATCTATGAATCGCTGGCATATCTCCTACAACCTACAAATAAGGGCTAATAGAGGTTCTTTCTTTAATTATTTATTTGTAATGTTTATTCTTGAAGAAAATAAATATTTATTCTTTAATAAAATAAGGGATCCAAATATTTGTAATGTACAATAATATAGGCCTATATCTGCCTGCAGTTAAAACGTTATATTTGTTTTTGATTCATCCATTTATGTTACAATTAGCCTATTCTAAAATAAAAATAAATAATGTCATAAAAAATGCCATCGGTCTGAATAAGTTTTACCATTATAGAATTGGGGGTAGTAATTTAGGAGGTGAAAATACAGTGAAATTACAAATGGCATGGGATTTTAAAAGCATGAGAACTGAAGATCTATGAAACATTTGATGCATTTTTTTTAAACAATGGCACTTTAATTTTCAACTAAAATATTACTATTTCAACCATATAGCCTGTGAATAAATAAATAAAATGCATACTTTTCAGTGAAAGAACACTGAGAGTGTAGGTTGCGTCTGGTGTTTGGATTTGTACTTCAATATAATGAGCTCCAAGTTTAATTATTATTTTTTTTACTCTCTATTTTTCTCTATTTAACAGCATTAACTTACAATGAAATACGTCTTCCTTCAGGCAGACTGAATGTTTTTCGTGCCTTGCTAAATGTTGGGTCAGTTTGCGCGAGTCCTGCGCGCTGTGCTTACGGAGGATTCCGCCTGGTCTTAAAGCCTTCCGCAAACGCCTACGTTCACAAATAACAATGATTTTGGCAAAAATAATGATTAATTATCAATTGATAATTTGTTATTATTTTGGTCTAGTGAAAATAATAATATGGGCTGCGGGAAAATAATGTATAAAAAGAGAAGGGCTGCTGTGAGTGCAGGCATGTTTCAACCCAGTAACATGACAACACACCGTTCCTCACAGCTAAAAAACAGACCGAGTTCAGTTCAGCTGGAGGGGGGTGGGGGTAGTTCTGTATAGCTTGTGGGGGTCGAGATAAAGGTGTGAATTTCTTGCTCTTTTCATATGGACAGTCTTATGAGGGTTTTCAAACTTGCAGTTTGATCACTTTCAATGTTGATAACTGTAATAGCGCAATAAGTTTATCGTTATATAACTTAATTTCAGAGGAAGTTGCCTTAACTTAAAAAAAAAAAAACCTG
>NC_056575.1:24708480-24760653 GCF_018340385.1 Cyprinus carpio | reverse complement strand
TAAATATTTGTAATCATTCAAAAAATATTGCCCCTTTCATAAAGTTGTTTCCAAACATGAAGGCCCTCGTATGGTGCCACAGGATAGCCAAATACTTCAAGATCTGTTTCAAACACTTGAAAATGTTTCATTTATGTGCATAAATAAAATATGCATATACATTCTTTTTTCATAAACTTTAATAAAGCCCAATATAGTAATTATGCAAAAGCTATCATACCTAAATACCATTACTTGTTTTGTTATTTTAATTGTATTGACAACATATTCCTCAAGTTATCACACATTACTGACAAAAATTGTAGAAGGTGACAACTGTATTAGTTATCTATTTTTTCATGTTGTGTATATAATAGTACTCACAAAAGGACTCATAATTTACTTGAAAAGAAGACACGTTCATTGTGTAAACTGCATCATCTACACAACCCATTGTGCTTGGACCCCTAATAATCACCTTGACCTTAAACCACAGTTGTTTCAGGGGGTTACCCTCCTGTGTCTTTTGCCCACAACACTTCAGTGACTGAAATGTGAAATAGCAAACAGGGGAAAAATAAAAGTGCATGACTTTATTTGCATCCAGCTAGCCAACTCTATTACAGAGACGTTCCACAGCCAAGACTTTTTATTAGAATAGAAAATAGCGAGGGTTCGAATAAATAGTTTATATTAATCATTTAATTTCACTTTCTTAATGAATATTGTTCTGTTTATGTGATTTCAAAGTCTTGATGCTTTGGATTAACCCGTTAATTGCCGTATCCCTTAAAACCTGAGTGCCAGAGGGTTACAAAAAGAATGAATGTATATGCATATTTTATTTATGCACATAAATTAAACATTTTCAAGTCTTTGAACAGATCTTGAAGTATTTGCTATCCTGTGGCGCCATCGAGTGGACAACTTTAGCATTGTGGCCTTCATTTCTGAACAACAAAACATGGCCGATGTAAATCTGTTGTGGGGATATTGATATCTAATATAGTGTTGCCGTGGCAACGTGTCAATCTTGAATATTCTGTTCTAGTGATTTTGAGGCAGATAAAATGCTCAGAATTACATGAAACGCACTCAAAACCACATATCAGTATTAATGATGAGCTGGACAATGGCAAAAGCACATGAAAGGGCATGGAGGAGGCACTCTATAGCGCCACCTTTTGTCAAAAGTGGGGGGGTTAGTTTTAGCTACAGACACCAAACTTGGTACATATATTGTTCTTATCAAGTCATTCTTTTTTCATAAACTTTAATAAAGCCCATTATTGTAATTATGCAAAAGCTATAATCTCCTAAATACCATTACTTTTTGTTAGTTTAATTGTATTGACAACATATTTCTCAAGTTATCACACATTACTGGGGGGAAAAAGTGTAGAAGGGACACTATATTAGTTATCTATTTTCATGTTGTGCATATAATAATACTCACATAAAGACTCATGATTTACTTGAAAAGAGACACGTTCATTGTGTAAAGGCTGCATCATCTACACAAACCAATGTGCTTGGACCCCTAAAAATCACCTTGACTTAAACCACATTGTTTCAGTTGCCTTCTGTGTCTTTTTGCCCACAACGCTTCAGTGACAGGAATGTGAAATAGCAAACAGGGGAAAAAATAAAAGGCATGACTTTATTTGCATCCAGCTAGCCAACTCTATTACAGATGTTCCACAGCCAAAACTTTTATTAGAATAGAAAATAGCGAGGGTTCGAATAAATAGTTTATTAATCATTTAATTTCAATGAATATTGTTCTGTGTATGGGATTTCAAAGTCTTGATGCTTCGGATTAACCCGTTAATTGCCGTATCCCTTAAAACCTGACTGCCAGAGGGTTACTGTAATTGCATGTGCCCGCTGGGCGCAGTTTACCTGATGCCACTGGGGTGGCGTTTGCGCTGATGGCTTGAGCCCGCCATCGCTGCTTGCAGCTATATTTAGGGCCCGAGCACCGATGGTGTGAGGACCCTATTGTATCTGCTTTGTTTATTATTAGGGCCCGAGCACCGATGGTGTGAGGACCCTATTGTATCTGCTTTGTTTATTATTATTAGGGCCCGAGCACCGATGGTGTGAGGACCCTATTGGAATTGCTTCGTTTATTATTATTATTATTATTATTCTTCTTCTCCAAAATGAATCGCAATTTTGAGGGCCTAAACATGCTCGAAAAGTCACGAAACTTTGCACACAAGCATCAGAACTGGCGAAAATTTACATCTGATATGGGTTTCAGAAGTGGGTGTGGCAAAAGAGAACAATGCTCGATAGCGCCACCTATACACTTTCAGCGTAGTGCCCTCGAGCTGTGTTTCACGTACATGTACGAAAATTGGTACACACATGTAACACATCAATACCTACAAAAAAGTCTCCTAGTACAAAATCCGAAAAACCCAACAGGAAGTCGGTTATTTTTAATTTTCCTCTCGACAAAATGAGTGTAGTTTTTGCCATTTTCAAGCGTTGTACTTTAACGAACTCCTCCTAGAGATTTATTCATATCAACACCAAACTTGGTATGCCTAATCTAAAGGCCTTTGCGATGTTAAATTGCGAAGATCTTGAGTTTTCGTTGAAGGGCGTGTCCGTGGCGGCCTGACGAATTTCGATGATTCGCCATGAAAAAGGAAGTTCCTATAACTCAGACATACAATGTCCAACTCTGCCCCAAACTTCACATGTTGGATAAGACTCCGGACCTGAACAGATCTACATTCCCATATTCAGTCATTGTCATAGCGCCACGCATTGGCAACAGGGAAGTGACATATTTTTACGCTGTTGACGAACTACTCTAAGAAATTGGATGACAACAAATATTTTTTTTCAGTCAGTCTAATCTAAAGGCCTGTGTGATGTTAAATTGTGAAGATCTTGAGTTTTCGTTAAAGGGTGTGTCCGTGGCAGCCTGACAAATTTCGATGATTCGCCATGAAAAAGGAAGTTGCTATAACTCATACATTCAGTGTCCAATCTGCCCCAAACTTCACATGTTGGATAAGACTCCAGACCTGAACAGATCTACATGCCCATATTCAGTCATTGTCATAGCGCCACCTGCTGGCAACAGGAAGTGTCATGTTTTACGCTGTAACAAACTACTCCTAGAAATTTAATGACATCAACATTTTATTTCGAACATCTAATCTAAAGGCCTTTGAGATGGTAAATTGTGAAGATCTTGAGTTTTCGTTAAAGGGCGTGTCCATGGCGCCGTTAAAAGTTTGATGTCTCGCCATGGGAATAAAAGTTGTTGTAACTCAGTCATAAAATCTCTGATCTTCCTTAAAACTTCATATGTTTAATAAGAGTCCTGGCCTGAACACAGCCGAAGACCAATATTCCATTGGTTGTGGGAAAATGGCTCAACAGCGCCACCTATACACTTTCAACGGAGTGCGTCTCCAGCTACGTTTCACGTACATGTACAAAAGTCGGTACACACATGTAACACATCAATATCTACAAAAAAGTCTATTAGTATGGAAATTCCAATCCCAACAGGAAGTGAGTTATTTTGAATTTTCTCTGCAAAATTTGTGTCATTTTTGCCATTTTCAGGGGTTGTACTTTAACGAACTCCTCCTAGAGATTTATTCAGATCAACACCCAAGTTGGTCTGTGTAATGTTAAGGCCTTTGCGATGTTAAATTGCGAAGATCTTGAGTTTTTGTTAAAGGGCGTGTCCGTGGTGACCTTACAAATTTCGATGTTTCGCCATGAAAAAGGAAGTTGCTATAACTCAGACATACAATGTCCAATCTGCCCCAAACTTAACATGTTGGATAAGACTCCGGACCTGAACAGATCTACATGCCCATATTCAGTCATTGTCATAGCGCCACCTGCTGGCAAACACAGGAAGTGTCATGTATTTACGCTGTAACGAACTACTCCAAGAAATTTATTGACATCAACATTTTATTTTTGTCAGTCTAATCTACAGGCCTTCGCAACGTTAAATTGTGGAGATTTTGAGTTTTTGTTAAAGGGCGTGTCATTCCATTATAACGAAAATTTGATGTCTCACCAGAGCAAGAGAAGATGTTGTAACTCAGGCATAATTTGTTAGATCTTCCCCAAACTTCGCATGTTCGATAAGAGTCCTGCCCTGAACACATCTGAAGGCCAATATTCCATTATAACGATAGCGCCACCTGCTGGCAAAACAGGAAGATTGGCATGTATAAATGGCTTTGTCATATTCCTCCTATATTTACCACTTTAAATGCATATTTCTCGCTGTTCGCTGTTTTACTAAAGCTGCCCACTGGCGGTGAGCCCGGGTGCGAGGGCCCGTTCATCGCTGCTTGCAGCTTTAATTCTTCTTCTTCTTCTTCTTCTTCTTCTTCTTCTTCTTCTTCTTCTTCTCCAAAATGAATCGCATTTTTGAGGGCCTAAACATGCTCAAAAAGTGTCCTGAAACTTTGCACACGCGTCAGACCTGGTGAAAATTTACGTCTGATATAGGTTTCAGAAGAGGGTGTGGCAAAATGGCTCGACAGCGCCACCTATCGTAAAAAAAATCAACAGCCCTCCAGCTGTGTTTCACGTACATGCACGAAAATTGGCACACATATGTAAAGCATCAGTACCTACAAAAAAGACTCTTGGAGCAATGTCCGAAACCCAACAGGAAGTTGATTATTTTTAATTTTATGAGCAAAATTTGGCATCATTTTTGTCATTTGCATGCCTTGTATTTTAACGAACTCCTCCTAGAGATTCATTGCAGATCAACACCAAATTTGGTATGCCTAATCTAAAGGCCTTTGCGATGTTAAATTGCGAAGATCTTGAGTTTTCGTTGAAGGGCGTGTCCGTGGCGGCCTGACGAATTTCGATGATTCGCCATGAAAAATGAAGCTGCTATAACTCAGACATAAAATGTCCAATCTGCCACAAACTTCACATGTTTGATAAGACTCCTGACCTGAACAGATTGATATGCCCATATTCAGTTATAGTCATAGCGCCACCTACTGGCAACAGGAAGTGACATATTTTACTCTGTAACAAACTATCCCGAGAAATTTTATTACATAATTCTTTTTTTTCATTCACTCTATTCTAAAGGCCTGTGCGATGTTAAATTGTGAAGATCTTGAGTTTTCGTTAAGGGCGTGTCCATGGCGCCGTCACAAAGTTCGATGTCTCGCCATGGGAATAAAAGTTATTGTAACTCAGGCATAAAATGTCCGATCTTGCCCAAACTTCACATGTTCGATAAGAGTCCTGGCCTGAACACATCTGAAGGCCAATATTCCATCGGGTGTGGCAAAATGCCTCGATAGCGCCACCTATACATTTGCAACAGAGTGCGCCTCGAGCTCATTTCACGTACATATACAAAAATCGGTACACACATGTAACACACCAATACCTACAAAAAAGTCTCATGGTACGAAATTCGAATCCCAACAGGAAGTCAGTTATTTTGAATTTTCTCTGTGCAAAAATTTGTGTCGTTTTTGCCATTTTCAGGGGTTGTACTTTAAACAAACTCCTCCTAGAGATTTATTCAGATCAACACCAAACTTTGTCAGTGTAAGTCTAAAGGCCTTTGCGATGTTAAATTGCAAAGATCTTGAGGTTTCGTTTAAGGGCGTGTCTGTGGCGTTCTTGCAAATTTCAATGTTTCGCCATGAGAAAGGAAGTTGCTATAACTCAGACATACAATGTCCAATCTGCCCCAAACTTCACATGTTTGAGAAGAATCCTGACCTGAATATATCTACATGCCAATATTCAGATATCGCTATAGCACCACCTGCTGGCAACAGGAAGTGACATGTTTTCACGCCGTAACAAACTACTCCTAGATATTTTATGACATTTTATAATTTTTTTTGGTCAGTCTAATCTAAAGGCCTTTGCGATTTTTTTACCACATTAAACGCATATTTCTCACCATTCGCTGTTTTACAAAAGACACCCGGTGGTGGTGAGCCCGGGTGCGAGGGCCCATTCATCGCTGCTTTGCAGACATCTTTAATTCTTTTCTTCTTCTTCTTCTCCGCAATGAGTCGCATTTTTTGAGGGCCAAACCATGCTCCAAAACTCACGAAAACTTTGCACACGCTATACTGCGGCATCAGAACTGGCGAAAATTTACATCCCGGCATCTGATATAGGTTTCAGAAGAGTAGGTGTGGCAAAATGGCTCGATAGCGCCACCTATTAAATTTCAAAGGAGTGCGCCTCGAGCTACGTTTTCACGTACATGCATGAAAATAGGTACACACGTGTTAGCACACCATTATCTACAAAAAAGTCTCTTGGTACAAAATCAAAAACCCAACAGGAAGTAAGTTATTTTGAATTTCCTGTAGGATTTTTGTGCAGTTTTTGGCCATTTCCATGCCTCGTACTTTGACGAACTTCCTCCTACAGTTTTAATCGGATTGTCTTCAAATTTGTTGAGGGTCATCATAAGACCTTTATGATGTTAAATTGCGAAGGTTTTGAGTTTTCGTCAAGGGGTGTGTCCCTGGCGGCCTGACAAAATTTGATGTTTCGCTGTGAAACAGGAAGTTGCTGTAACTCAGGCAAGCAATGTCCGATCTGCCCCAAACTTCACATGTGTGATAGGTGTTCTGTCCTGAACAAACACTCATGACCAAATTCAGTTATAGTCATAGCGCCACCTGCTGGCAACAGGAAGTGACATGGTTAAAACTGTTATGGACTCCTAGGATCATATTAAAAAGTGTCAACAAGTGTTAAATAGGCTGGAAACATGCTAGAAACATACTTATACATGCTAGCAACACCTAGCTAAGTGCTAAAGCATGCTACTATTGCAGTGAAAAAAGGAAGTTGCTGTAACTCAGGCCAGCAATGTCCGATCTGCCCCAGACTTCAAACGTTTGACAAGAGTCCTGTCCTGAACACATCAACATGCCCGTATTCAGTTATAGTCATGGTGCCACCTATTGGCAACAGGAAGTGTCTTGTTAAACACTGTTATGGACTCCTTGCAAAATAATAAAAAGCATCAACATGTGTTATATAGGCTGGCAAAATTCTAGAAGCATGCTAAAACATGCTAGCATCACTTAGCTCAGTGTTAAAGCATGCTATTAATGCAGTGAAATAGAACATTACTGTAACTCAAGCATACATTATCCAATCTGCCTCAAAACTTCACAAGTTTGATTAGAGTCCTGGCCTGAAGACATCTACATGTTCATATTTGGTTATAGCTATAGCGCCACCTACTGACAACAAATGTTCCCTCTAATTTTTTTTCTTGCTGAGCAAAACTTTTCTCTATTGGGCGGACATTTCGGCCACCTGTGCAAAAACATTCTTTATACCAGACATGTACAGCGCGGACAAAAAAAAGTGTGTAACTTTTAACTTTAATGTGCGATTTGTATTTAATTTGACCCGTGACTAAATGATGTACATTTAGATTACCTGGGAAAACTTTATATTATATATATATATATATATATATAGATTGATATATATATATATATATATATATATATATATATACACACACACACTATAATACACTTCCATTCAAAAGTTTGGGATCAATAATGTTTATTAAATAAGTTTCTTATGCTCATCAAGGCTGTATCTATTTGATAAAAATATTGAATATTATTTCACAAAATAATATTGTGAAGTATTATTGCAATTTAAAATAAAAGTTTTCTATTTTAATATACTTTAAAAATATAATTTATTCCTATGAAGCAAAGCAATTTTCAGCATCATTTCTCCAGTCTTCGGTGTCACATGATCCTTTACAAATCATTCTAATATGCTGATTTATAATCAATGTTGGAAACAGTTGTGCTGCATAATATTTTTTTGGGACTTGTGATATTTTTTCGGGATTCTTTGATAAATAAAAAGGTAAAAAGGACAGTGTTTATTCAAAATAGAAATTTTGTGTTACAATATACACTACTAAAATGTTTGTGGTCAGTATTTTTTATATTGTATTGGAGTCCCCTACATCAGGTTTAAATGCATCTAAGGTCAGAAAACATTGTAATTTTCTCAGAATATACATTTAATATTAGAGTCATTTGCCAATGATTAGCAAATGATTCGTTTCAAGCAAGTTCGGAGCAAGCCCATCCCTTCCTCAAGCCTACTCTGCTCTGATTGGTCAGCTGGCCAAACCTGTTGTGATTTGCACAGAGATGAGTCCTTGAGCCAGTTAGCCAGCGCTACCATTCACAAAGCACCTTACAAAAACAATAATATAATCAATCCGCTCTTATAATGACATAAAATACAAAAACACTTATGCAAGCGAATCGTGCCCACAGCTAAAGTTTAGCTGCTAAACTGTGAACACTAGGTGGATAAGTTAGCCAAGTGCTTACGTGACTAACTGATTAAACAATACAGTTTGTAAACCAAAATATGTCTACTGTAATGTTTGAAGAACGACAGACAAAAGACGCTTGGTCTTAACTTTTAATCAGAACCGCAGAACAGTTGTATCACAGGAGCACCAGCCGAAATCACTCATCTCTCCCGCATTAACCCTGTAACTGCCAGTGCAGCACAATAAACAGCAGTTTCACAATTATTATAAAGTCTGTGTGCTACACAACATTCTTTATTATTAAACAAAGTAATTAGAACAACGTCAGTCTACAATAATCGACATATTCTTAGGTTCACTGCGAATTTTTAGAACTACTTCAGTAAGACAGTAATATTGTGCTTTACCTGGAAACCTAAAGCTGCGCTAGGTATACATCACATATTGGCACAAAAAAAATTATATTTTGAGCACTCAATTGAAAATGTACACCTAACGTATCAATCGTACTACTTACAGGTCGTGGTTCAGAGAGCTTGTTAGTCCAAATTAAGAACATTAGAAGCCAACAAAGATAAAAGCCCAGATTAGAGAAGCAGTTCTTGATAAAATGACAAGCACACAACAAAAGGCTCGAATTGTATTTCTGTGGTATCCTAGAACACCGCGTCTTCTCAACATGATGTAAACGCACTAATAGCAAAAGTGTTTGTGGGCAGATCAGACTCTGTTCGTATTTCGCGGGCAGGCGGGGATTATGCAAATGTGTACCCAGTGACGTACAAGCAAACAGGCAAAAGAGTCGAAAATATAACGACTCGTTATGGCGATTCAGAACCGACTCTCTCTTTTGAGAGACAATATCTTTATTTATCATGCACTTTTTTGATTAACAACTTTGCAGATTGTTTTCATTTAAGGATAGCTACGTTATAAACTGCAAAAGAGAGATTTTTCAAAAACCCATCTGACCTGCTCTTTAATGTTGATGGCAACAATATTGGAACAACATTGATCTATAGTTATCTTTATGATTGATTAAGCATTGATATTTGGTTCTGATCCCTGAACATGTGTGATTGATTTATAGTGGACAGAGAAACGACGCGGTGTTGAAAAGTCATTGAAATATAGTTGACCGGGATTGATCCCTGAAAAATGATTCGTTCCCTTATGGTTATTTTTAGGTTATTTTTTTGCAACCATAAAATAACGTTCCAAAAACGTTGCAGGGTGGTTATTTTAAAAATAACCTAAAAATAACCTATAGAGAACGTTCCCTCATGGTTATTTTTAGGTTATTTTTTGCAAACATTCCCAGAATTCTCTCTTGGTCAGTTTTAGTTTATTCTTTTCATTCTTGATTATTTATTTTTGTGCAATAGGAGTAGGAATTTACAAATAACACTCAAATGGTAACATTGTTTCATTTCATTAATCATAACTATTCAGAATTGCTGGACATATCACTGACATTAATAAATAAATTTGGTTCATCAGAGCAAAAACTAACTTACTGTTATTCGACTTTAACTGTTACACTATTGTTTTTGAAAGATCTTGTGACACTGAAGACTGGAATAATGATGCAGAAAATTCAGCTTTGAATCACAGGAATGTGTTACATTTTAAAATATATTCACATAGAAAAAATAATTTTAAATTTATTCTAAATTGTATTAATATTTCACCCCAGATAGCACACGTGCGTTGCGGAGACATATGTGAAAAAGCAAATGAATCAGTAGAACTCTGGTTTTTAATGTAACACCATGTCACACCATACGCAACCGTTGTTGCAAAGAGCTTGGACTACGCCAAAAATAGAACGAGGAATGATTTTACTGAAGGGGATTTGTCCAGTCCCGTCGCTTCCAGTGTAGACATTAGTGATTATGGTTTCCTTAATACAAGCAAAGTATTTCTAGAGTATACACTAGAGAAGACTTTTTTTTATTCCCTTAATACCCTTGGCTACTTTCACTCTCTACGAAAATACAACAGAATATATATATATTAATTAAAATAATATTTTAGTATAGAAATTGTAAATTGATAAATTTGCATTTATTTGTACAAATGTAGATAATGTAAACATGTCAATATAAATTGTTACATTTCCTGTACAAATGTGTTGGTTACATACAAAAACAAATATGTTCGCTATGGACAAACAAGCAGACAGATGTATCAAGGCTGTAACCAGTAAGTGGTAGATGTGGTGGTGATGAGGCATCATAATGGTGAGTAATGATGCAGATTGTTTCTGCTGGTATGACAACACACTCCCAGCCTAAACTTTTCCATAGGTGGAATCCACCGATGAATCCCCACTGAACATCCTGATTGTGGTGACCAAAAAAGATGTAGTTCTGAAAAAGTCCTAAAACAGCTGAGCCACAGAGAGGTCAGGAGGTCGGGAGCTCATGGTGACACTTCTGTACTCCTGGAAAAAAAAAAAAAAATATGTAGAATATTAATCCTACATTTAAAAAAATATTTTACTAAAATATAAATATTATCAGTTATTACAAGTTATCACAATCGCATAATGCATTTTTCTTCAATATTGTGCAGCCCTAGGTTTTGGCATACAAAAATACAGTCAACGTTGTTGAAAAAACAACAACAACAAAGAAAAAACATACCTAAAAGTGGAGTTTGTGGGAGAAGAGACAACTAGATCTGTATAGATTAGATCATGGTGGTCTCCATAAATAGACCGGTTGCCGAAGAGTGGATGATGGGGGGACCACAGCCAAACATCAGGACAGAAGTCTGCATGAGTCAGGTAAGCAGAATAAATTGCACTATAAATAAACATTAATAAAACAAATGGTAAAGTCACTAGTCAAAGTAGTTTATTGGTTTAATCCCTAAAAATCAAAGCAATGTATAACTATATGACAGCACACACAAAGGCTCTTTTAAGAGCTATATATTGAGAGTGTCTTTTTATTTATGAATTAGCATGTTATGATGAATCTGGCAAATCAGAGATGCAGGATGCAAATTTTAATTTATTTATTAATTAGCATGCTATGATGAATCTGGCAAATCAGAGATGCAGGATGCTAGTTTTTATTTATTTTTTAAGAATTATTTATTTAATGCCTTCTTTAAGAAATATTCTAGAAAATGTTCCTTTTATAGCAAAAACAAGCAATAATAATAATTATTATTATTCTGAATAATATTCTCTATATTGCACAAGGCTTAATGAATAACTTTCTTAATTTGCACATTTACAATGCCTTTAATGCCATTTTGGAATTTTATGGATTTATAGTATTGCATACATTTACATTTCTAACATAATTACAGAACATAAAATTATATTCTTTAATTTTTAGAATTTTGCTATGCGTTTACGTGTATCGGAGTTGATTTGGGATCAAATGTTATGTTTGTTGCTTACTTAAAATAGTTTATGCACCGCCGTTGCTTGCAAAACGCGTTTCTTCAACATATGGTAAAACCATTTAAAATTAGTTCACTTAAAAAAAAAGTTACAATCCCAACAATGTCAAACATACTATCATAAAACCATACATTTCCACCTATCATACCATGCTTACCTCTCAACCATCAACGTATCATACACAGTGAGAAGACTCGTGTTCAGCGTGACTGACTCCTTCTTTATCCATTGGCTTATTATCGACTCGCGTGCGTTCATCGCCACCTATGGGATTGCTCAATTATCTTTAACAGAGTGGAACTCTCAAAT
This sequence comes from Cyprinus carpio, assembly GCF_018340385.1. Taxonomy (NCBI): domain Eukaryota; kingdom Metazoa; phylum Chordata; class Actinopteri; order Cypriniformes; family Cyprinidae; genus Cyprinus; species Cyprinus carpio. The sequence continues at coordinate 24,748,615 of NC_056575.1, read as the reverse complement.
TGGAAGGGGAGGGGGGGGTGATATCACCATAGGATATAACTTATATTTTTGGTAACACCATTCCCTTGACTATAGCAGGAAAGCGCAAACACCACACTATTTGAAAACCCTATGTTTTTTTCTACGTTTAATGCCAAGTTAACGCAGTGTGTCATTATATAATTGTACATACAATTTTTTAAAAATTAAAATAAATAAACTTTTCTCTCAATGCTTAAATTCTTACTCGCGTGCCAAGCCCGCGAAACCGGGCAGCCGGCTTATATAATCCGGGGTCTGTGCCCACCGCGCGCACAGCCTGACTCCCCTTTGAGCGACATCCCCAGCAGTGCGTTTTCCTGAGGTAAATTACTTTTTACTTAATCAGTTTGGTTAAATTACTTTTTAAAAGTATGGGCCGACAATAAAAGTAAATGTCATTTAAAATACCCTATGAAGAAAGTAAGTAATATTTAATTACAATAAGTAATTATAATAAACAGTCTGAGGGAACAGTTCGTTTTTCTGAGGATTATAACTACTAAAATAAATAGCAGGCGTTTCACTCATGAAACCCAGTAAATTGTAATAAAAATTGGGCTGTCTTTTTCGGTAAATGTATCACATCTCACACAGAGAACGATTTTCCGTCTTTTTATATATACAGTCCGCTCATCGGAGCCGTAAAGACCGTTAAATGCCGTTACATCTGTGTGACGTCATTGCTAATGGAGCGAATCCGCTCTCCGTTTGATAGACGCTCTTTTGTTTCAGAGTTGTCTGCAGTGTTTTCGATTAATTAACTAGAGTGAGGCGGACCGCCACAGTTTCAAAATAAACCGAAAATTTATACTCCTCATTATAACATAAAAGGTTTTTAACGTTGTGTTACGTACCATTGCTTTAGCAAAGTGTCAGTCAAACGAACTAAGAGTAATATGGCTTTATCCCTTCGTCAAGCCTGTTTGCGCTGCTGGTTTCAAAGCCAAGCGCGCACTTTGCGCACGCGATCGGCTCGTGATCCGGCGTTTACCGCGTCTAGAGCTGCTCCTTTCACAGTGAATGCAGCGTGATATCATGTTAACATTACTTAAAGAGATCAATTATACAATTATTCTTAATAATATCTTTATTACTGATATTTGTATGTTAAGTAGTGCATTGTCACAGGTTTGACTGCGAGCGCGTGTGCTCCCTCCCTCTCACACGCTGAGCCTGTGCGTGCACCGAGAGACATAAGAGACTCATAAGCCTTTACACCTTTATGAAATCGGGCATCCCTCATTTTGTAACAACAACAATTATAAATGGAACTTAATAATAATAATAATAATAATAATAATAATAATAATAATATTCTCGAGAATGAAACTGCATCTTACTGTGACTTATTTGTTAGTATATGCTGTAAGGTCTCAAATACATTGCTTTGCATTCTTATCTTGCATTATCAGATGATTTTATACACATTCATCAGAGCCTTTATAAACTTTGACAATTTATAAAATAATTATTCTCTTCTCTCTTTTCCAGTGTCGACTGCCGTCTGATTGTTGTAGGTGAAAATAGTAGCAGTCAACCTGCATCTCTGATTTGACACTTTCATCATAAAATACTAATTTATTAATAATCACTGATGAAACTAAAAACATTTTCATTTGTACAGACTCACTCATATTCGTTCCTTCCTTTTCTTCTTTCTCTCTCTTTAGTTTGTGTCTACAGCAGCTACTGTATATACACCCCAAAGGCTCTTTTAAGAGCCACATCACGAGAGCGTCTTTGGCTTTGTAAGTATATACTTCGACTGACTATCAGATCCCTATCAGTATTTGAGTTTAGATCAGTTAAATCAACATCAAGCAGCATGTTAGTAATGTCTTAAAGACATTAAAGGCATAGTTCTTAAAATAAAATGATCTCTGATCTGCCAGTTTTCATAGTAATACTCTAAAAAAAAAAAATATTCTTTGACTATTCTGTTCATCAATACAGACCCATACATAATAATTCATAATTCATACATATGTTTTCAATATCTCACTCATAATCAGTAAGGTTTCCTACTTTTCTTTCTTCTGCTTGTGTGTCAGTGGCACCTACATACAACCCAAAGGCTCTTTTCAGAGCCACATCGCCCAGCATCCTTGGCTTTGTAAGTATGTTTCTACTGACTGTCAGACACCTTTTTATTAATTGGGGATAGATCAATTAAAGTTATATTGTGCAGCAAACCAGAGCCATCAGTGTCTTTTAATAAACAAATTAAAGAGGTTGTTCTTCTAAAGTACAATCTAGCACCCTGCATTTATGACGAGTAGTGTTGTCAAAAGTAATGATATTTCGATACTGAAGTATTTGAAACAATACAATATCATTCTGCATTTCTGATTTACCATGTTCATAATATACCGTTTAGTCAATAATAATTAATGAAAACAATACATATTCATTTGTAAAGACATCTGCAATATCTCACTCATATTCACTCAGGTTTCCTATTTTTCTTCCTTTGTGTCAACAGCACCTACATACACCCCAAGGCTCTTTTCAGAGCCACTCGCCTAGCATCACACAGCATTGTAAGTACGTTTTTTAATTGTCAGACAATTTCTAATTATTTTGGTGTATATCAAATTAAAGCTACATTCTGCAGCAAGTCTGAGTGCACCGGTGTCTTAAAGACATGAGAAGGGATGTTCTTCTAAAATACAATGTAGTATCCTGCATTTATGACTGGCCATGATCATTTTAGTGAACAATGACTGCTGTAAATTGCATACATTTTTAATCCATGCAGATGTTTACAATCTCACTCATAATCAGTAAGGTTTCCTATTTTTCCTTCTTCTGCTTGTTTCAGCGGCACCAACATACAACCCAGAGGCTCTTTCCATAGCCACAGTACAGAGTGTGTCGTTGGCTTTATCTAGTTTTAGATCAATTAAACCTTATTGTGCAGCAAGTCGGAGTCAGTGTCTAAAGACATTAAATTTATGATCCTGTTCTATCAATTTAAATGTAACACGTTCATAATGAGTTGATATGGAAATATTTTTTTTTCTTTAAAGACTATAGTTATTAATCTCTTAAGCTACTTTAAAGACTTTAGTTATTTAGTTAGAAGTTATTAAGCACATATCTATCAATACAGATCTATGCAATATTGTCTCCCCTTGTCTTTAAACAGACCATAATACATAGTATAACTACAGCAGGGGTTCTCAAACCTGTCCAGGAGGACCCCTGGCCCTGCACAAATTAGTATGTTCCCTTATCAGACACCAAAATTTATGTCTTGCAGTCTCTACTAAACGAGCTGGGCCGGGTTTCCCAATAACGATTGATATCTTAGCGCACTTAAGATTGTTTTCTACGACTCATTTTAGTGTTTCACGTGCGTTTCCCAAAAAATTGCACTAACACAAATGCACCTAGCCTTGCTTTAAGTGCTACTTAGGAGTCGCTATCTCTGTTTTGTCAAGTGCTGAAATGTCACCTTATTAGAATAGCTCATGATAGTAGTACACGCTCATTTATTAAAAATGTTAACCTAATGCTGCTACAGACAACTCAGATATCATAATTAAACAATATTATTTTAATACATATTATTATATTATATTATATTATATTATAGATACACTAATAATATACTTATATAATATATTTTTATAAATATATATATAGTACAGGGTTAGAGTTAGGGTTCATTTTTTTGTTCAGTCATTTTAATTTAGATGGGTATTTCTATTGTTTCTGCCCCTTTAATTAGTTAATTTAATATATATATATATATTATATATATATATATATATATATATTTATATATATATATATATTATATATATTAAAAGCATCAACAACAAAACAATGATTAGTAAAGTGTACAATAAGGTACAATCAAATCCTTAACAGATTACATTGCACTTGAATCAAGTTAAAGGTGTAATCTGCCGATTGTCCTGCAGGTGACCGCATAAGTCTGTCTGCTTACGATGCATTTAGGGCTTTACGAATTTACTCCAGAACACGCGTAGATGTACGATGATTTTCAAGTGCTACTTAAGTTACGATGCTTTTGAGAAAACAGACCGTAATGTTAAGATCACTCGTACAAACGTTTTTACGAACTATCTAAGCTTAGTTACGAAGCTTTTGGGAAACGCAGCCCTGATAAGTTGAATCAAGTGTTAGATAAGGGAGACATACAAAAAACCGTGCAGGGCTAGGGGTACTCCAGGACAGGTTTGAGAATCAGTGCTCTACGGCAGGGGGGTCCAATCCTGCTTCTGGAGGGCCACTTATTTTTAGCTCCTACCCTAATTAAGCACACCTGAACCAGCTAATCAAGGTCTTACTATGAATACTAGAAAGACGTGTGTCCTGAGTCAAAGTTGGAGTTAAACTCTGCAGGAAAGTGGCCTCCAGAACTGAGTTTGAACCACTCCTGATAATCTGCAGGTTTTTTCTGTAGGCCTTAAAAAGGTCTTAAAGCGGAGGATCGTCCCCTGCCCTTTTTATCGCCAAACGGTAAAGTGTCCTTTTCGGTCGGTCAATGTTCCCCCGGACGGTGATGCGAACCGCGATTTCCACCCCAATTTTGTATTATATGTTAAGTTGGTTAAAACGTTACGGGGACAAAGGTTTTTTTTTTTTTTTTTTTTTCTTCTTCTTCTCTTCTTCTTCTTCAAACTTTTAAGTGTGCCCTAATATAATCTAGACCACACATTAATTCACTGTGTCCCTTAAAAATAATAAAATTTACCTGGTCTTAAAAAAGGTCCTTACCTTGGTCTTAAAAAGTTCAAAGTTATTTATGAAGTATTCATTTAACCTTCAGAAAAACCTGCAGACACCCTGCTCTACAATAAAAATGCTCACCCAACTATGGTCATCAGAATTTTTGAACTGTAGTATTGTTACATTGTGAGTTTAAGTTAATGGTATTTTATCGCAATCTTGTTTTTATTATGTATATATATATATTATATATAATATAGATATATATACTATATATATATATAGGTGAACTACCTACGGTCAATCGGGGGTTCGAATCCAGGAGCAGCTGTTTAAGGTGGTGGCAACCAATGAGGTCCTGGGTGCATACAACCTTCGGGGGAAGAAATCAAAACTAGCCTTCCAAGACCTCAGGATTTGTTCCCATTATTATAGGTAAGTTTAAATCAAACTGAAAATTACTTTAAAGGATTATAATAAAGTAACTGTCTGTGAATATTACATTGTAGAATAAAATTACGTTTTATGCTTTCAGGGGGAGCGTTTCCCTAAACCTTCTTAACGCTATACGTCATTCTTAAGTGCACTAAATCTTTAGAAATCAAACAAACAAATTAATTAACTAATTAATTAATCGCACAGCAGCAAATTAAGCAGGGGTTTTTTTTGTTTGTTTGTTTGTTTTTTTTGGTATTTGGAGGGGTACAAATGGACGCAAATTTGATGAATATTGAACTTTGTGTAGTCTGCCGGCTAAAACCTAGACTGTAAAAATGGTCGTCACTGTAGGGTAAGTCAATTGTGTTGTTAGCTAACATAATCGACCCCGGCCTTTGTAGCGCGCTAAGAGACAGCAATTATAGGGAAACGCACCCCAGAAATGTATATACAATGCAAAAGTATGCATGGTTTCTATTTCATTCTACTTCTAGGAGCAACACAGAAGACTTTTAAATCACTGAAGTCAGTTGAGGTGGAGGATCTGATTTCACTGGCCCTGAAAATGGTAATTACACTTTATTAAAATCTATTGTGAGATGAGTATCAACTGTCAGTAGCAACTGAGGCAAAAGTATCTTATCTAATTTTACTGTAAGATCTGAACAATACTGCCAGCAAGCACCCCTTTTAACATCTTCAACTGCAAAAAATGCAAGTAATACTGCGCTGGCGCTTCAGTTAAAAAAGTGCATTCCCCCCACCTGCACAACATTTGAATATGGGCCAATAAGTAGAGCAGATTTATAGGCCTATAGGTTTTTTAAACCAAATATTCACCGGTCTACATCAGACCGATATGAGAGAGATGTAGTTATAACCTATAAATTGAAGGATTTTAGACGTTTTAAATATGATCTAACTCATAGGCGGAGGATGAACCAACTCCAGGGTACGGCTACAAGCAGCCAATGGCATTACACATCATAACCCGGTCTTTTTAGACAAAAAAAAAAAAAATTTATTTTAATGACTCATTATATGGATCAAATCATTTAAGATACAAACCGGTTTTAAGTAAAATAGGCCTGAATATATAATATTGTACAAATAGGTATAAAATGCTATAAATAGCCAGACACTGCTAATAAGACTGCAGTTTTGCATCTGCATAAACAAAATAAATTTTAAAACGTGAGTGAGATGCGAAACTAAAGGAACACTATAAGGAAGAAAAAATAATATTTAGAAAAAACAAGTAAAAAATGAATTACTTTTTTTAACATTTAGGGCTGGAGACAAACTCCCCTTTCTTGAAAGCTGTCCTACGTGATCGTGAATAGAACACATTTAATGGGGCGTAATCATTATCTTTAATGAGAATGTATATTTTTATAGGCCTACATTTAAAGTGTATTCGTTTTTTATATTTTACATTTATTTCTTTGAATGCTACTATTACATCAACTGTAGGTGAAAAAAATAAACCACGTGATATTTAATTTATGTATATTATGTTGTTGTATATGAAACTTTGGGTCTGTGTGTTTTTATATTTTTAATAACAGATTGGTAAATATTAACCTGAGTAAATAGGTATAAAGTACAGTCACACTGTATGATTGTGAATTTTAATTGATGTTTTAACAGAGATTTTTGTCTTTTCTGTTTTTTTTTTACAGATCACTATTGCACACCAAGTAAGCAAAACAACATTTTTGATTTCATTTTATTTTATTTCTGCAACCAAACTTGCATCCACTTGCAACTGCACAATGACCATCACGCTGGTCAAGAGGCAGAAATTAAATCAATGCTTAGGGCCACAGACTCAGAAATCCTGCAGAAGTATGAGAAAAACCTATAACTGGTTCCAAAATGCAAGGCAACACTGTGCAGAAATGGAACATGTTGAATTCCAAGTGTAGCATTGGAGTCAGGTGAATCTAGCTCAGTTGTGAAGCAACCAGTATAGGGGAACTTGAGCAGAGGTCAGCAATCAATGAGGATTCCCATCTCTCATTAGACTCTGTTTACGACTGTCCATCACCTAGGCCCTAGTTGATTCAGAATCAGATTTTTCTGATGCTGAAGCTCCAACATCAGAGTTAATTACAAGTCTCAGATTTTGGGTCCTCCTCCTTTTCGGTCTCATTCGCAGCATTGACTGCACTCTTGAGCATTTTGCGAGTGTTTCATCCAGAATTTGCCAAGAGATTGCTCGGTACAATTCTCAAGACACAAGGGAAATAAAAACTAAGAAATATTGGAAGGTGGGGAATATTATCACTTTGGCCTAGCTACTGGATTTGATGTCAAAACTGAAAACTCTGAAGCGGCTGGCTAATTAGACCACAATTAAGCTGCCAGTTTGGTATAGATGGTTTTACCCACTTACTTCCGAAGCAGCAATAACTCAGTTCTGGCCCATTTTAGCTACCATTAATGTTGATTACAGAAAATTCGCCATTCCTTGTCGGCCTTTTTTGTGGCTTTACCAAACCAAAGAGTGTCTTTGAGTTCTTGGGCCCATTTATTGAAGACCTTAGTGGCATTCTAAAAAATGGCATTGTTCAAAATGGACAGCAGATTCTGGCAGAAGTGTGCTCATTTATATGCGACGCCCCAGCACGAAGCTTTTATTAAAAATGTAAAAAAGCACAATGGTTATTCAGGTTGCGACAAGTGTTTTTCAAGTGGGTGAATGGCCACAACAAGATGACCTATCCGGAAACAAATGTTAGATTGAGGACAGACACAGACTTCAACTCTATGACTGATGATGAACACCACTTAAACCAAACACTGTCCCCACTAGCTAGGTCTGGTCAAAATGGTGACAATGGTCCCATTAGATTACATGCCACTTGTGCTGTCTTGGGGTAACCAGGAAGTTGCTATATATTTGGATGAGGGGCAAATCACTGGCAACTAGGTTATCAAGTTAATCAATCAAAGAGATATCCATCCATTAAATTGAAGGGACTAGGACCTTACACTCCCTCTGAGTTCAGTCGGAAACCCAGGCACCTCTCTGAAATAGATCGGTGGAAAGGCGACAGAGCTTCGATATTTCATGCTTTATGCTGGCCCAGTAGTCCTGAAAAATAGCATTGCCCCTTGAAATTTATGAAAAACTTTATGTTACTTTCTGTGGCCATGCATCTGCTGTTGTCTCCTGGACGACATCAGAGGAAATGGATTGATTGCGCTCAGGGATTGTTGACTTCCTTCGTAACTCACTTTGGTCAGCTATATGGGAAAGGTGAAATCACCTACAATGTCCATCAGCTGACACACTTGGCGTCAGAATACCGTCTGTTTGGTCCCTTGGACAACATATCTGCATTTCCTTACGAGAATTATTTAGCGCAACTAAAGCACCTATTGCGCAAGCCTCACTTGCCTTTACAGCAAGTTGTAAAAAGGCTCTCAGAATCACCTGCTCCGACCTTGGACACAGTGAAGAAAGGACAAAAATTCATGCATCCCTCATTATGGTGGTCCATTGATCTCTTTCTTAAGCTGTGGGACCAGTTCTGTAAGCTTGTTACAGAAAAGTACACAATATCTCATCTAGGTCTGGGGATAACTGTTTTCAAATTGTAGATGACCATTGCCGTGTTGAAAACATTGTCAGGGTGTGCAGGGTCAGGAGACTTACATCATTTTTCGCAAGGTTAACCAAAAAAGAGTCCTATGGCTAGTATCCCTTTCCATCTGAAAACATTGGGGTATCACAGTTTGGGGGTTGTGCAAGAATGTCGGTGTGACTAGGCGTCAGCACATCGGCAAAAAGTACATAATTTATCCAGACAAAACCAAGTTCATCGCCCATTCCCCCTATTTCATACCAATTAAATTTTTTTTCAAAGTTTTCCAAATCAGTTCATATAAATCAGTTTATGCGTCAGTTCATCAGTTATAATAAAACGTTTTTTTTCCCCTTGCTTTTTTTCTATAGTCTTTGTAATCCCCTGCAATAAAAAAATGACCACATGGTGCATTGTTCAGCTTTCAGCAGTGGGGCAACTGAAATTGTGCCAACTCATGGGGTTGAAGGAGATAAAGTCTTCTGGCCCCCATACCCTCCTAAGGACTCTATTAGGCTGAATGCAGCCATCCTGAATAGAGAGCAGCCTGGTCAGGGATGGCAACACAGACCAGCCTATCCGTCTCCTCATAACTCGTGGTGGGTGTTTGGGTATAAGATTTGTGGTACAAGAATCTGAACATACCCGTCTGACATAATTCTCCCTGACTCTGACTGTACTTGACTGTTTTTTTTCATGTTTGGTAGATAGTCATGATGATGCAGCGAGGAGGAGACTGGGACAGATATCTCAATAAGATTGTGACACCACTGACATCCAGTCTGAGGAGGAGAGCCACCATGCCCTGAAAAGAAAAAGAAGGAATAATGAATGTCCAAATTTCCAGTTGCACACATTTGGCAGATGCCGAAAATGAATGTCAACCCACCCCTCCCATTCGTGTGCAAGCTTAAGTTTCACTCACGGTCGAGCTGTTATCACGTGTCTGCCAATCAAAGATTAAAGGGAAAGTTCACTTTGAAATTACATTTTGGTATGTTTTAGGTTACCTCAAGGGCATCCAAGATGGTAGGTGTCTTTGTTTCCGCAGTAGTTTCAATTTTTTATATTCAAATTTTATATGTATATGTGTGTGTGTGTGTGTGTATATAGTATGAGTTTTTAAAAGAAGCAATTTTTGGCTTCAGTTTCGGTTTTCGGCCAAGTGCATCCTAAAGTTTTCGGTTTCTGCCCCAGAATTTTCATTTTGGTGCATCACTAGTTTCAACCATTTGTTGTTGATGTGCAATTGAACAGTTTAACAATTTGTTGACATGCGGAAGTTGACAATTTGATAAGTGGCTTTTTGCTCCCTTGTTTAGACCGAATCCAGTTTATCACTCAGACGAGGAGCCCCAGAATGAGCGCAGATTCACCAAAGCCCCAAAAGTGTTATTTCCAGGTTTAGTTAGCCACATTGTGGTGTGTGTGTGTGTTTGTTTGGTACATAAAAGAAAGCTTTGCAAAAAAATAGAGATTCTAAATATGCATTACACGTTTGCCCTTAAACACCTCTCCCCCACCCACAATTTTTTTTTAGCTTTACACAAAGCAGCCAGTCGACCCAACTAGCCATGTCAGAACAGCCAACCATCACCACCTCCACGAATCTATCAGACCCTCCAACGCCCCAATTCCCCCATGTTGTCTTACCTCAATGTCCCCCGCAGACATCGTTCCCTGGAGATGAACTGGTGTTTCTCTCCAATGAATTTACTCCAGAGGCCATCTCCTGAAGGTATGCTTTTAAAAAGAAGTAATTAAATTCAGTCAATTCAAACATTCAAATTCGAGCCAAATGCAGGTAGTATATCCAGTCAAATGGTTTTTATTTCTCTTTTCACAGTTGTTTCAGATTCTTCAGAAACTGTCAGGTTGGCATTAAAAGGTAAGTACAATTAAATCCTAGTGGCCCAGGCTTTTCTTTCCTCAATGATTTAAATCATTGAAGGATTTACCACTTATCAACTGTTAGCTTAAACCAATGGAGGGAGACATTGCTAAAATAAACAACTGTTAAAAAGTTTGTTACCATCATTCATTTTTCCATTTGGAATCATTATAACCAGCCTCATGAAATAATGGTTTTACAGCAGTCCAAGAGTGGTCCCATACTAAAAAATTTTTGGTGATCCCAAACCTTTGAACATTAGTGTATGACAATGATAAAAAAAAAAAAAATTACACTGACTGCTCGAAGTAATTTTTTAGTTCAACATCTTCTGAAATTTGTTTGTACAATTTTCTTTGTCAATAGATGTGGCTATGCAAAAACTTCTTACTGCAGTGGGACAGAGCTGTCCAAGGAGGTGAAGGACCTGCGGGAGGGAGTTTTAGGCAATTCCGCCAGTCCTGCAGGTGTGGACAATCGGAGTCTGTGGTACAGCCACTGTCGGAGCCCTTGGAGCTGCCCTTCCACACCATGGAGGCCCTGGACCATGCAGAAGAGACACTGTTAAATGGCACAAACCGACAGGCAATGGTAGTTTTAGTTACATCATTATTCTGTCAGAAATCTTCACTGATATGCACAACTTCCTTAAACTGCCTGACCTTTATGACAGTAGACTCATGGGTTAATTTCACATTTCACATTTCAATATCTCCTAAAAACTGCTGTTTTTTTCAGTATGCCTTTATCAATCCAAGTTACATTCAGACTGAAAAAAAAAATAATTCTGCACAGACCAAATTGGCTGAAAATTATGTTCGATCTTGAAGCACTGTATAGAGGGGTGTTTCACCAAAGCGGAATCAAGAAATCCAAGACCTTGAGCTGTTTTTACTCTGGAGTTACCTAAGGACACTGTAGCTAGCTTTGCACTGTTGAATGACCACACCATTCATTTCCTATGGCTGTGCTACATGACTATAAGAAAGGGAGTCATAAGCAGATATTAGTCATAAGCATTAGCCTACATCTGAGATATTATGAGCTGTTGACTGTAATGGCAATACATATTTGCCGTGATCAACAAATACTTTTTGGTCTCCTGATGCCTTATTTTTGCGTGCTTTAACCATCCAGCTAGTCTGTAGATGACGGGAGAGTACGCTGTGGCAGGGGAGGGACAGACATTAAGGGACAAATAAATTGCGTTTACTGCTAAAATATACGAGACTGGTGAGGAAGAAGTAGAATGTCAGTAACCAGACAGTTTTTTGGTCCCAATGACTTCTATAGTAGGAAAAAATGTATACTATGGAAGTCAATGGGACCAGAAACTGTCTTGTTACTGACATTCTTCTAAAGACCCGGAGATCCGCTGAATGGATTCGAAACCGATAACTCAACTGTTTAACTTTGGGGGAGTTGTAAAATGAGCCTAAAAAAGTGGAGTATCCCTTTAACGCTGCAAATTTGTAATACTTTGCCAGACTGCTCGTCTCGCCACCATTGGAGGGACTACCCTAGAGGTGAGGGTCCGCCGTATGATGGCAACAAGGAGCCTACCAAACAAAAAACGTCCCTTTAAAGAGTTGACACTCTGCCGATCTTGTTTGGTAAGTCCTGCTCCATTTTCAATCACCATTATATTATCAATCCTAGGCTGCAAGCCAAAGGGCCTTAATGCACACCCCAACTCATCCCATGCAGCACCAGGAATCTTAGCACGAAGTTAACACAATAATCCAAAATAAACCTCAGCATTCAGTGACTTGTAACAGTGATCTATAATTGTTAAAGGATTAGTTCACCTCAAAATGAGAAACAGTTGAAATGTTGCCGTAAAGATAAGAGCAACACACCGCTAATCCAAATGTAGACTTGTCTGTCTGTCGGCGGCCCTCCCTCTGGCTCTGACCTAGCAGCAGTAGCGCAGCGTCTATGGCGTTATTTTTCCTTTCAAATGTAGAGAGCACATTATTGTAGCGCGAAAGTACATTAATATAATGCGCGAGCGCGAATCTCTCTGCTCACGCGCGGAATTTAAAGTGCCAAGCGCGAACATCTCGGCTCGCGCTCTCGCGCTCTCAGATACACGCTGCTCTTGTAAGAATTGTCTCTGGGCTCGCTCAGAGTATATGCCTGCACTTAAAACGTGTTTCAGTGCAATGTACTTTCGCTCTACAATAATGCACTCTTGACATTTGACAGGAAAAAAGAACGCCATACGCGTCAGGCACGCGACGCCAGCTGACACGCAATCGACACGCCACGCCTGCATGTGTTAATCATGTGACCGGATTAGCGAAGCCCGTCCTATTGGATTGGTTGCTATACGCATTGATTATCCTATCACTGCGCAGTGATTACATATAAATTTAGCGGTGAGGTGGTATGACATCATGAGACACGCCCCTTGTTTGCTGCGTCATTTCTAGTTGCCGGTCAGGTATGTTTAGTGATGTTGGCTGAGTGTTACTAGTGTGCTGTTTCATGTTAGTATTCTTGTTTAGAGCATAGATTTGGATAAACCTTGCAGCTGGTGCTTGGTTGACGTGGTCTCTCTCAACCGGTAAGTGAAACTACTGAATGCATTTCATTAGTGCAAGCTTGAGTTTGACGATCCAATTTGTTTGTAGTCTAAAGCAAGCGGGAGGGAGACTGTGCATCTGTGGGCGATTTTAACTTCTTACTGTGGGGGCTTTTGCCCCATTGTGTGCTGTATTGCCGACCGAGTGAGCCCACGGGTGCATAGAATGTTGCGTACCTGATCGGTCGGGCTTTGAGAGACCACACGGATACGGTATGTGTGTTGTTTGTGTAAATATCGTCTTTCTTTCTAAAGAGCAGGTTAGATTGTATTGTTAATTGCATTCTAGATTGTTATCACGAATCGGCAGTGCCTTGTCCCCCTTGTGCATGTATTTAATCCAGATCGACAGAATGGGCTCACAGCTTTCGGCTTGCCTGTGCATTTAACAAGTATTACGTTCTGGACATTTGACTCAGGCGGTATGTTTTTAAAGCTATAATACATTGATTCATTTGCTATTTGATTTGTTTATAATTTAATTTCATTACAGGTAGACTTGTTGCGTCTGCGGGCGACTTTAACTTCTTACTGTGGGGGCTTCGTGGGAAGTATCGTCCAGAGGCGCTGTTGCTTTGCCGGTCCTTTAATATTATTGTTGCGTTCCTTTTGTTTTGTTCTTTTGTTATTTGAGTAATGTTTGTAAAATGGTTGTTTATTTTCTTTGTTCTGTTTAATGTTTTCTTTTGACTGATTTATTGTTTGGTATTTTCTTTAACACTCTTTATTGTATTTCGAGTTATTTTGTGTATACAAGAGTGTTTACTTTCCTCTTTTTGCTTTTGTTATTTTATGTGAAAGCTAAGAGCTTAAGGTGCCCCAATGTTTATTTGCTGTATGCATCGTTTACGATTATATCAGTGATTTGTCTACCCTCAAGTGTAACATACCATCTTGTTGTTACAGGAGCTGAGTGCCGAAGGCGGGGTGGATTTTGGTGGTGGTGCTACTTCACGAGTGCAGTGTGGAGTGTGTGTGTGTGTGTATGTGAGTGTTTCCACACAGGTGTAACGAAAGTGTGCGGTGGTGTGGAGGCCTATTAGTGCACTTATTCCCAGCTGTTACGTCTCGGCTCCTGCATCCCCTTCATACAGTTTTGTTGAGGGTATTGGCCACCCATATCACAATCATGAGCTATTTATTCTTTTCTTTTTTTTTTGTTTGATTTGATTTGTTGCATTAAATGTTATTTTTTTTAATAAAATTTTATAATTGTTTCACCCCACATCTTCTGCCAATTTATTGCACACGGACCTGTGTTGCCTACGGGCAAGGTATCATCTCTGGCACCGTGCCAGGGTGGCGTAGCCAAGCAAACTGCAATTTTCGCGAAATAAAAAATTTTCATATCATGTTAATAATTTTCATCCCAAAGGTATAAATAATACCATACAAACTACCACCCAGCGATAGGTCAGCATTATGGTCAGGTAGGCAACGTGCATTTTCTGACAGGAATTGGAGCATGTGTTGCCTACCTTACCATATTGGTTTTTATTATTATTTAGAAAATTTGGGAACTAGACCACAGCAAACTATCTTACAGTCCAAGTGACGTTAGCAATATAATGTCTAATGTGTAACGTTATATATAACAGTAACGTTAACTTACCTTTGGTTGGTAGCCAGAGAGGTGTGTCAATCGTGAAGCAGCCCTAATGTCAGCTGTGGACCGGCAGGGTTGCCAGATGCCAGCAAGGTTTTCCAGCCCAAAACCTCGTCAAAAACTGAATGCAACGGTTTTTGTCTATGATTATTTTGTCAAAACATCTTTTGTCTATGGTAACTCTAATCTACATTAACTAATTAATTAGTATCCAGTTATTTATATTAAATTTGTGGAGTTAACAACTACTTCTGAACCAATGAAATAATAAACATAAACATTTTTGAGTCAATTGGCCTCATACATTTTCCTTATGAAAGAGGTCCACTGCAAGCTAATCCTTTTTGCCTCCCTTTAATTCGAATACATTCATGAACAGGCAGTTTTGAAAAGTGCTTTGAATATAGGGGAAATATGATCTAGCCTACAACACGAGGACTTATTGCCTTATCCAATCATTGAAAAATCATAGGCCTAGGCTAGTGAATTTGTTCCAAGTGTTCAAATATATGTTCTGTTTAACTTAAATGCTATTTTTTTTTGCATTGTGATTTTATCTTCTGTTTTAGATGCTCTTACTCAGCAGATGGGGACAGCTACCGTCACCCAATTTTCTTTTGCACAAGCTGTGCAAAAGTGGCTGCGCTATGCGCCAGACCGGGCAGGAGGGACTGGACGACAACTTATGCAGGCATCAGATGACAATGAAGTGTAAATAAAGAGTAGAGAGACTAATAAACAAGAATTTGATTTTAGATAGTGTGGTGTGTTCTGTGTTTTATATAAGACTTCAAATGTTCCATTACTTTTTAACATCCTGGCTGTAGATAAAGCAGGCTATTTAATTTATGGCATTACGTTTAAAATTAACATTTAAAAACGATTGAAATTCCATTGAAATCACATTGATTCTTAGTTCAGTTGAAATTTCAACATTGTTTCAATATTCCTGATAATTGAAATACCATTGAAATTCCGTTGATCTATGGACAGAATTTCAACATTGTTTCAATATTAAATCAGGGTGCAAAATGATGTTGAATCAACATTAGAATTCGATGTTGATTCAATGACTTAATGTTGACAACGGAAATGTTGATTCAGCATAGTTTCAATGACTGTTTGCTATCTGCGGCTTTAATCACAAGTTATCAAACAAGCGCATCAAAGCACATTTTCGCAAATAGACATCAGTTTTGCCTCACTGATGTGTTACATTTGACGGCTTCAGTCAGGGAAAATGAAAGAAAAACACTATAGTTAAAATATTTAATATTCACAGATGAAAGTTTGGCACCTATGAAGTTATGTGCATTTCTTAGAACGAATTCAAGCAGGATAAATGTCAAGTCTGTGACTGAGCCTGTGCTTATATTTTCTCTAAGCTACACAGTATTACACCATATTTTAGATTTGACACATTTAATAGGTGTGCAGTATTATTTATATAATATGAATTATGTGTTATATTATTCAAAAGAAATTGTGGTTTACTTTGCATCGGAGCCTTAAAAGTGGTAGCCTATTTTAGTGAGCTGGGCTACATGGATTAATATGCAAAATGTCAATATTCTCATATATTAGGCCTATATTTAATTTATATTTTAAAATTCCTTTAATAAAACAACATGCATTTTTGTTATTCATTAACTGTCCTTAATTTTGACAAACAACTTCTTGGGAAAATATATTTGTCTGTACACTGATTAAGAAATTGTTGCATGTTTTATAAATTATTTTCTTTATTTTACTAAAATATATATTGTATATATATTTGTATAATTTCGTTCCCATTATTTAGGCCTAATTAAAACAACAAAACGAATAAATGAAACCTGCACGATTTAGCTAAATCACTGGAATTCTAAAGAATGGACGGATTAATAAAATGTCCTCATGATTAAACTCAAGTTCTTCTCATTATAATCACCAAAGTGCAAAATGATGTTAAAAAAAAAAAAAAAAAAGAGCTTCATTAATAGACAGCTTCAGTGATTTTAAAGGGAGCCTTCTTTACTTGCTTTCATATAATTTAAGAAAAAATTAAAAAATAAAAAAAAAAATAAAATTGCAGCCGCATTTAAATGCAGGTGTGTAAAATGTCTGCATTCAAGATTTGCGGCATGAGTGATGCTGAGTGCATGCGCAGCATTTATTCTTATTTGTTTTTATCTTGAACTGAAACTGTTTCTGTTTCTGAACTGAACTCGGTCTGTTTTTGGTCTGTGAGGAACGGTGTGTTCATACAACCTCCTGTACAACTTTCAACTAACGTTAGTATGCATGGAAGGTGGCAACCCTATAGCTAGCTAACATTAGACAGTGATTGATACACCGTTTCTCACTAAATAAGGCGTGAAACTATCTAAATCAAAACATTCATTTGGCATTTGATTTAAAAATAGTATAAACCAGGTGAGTTTGCAAGTTTACCTAGCATGATGGGCTGGTTAGCTTTACTAGCGATTAGCAAGCAAATAATATAATACACGTTCATTCATGAATATGAGAGCTATTTTTTAATGTTTAATCTTCAGTGATACTGAACTTGCTCAGCCAGCTGTGTGTCATCATCTTACCCAAACATTGGAGTGTCCGTGCTCAACTAAACTAGCCATAAGGCAGAGGCGGCATCTATGCAGGTGAACCGAACAATGGTGTAATGATTCAGTTCGACTCCCAAGACAAGACGAAGCTCACCCGACTGGCCAATAGGAACGTGACCCTGTCCATGACACAATTCTCACAGTGAAAGCAAAATCCTGACACGAGAGCAAAAAATTGCATCGAGAGCAAAGAAAAGCGTTTCGAGAGAAACACTTTTTTTTTTTTTTTTAGAGAAAATGTTTTCACACTGATAGCAAAAAATATATATTTGAGAGTTTTTTTTTTTTTCAAAGTATTTTGAGAGAGATTTTTTTTTTCAAATTTATATTTTATGTTCTATGAGAAAATACTTTCAAAACTTTTTTTAGTCTCAAATATTATTCTTTTTTGCTATTGGTATGAAAACTTTTTCTCTCAAATATTATTTTTTTCTCTCATGAAATGCTTTTTTGCTATCAGTGTGATAACTTTTTCTCTCAAACTTTTTTTTTCTCAGATCTTTTATTTTCTCGCATGTAATAAAGACACAATTCTAACTCCATAGAAGTATTTCATTGTAAGTTAATGCTGTTAAATAGAGTTAAATAGAGAGAGAGAGAGAGAGAAAACGTGTAGGCTATTCCTAAACTTGGAGCTCATTATATTGAAGTACAAATCCAAACACCAGAAGCAACCTACACTCTCAGTGTTCTTTCACTGAAAAGTATGTTTTTTGTTAATTCAAAGGCTATATGGTTGAAATAATATTTTAGTTCAAAACTTTAAGTTCCACTGTTAAAAAAAAGCTTTATTGGCCAACGTTTCATAGACCTTCAGATGTTATGCTTTAAAATCCCATACCATTTGTAATTTCACAGTATTTTCACCTCCTAAATCACTAACCTTTAAAGTCACAATTCTATAATAGTCAAATTTACTCAGGCCGATGGCATTTTTTAATGACATTATTAGTTTTATTTTTTTTAGAATATTTGTAGCCTACATAAATAGGTGAAGCAAAACAAATATGAATAATATTTGGATCGTCCCTTATTTTTTTCCCCTTAATTTCTTAAAGAATAAACACTTATTTTCTACAAGAATAAACGTGATAACATATTATTAATTCATAGAAATAATTTAAGCAATTAAAACCTTTTTTTTTTAAAAACTTGAACTTCAATACTATTAAACTGACTTTAAAATCTCAAGGAGTTTATAAGTTAAAAAGGGTAAAATGTCACAGTGCATGTTAAATAGCCTAAATGAACTTGTGTTAACAATATAATTAGAACTAACAATATAATTCGATGTTTTTTTTTAATTTATGAACAATTCCTGTATAAAATGGGACATAAAACCTTTATATCAAACATTTTGAAATCGTCCACAGCTGAGCAAGGTGCGAGGCAGGTTGAGCGTGCGAAGTGAATGTGCTGCACAAAGTCATTTTCAGATGCAATGAAAAAAAAAAAAACCCTGGATAGCCTAGATTAGGCCCAGACTCTGTTCCTAAGTATATAATAATTATAATTACTGTTAACCCACAGTAACAAATTTTAAACGATTAATCGCCTATTTTCGTTTGCTGCCTGGTTTTTTTTTAACGCTATTTATAATAAAAAATTTTTAAAAACAGGCTAAAAAATAAAGTTTGTGAGAGGAAAAAAAATTTATAAGTCATGTATAAGTTGCATTTTATTACATTCAGAAATAATAACAGCTGGCCTAATAATGTTATAATGTGCCAACAGGATATTTTTAGTTCTCTTCACTTTACAACAAATCCTTTAAATTTAACAAATTTATCAGAACAGAACAATAATTACAAATATATAATTCTAATGGATAAATAAAATTGCAGTATATAATAATATAGGCTTAGCTTTAAACAAACAAAAAAAATAAATGAATAATAATTTAAAGTGAACCATAAGGTAAGGTTGGGCTCTCATTCGGGAGAAATCCAAACGTTTCCATATTCGTGATGTTGCCTATTTCAAGCTTAACTATTATTCATTAGGAAAAATGGGCTTTGTAGTTCACGCGTGTTTCAGTATCAACGAAAAAAAAAAATCATAATGAGCAAAAAATATGCCAAAGTGGACCGCTGCTCACGCCGAAAGCCACGTTTAAAATATACTGTTTTCAATGAATGTGCGCGAGGGCACCAGCGCAATCAAACAGCTGAAACAGAAAATACAACATTTTTGGTCACACAGTAAAGGCATAATTCAAAAATGCAAAGTGTTAGCAGTTTGAAAAATCAAGAATAATAACAGAATTAATCATAATTATTGCTAAATGCTGGACCGTTCTCATTTCGATCTGCAAATGGAACCTGAAGGATTTTTTTTAAACCAAGAATGAACCGAAATGAAAACATTTAGCTTTTTATCCGTATATATAGGCCTTATATTTAATGACTGTTTAATAACAATAGCAAGCATAAGATCCTTTGTGTAAAGGTCTTCTTTTAATTTTTGATGAGTAGACTGTAGCCTAAGACTATCCTACATTTTGAAATTAACTCACTGTACATTTTTTAATGGTTTTTGTAAAGATGGTACAATGTTATATCATAATGTTATTGCTGTTTTACTTCCTCCTTTTATCTCATTTTACAATTACATTCATTTTGCAATCCGTCCCTTTGCGCCACCTGGCGGTAGTTTCGCGAATGAATTTAACACGCGACTGACTTGGCCGCGGCGGTATTACCCATTTTGGTTGTCTACCTAATGTAGTTATACATTGCTTTGATTTTTAGGGATTAAACCAATAAACTACTTTGACTAGTGACTTTACCATTTGTTTTATTAATGTTTATTTACAGTGCAATTTATTCTGCTTACCTGACTCATGCAGACTTCTGACCTGATGTTTGCCTGTGTTCCCTCCATCAACCAGACACTCTTCGGCAACTGGTCTTTGTATGGAGGTTACCATGATCTATACAGATCCAGTTGTCTCTTCTCCCACAAACTCCAATTTCAGGTTTCACTTTCAGGTATGTTTTTTTGCTTTGTTGTTGTTGTTTCAACAACGTTGACTGTATTTTTGTATGACAAAACCTAGGGCTGCACGATATTGAAGAAAAATGCATTATGCGATTGTGATAACTTGTAATAACTGATAATATTCAATAATTGTGTGGAGATTCTAAGAAATCCACATGGTGATAGAGATATATTTAAAATCTGAAAACTCTATATGTCACGTTAATGTTTCACATTATTTTTGTGAGAAGAAAGCATAACCACAACTTCTAAACAGCTGTGCTTCTTAAAATAAGTTTAAACCCGGGGGTTTAGGGTTTCAGGTGGGCCCAAATTAGGTTTAACAGCAAAAACTAATCAAATGTAAAAATTAAACGCTGCTTAGTCTTCACTATATGAATTAAATACACACTGATTTCTATTAAAAGTCCCCCCTGTAGTCAATTATTTTATCCCTTAAAAACGTATCTTTGATCATCAAAATGACATTTAAATGTGTTTTTTCTTGTGAAAATAATTTTCTCATGGCTTAAAATAGCTTGAATATAACTCTACACCCTTGCCTCATTTGCTAATCTATGAATATGTAAATATGGGTGCACCAGCTGTGGAAAGTACATGGCAAAATTTGGGTGAGGACCTTTTTCCCACTTTCCACCACCAAACCTCTTCCTACATGTAAACAGTTGTTAAGCGCACTATATTTGAATGGTAATTTTTTTTTTTTTTTAGGCTGCAACCGTTATTCTAATCATCAATATGTTTTAGGTTAATTGGATAAAATACCACATTTTATTTTCTTCATATATATCGAAAAGGCAAGTTTTATATATATATATATATATATATATATATATATATATATATATATATATGTATATGTAGTTATTCCACACTATTTCCAGTCAACTTCAAAGAATGCAAATTGAAGAACAATTTTTTTGGGAATGTAGGATATGCAATACACCATGAAAAAATTTATTCTAAATTATAAAAATAAAGTTTGTCCAGAGTTGAAAAGCAGAAGACAGTTTAACCCATTATATACACAGGTGCATCCCAATAAATTAATAAATGTTGTGGAAAAGTTCATTTATTTCAGTAATTCAACTCAAATTGTGAAACTCGTGTATCAAATAAATTCAATGCACACAGACTGAAGTAGTTTAAGTCTTTGGTTATTTTAATTGTGATGATTTTGGCTCCCATTTAACAAAAACCCATCAATTCACATCAACAAATTAGAATACTTCATAAGACCAATAAAAAAGTGAATTGTTGGCCTTCTGCAAAGTATGTTCATTTACTGTACATGTACACAATACTTGGTAGGGGCTCCTTTTGCTTTACTTACTGCCTCAATTCGGCGTGGCACGCAGGTGATCAGTTTGTGGCACTGCTGAGGTGGTATGGAAGCCCAGGTTTTCTATGACAGTGGCCTTCAGCTCATCTGCATTGTTTGGTCTCTTGCCTGATTTGCTAACTTAAATATCATCAGTAAGCATATAGCTAGTTATTTTGAGTGACTGTAAATTATAAATAAACATTCATTTAAATCTAAATATATATTTAGTGTTCTGTTCATCTTTATTTTAGTTCAACTCAAAGTTTTGAGTACTGACAACTTCATTTACTTCACTTAATTAAATATATCCCTCATATACATAAATCAAAATTTTTAATTTATCTAAACTTAGTTTAAGTGTTATTAAATTAAATTATATAATTTATGCAACTTAAATTGTAGTAGTAATGTTACTTAAATATTTTGTGGCAACTGATTGCCTTGTTTTTTTTAAAGTTTCCTGTACTCAAATATCTACATTTTACAACAAACAAGTTACTTGCTGTAAACAAGCCAGAGTTAGCTACAAGAGCTAGTTTCCATCTGTTGTCCCTAGCCAGGTCTTAACAGGCACCCTAAAAATACAAAAGTCAATAAAAATACACTATAAATTTAATAAATACAATAGCAATATAATAAATACAGCAGGAATTTTAAAACAATATGAACATACCCTCAAACAGACAATATATTGCTCACCTCACCTAGCCCTCAACTTAATTACAGTATAAAGTGAAAAGAAAAAAAAAAAAAAAAAAAAAAAAGGTATGTTCATGGACTTAAGTATTTGGTGTATGGTTACAATTATAATTGTCCCTAATCCAAGATTTAAGCTGTTTTTTTAAAAGAGGAGAGACTATGGCCCCATTTACACTGCATGGTTCAAGTGACCCAATTCCGATTTTATCTTCTCATGTGGCACAGACCGGATATGACCGGTGAACGTGTAAGCAGGAAAAAAACGCATGGATTCCGATTTTCTCAGATCGGATTCAGGCCTCATTCATATGTGGTAATAAATCGGATATGAATCGGATACGTGCATTTGCGTGTGCCATATAAGCAGACAAATCGGATATTCCCCAGTAAATGCGAGTCGTACGTCATTAAAAAAGTGACGTCAACTCAGGTGGACACCACCAACTGAGATCACATGACTTATTATAGGCGCGATGGAGGACGAAGGATACACACAGTGGAGCAATGCCAAGGTTTTCATGTCTTTTAAGTCTTTGGGGCGAAGAGACAGTGCAGGCAACAATGCAGGGTTGTTACAGAAATAAATCCGTGTTTGAAGACATTTCACGAGAAATGGGGAGGCACGGTTTTAAGCGCTTTTCTCCGCCGCGCCGTACGAGACCAATGTTTTGCTGATTTTTTTGTTTGACTATCCAAAATATTGTGGAAAAGCAAAACACTGTATAATATTATTTGCATCTGCATCCATTGTATTTCGTGCTGTTTTACGTCCCTTTTCCGGGTCAGAACGTCTACGTTTGGTAGTTTCAGCAGTGTATAGTGTAAATGTAAAAATCGGATACGGGTCACTTTTAAAATATTAAAGAAGCGGGTCGTCAAAAAAATCGGATATAGTCAGAAAATCGGATTTGGGTATCAAGACCTGCAGTGTAAATGCAGCCTAATACACTCCCTTAACTCATTGGGCAGACTATTCCAAAAAATCGTGGCTCTGACAGAAAAAGCTGTGTTTCCAATCCTACTTTGTCTATATTGAACTATGCAGTCCCCTCTGGTGGTTGCTCTGGTAACTCTATTGACCTTGTCTTTCTGTTTTATAAACTGGCACAGTGGTGGGGGAGCAAGCCCACGGAGTACCTTAAAGACAAGACAGGCATCAGCAAAGTGTCTGTAGTTTTCAAAGCTAAACATGTTGTGTTTTTTAATTATGTGACAATGATGATAGCTATTACCCTTATGGTCCAATGTCTTTAATGCCTGTTTATAAAGTGACTCCAATGGTTGCGATATTGTTTTATTGGCTTGCGACCAGCTGGTAAAACAGTAAGAAAAATGTGAAAAGATCATCGCATGCAAGAAGAGCTTTGCAGCCTTCATTGAAAGGTATGATCTTATGTGCTTAAAATTTGCCAGGTAAATTTAACAATGTTGGCAACCTTTTTTTGTATGCTTTTTAAATGAGAGTTGTGAGTCTAGGATGATTCCCAGATATTTAAAGTCAGATACCACTCTAAACCTTCTCTTGGTTAACAATTACCTCAGGGTCATAAGTCACAGTAGTTTGTTTTGTAAAATACATACATACTGTTTTACTTATGTTCAGGTGTAAGCA
Source organism: Cyprinus carpio (assembly GCF_018340385.1). Classification (NCBI taxonomy): domain Eukaryota; kingdom Metazoa; phylum Chordata; class Actinopteri; order Cypriniformes; family Cyprinidae; genus Cyprinus; species Cyprinus carpio. The sequence continues at coordinate 24,724,537 of NC_056575.1, read as the reverse complement.
TGAATTAGTTAGCCATATGGATACCTTACTCATGGCCTCAGTCAGTTGGTGTGCAGCTTGTTGTTTATTTTTAGCATGCACGTAGAGGACTGTGTCATCTGCATACATTTGTAAATGTACAGATGGACAAACAGTGGGCAGGTCATTTATATAGAGACTGAACAGAAGGGGGCCCAGTATATATTCTTAAAGTTTTGGGTGTCATGTACAACTCTTTTAAAGAATCTATGCTTCCCCTCAAACCTAATTGTCCAGAGATGCACTAGCGGCCCGAAACACCTTATAAGATTCGGGTAGTGCTCCACAAAGTGATGTTTGGGGCAGAAACACGATTCTGGGAAAACGTCAGAAAATATTTGCCTGTGGTCACTGATCTTACATTGCAAATACTGGATAGTTTCTTCCGTAAATGCTGGTGATAATGACAGCTCAACAATGTCTTTTAAATCCATTAAGACAGCCCATGTCTTATCTCCATCTGGAACTTTGCTACCTACCATCAGAGGAAACAGTTTCAGCAAAGTGGCGTTTCTCATGATCATTTCCACCAACACTACCTTTTGTAAAACAGGTTTTTTGGTATTGGATGTGGTTTGTCTGTTTTTTCAGTGTGTTCATATGGAAACAACTCAATCTTATTGTTTAGGTAGTCTAAAGTGAAGTACTTCTGGTTTACCAGCTTTTGAAGGCATAAACACAACTCAACTGGTACAGTACCTTCCAAGAGGTTATGAAGGATGTCTGGAGCAAAGCTGGTGACAGGGTGGAAATGTTTCAATGCTTCACGCAGCACACAGTCTCCTTTTAGACCAAACTGACTGCTTTGGGTATCACTCTGCAAAACATAACGAACATGAATGTCATGACTGGTCTCTGTTCTCATGGGGAAATCCCCCTGAATTACACTCATAGATTTCATCTGATCTCTAGTGGCTAAACAAAATCTACAGGCATACTCAGCTCTAAATGATTCTGTGAAGCCTCCCAATCAGTGTGCTGCAAGATTGTCTGCAGACACACAAAAGACAGTTCCTTTAACATTCTGCCCTAATGACTCAATGAAAACACCTTCTTCCTCAAGAATGCTAATGTCTTTCAATAGTGGAGAGAACACAGCTTTATACCCACTCTTTTTAAGGTCAGCTACTTTACATATAGAAGTGCCAGCTGAATTGTATGCAAGGCTGAGCGATACTTACTGGGAAGGCTGGCAAAGACACAATAAACAGCACATAGTTTGTGGATTTTTTTTTTGATGTTCCAAGTGGGTTTGCTATTTTTAAATCATCAGTGTATAGTTGGAGTGGCAGAGTGAACTCTCCTGATAAAAGCAATGTGTTAGTTTGAAAATATGAACCATCACAGCAGGACGTATAGTGACCAGGTAAACTAACAGACTCCTGGAGTTTGTGAAGAATATCCGTGTTTTTGAACAGCTCCTGAATCATTTTAAGAACAGGCACATAAAGCATTTTTCCCCAGACATCTCCAAGTCATACTGAACAGGCTTTACCAGAGGGTAATTTTTTTCGACAAAGACCTTTCTACGCTTTGCAGTAGACAAATCTGAACCTTTTGACGTGGCATTAACTACAACATTGCAGTCCATAACAGCCTCAGTTAGTTCATCTAGAACAGAACTAGAAACAGTCAAGTTATGTTTCTAAAGTGTCTCTCTTAATGTCTCTTTTACTATTGGCCTTGATAAGGAAAATATCTCATTCAAGTGTTGAATGATTTCCTGTGAATCTGTTTCTGAGAAATGGAGAATGCTTTGCATCTTCAAAAAATAATAAGGGCATATTACATTTTAATTGACAGCTCAACTTGTCAACATCACACTGCATCTCTGCTACATCAAGGCTGTCATTGCTTGGACCAGGTCATTTTCTGTAGGGTCAGATGCTGTAGCATGAGAGTTACATTCAATTGAAGTTTATTTGTATAGCGCTTTTTACGATACAAATCATTGCAAAGCAACTTTACAGAAAATTAAGTTTCTACAATATTTAGTAGTAGCTTATCAGTGGTGACTGTCAGTTTATGTGCGTGTAAACAGCAATTAACAGCAATTATTATATGGACGTAAACAAACAGAACATGAGTTGTAAACAAAATGTGATAGAGACTGCTTCCAATGAAGAGACTGGTAGTTCTGTATGTTGTCCCTGGGTTAGCATCATCTGAGGTCCTCTGAGGGGTTGGCATCATCTCTTCTCAGGTGTTCTGGATCCAGACTGGAGCTTGTGTAAATCCTAGTTACCAAAACAGAGAAACAAATAGAGACATAATTAGCGTAGCTGCTGTTCCAGCAAAGTAAAATTAATTAGTTTAACCCAAGCTAAAAAATAATAATGTGCATTTGATCAGATATAACTGCAGTCCAAAATTATGAGATGCATTATTTGAATGCTTGGCCAAAGAGGTGTGTTTTTAATCTAGATTTAAACAGAAGAAGTGTGTCTGAACCCCGAACATTATCAGGAAGGCTATTCCAGAGTTTGGGAGCCAAATGCGAAAAAGCTCTACCTCCTTTAGTGGACTTTGCTATCCTAGGTACTATCAAAAGTCCAGCGTTTTGTGACCTTAGGGAGCGTGATGGGTTGTAGCGTGGTAGAAGACTAGTTATGTACACAGGAGCTAAGCCATTAAGGGCCTTATAAGTAAGTAATAATAATTTGTAACTGATACGGAACTTAATAGGTAGCCAGTGCAGAGACTGTAAAATTTGGGTAATATGATCATATTTTCTTGACCTGGTAAGGACTCTAGCCGCTGCATTTTTGGACTACCTGTAGCTTGTTTATTGAGGATGCAGGACAACCACCTAGAAGTGCATTACAATAGTCCAGTCTAGAGGTCATGAATGCATGAACTAGCTTTTCTGCATCAGAAAAAGGTAACATGTTTCGTAGCTTGGCAATGTTTCTAAGATGGAAGAATGCTGTTTTAGTAACATGGGAAATATGATTTTCAAGACAAGTTACTGTCTAATATAACACCCAGATTTTTGACAGTAGAGGATGTAACAGTGCATCCGTCTAATTGCAAATTGTAATCTGCGAGATTCTGTGTAACGTTTTTTCCAATAAGTAATATTGAGTATCATCAGCATAACATAAAAAAATAACCAAGTATCAACAAAAAAAATTAAAAAATAATTGAGATATATAGTTGAGTATCATCAGCATAACAGTGGAAACTAAGCCCGTATTTTCTAAAGATATTACCAAGGGGCAACATGTATATTGAAAATAGCAGAGGACCTAGGACAGATCCTTGTGGCACTCCATATTTTACTGGTGATAAATGAGATGACTCCCCATTTAAATAAACAGTGGTAGCGATCGGACAGGTAGGATCTAAACCATCTTAAAGCCTGCCCTTGGATACCGGTATAGTTTTGTAATCTATCTATGAGTATGTCATGATCTATGGTGTCGAACGCAGCACTAAGATCAAGTAAAACTAGCAATGAGATGCAGCCTTGGTCTGATGCAAGAAGCAAGTCATTTGTAATTTTAACAAGTGCAGTTTCTGTGCTATGATGGGGCCTGAAACCTGACTGAAATTCTTCATAGAGATCATTTTTTGCAGGTAGGAGCACAATTGAGCAGACACAACTTTTTCTAAAATTTTAGAAATAAATGGAAGATTTGAAATGGGTCTGTAATTTGCCAGTTCACTAGGATCTAGTTGTGGTTTCTTAATAAGGGCGTGACCTAAAGATAACGACGAGTTAATAATATTGAGAAGCGTTTTTTTCTGCTACAGGTAACAGCTCTTTCAGTAATTTAGTGGGTACAGGATCTAATAAACAATGTTGTTGGTTTAGATGCAGTGATAAGTTTATTTAGCTCTTCCTGTCCTATAGTTGTAAAGCACTGCAGTTTATCTTTGGGTGCGATGGATAAAACTAAAGTATTAGACTCTGTAGAAACTACATTTGTTATTGTATTTCTGATGTTATCTATTTTATCCGTGAAGAAATTCATAAAGTCATTACTATTTAACTGTGAGGGAATATTTAGATCGGGTGGCATCTGGTTATTTGGTAATCTAGCCACTGTGCTAAATAAAAACCGTGGATTGTTTTGGTTGTTTTCTATGAGTTTGTGGATATGCTCGGCCCTGGCAGTGTTTTAGAGCCTGTCTATAGCTGGACATACTGTTTTTTTCCACGCAATTCTAAAAACTTCCAAGTTAGTTTTTTCTCCATTTGCGCTCAAGACTACGAGTTTCTTTCTTGAGAGAGTGGGTATTACTGTTGTACCATGGAACAGTAGGTTTTTCTCTAACCTGTTTTCAATTTGATGGGGGCAACAGCTTCTAATGTATTAGAGAAGATAGTGCCCATGTTGCCAGTCATTTTGTCTAGTTCATGCGTATTTATTGGTACACAAAGCAGTTGAGATAAATCAGGCAGGTTATTTGCGAATCTGTCTTTGGTGGCTGGAACAATAGTTCTGCCTGGACGATAACGCGAACCTATATAGTTATTATCATCAATTCGCAGAATGCATGATACAAGGAAATGGTCAGTAACATCATCACTTTGAGGTACGATATCTATGTCAGTAAGAATGATTCCATGCGATATAATTAAATCTAGCGTATGATTAAAACGATGAGTGGGCCCGGTGACATTTTGCTTTACTCCAAAAAACAGTTTAATAAGACAGTAAACTTTGTATTATCAACGTGAATGTTGAAATCTCAGAAAAATTAGCGCTTTATCAGCGGTAACCAACAGGTCTGAGAGGAAATCTCCAAATTCTTTTTGGAATTCTGTATACGGCCCTGGCGGTCTATACACAGTAGCCAGAGAAAGAGATACAACAGATTTTTTTTGCATATCTGACAGTGTAACATTAAGCAAAAATATTTCGAATTATTTAAACCTGTATCCTGTTTTCTGGGTAACATTGAGAATAACAAAAAAAATTCTACCAACAAACCAGCAAAATATCCTATGATTAGTCTATTAATCATTCTAATAATTGTAAGATGTAGACTCATTTAGACCAATATAATCTTTTGGTTTTAGCCAGGTTTCAGTCAAGCAGAGTACATCAAAACTATTATCTGTGATCATTTCATTTACAATATCTGCTTTGGGTGTGAGTGATCTAATGTTTATCGCCCAAACTTAAAAAAAATTTTTTGTTCATTTATTTTACGTTATTCTGGTTTAATCACGATAAGATTTTTTCTAGATCCTACATTAAATTTCCTCACTATTCCAGACTCTGATAATTAAGTGGAAGCACAGGAATAAACCCAAATCAAATCACCTAACAGCCTACAAAAAAAACCATCAAACTATTTACTAGAAAATTGGCTTACTAGTCATATGGAGCGTAGAGTCCTGGAGATGTTGTCCGAGAGGAGATCTCTGCTGGGGTGCACTCTGCTGGGGTGCAGGCCATCAGCGCGAAAAAGCCTAGGACGCTCCCAGAAAAGATTACAATTATTAACAAAGAGCAGTTTCTGTTCTTTACACCATGACAATAACCATTCATTTAGAGCAAAAAGTCTACTGAACCTTTCGTGTCCTCGTCGATATGTGGGCAGTGGTACTGACACGACGATCGTCGCTTGCTGCGGGCGTCGTGCTGCGAACCGTCGTGCTGCGAACCGTCTCGATCAGGCTCCTGAAGTCCCTCCGCTGCGTGGTGTCGTTAACCCCGGCGTGAAGCACGACCGCTCTGGGGCTCTCGTCGGCCTTCAGGATCGCGGGTATCTGCGCAGAAACATCGAGAACACGAGCACCAGGGAAACAGTGAGTGTGCACTTTACCTTCGGCTAACGTAGCACGGGCGTGTCGGACGATGGAGTCTCCGACGATCACAGCGTCGCGTTCCGTCTCGCGGGGGGGAGAGAAGCGGTTCCGTGTGGAGATCTCAACCCGGGAGGTTTCCAGTGCAGCTCTCCGCTCTCTCAGCTGGGCCTGCCTCTGCTCCAGGACCCGAATCTGCTTCTCCACGGCCTCCACCGAATGCAGCTCGAACGTGTCGTCACCTGCACACTCAAAGGTAGACAAACATCCGCCATTAAATCAAGTAACAGTGAGTAAAGCATCTATTGTAATGTGTGTGAATAGAGTATTAGCAATGCACGGGGGTTTAGCGACAACCACGCTGGTGATAATAATGGGTTATAAGCTACTAGCGGACTCGGGAAATCAAAATAAAACTAGTGATAACAAGGCGCTCTGATTGTTTTTGTTGTAGAATACGATAGAGGATATATTCACACGTTACAGAAACGAAAATGATGGTGTATAAAATAGATTTCAATAATAAAAATTAGACGATAGAGACAGTCAGTGTTGGTGATGGAGGGAGATTCTGTCACACAACAAACTTCAGGAGTAATGTGAGAGTAATGTGGTATATCTGATTCCTTACTGACTACTATACCATATTTATAATCTGAGGTGAAGTGAAATTGGTGGTTCTTGCTCTTGTATGAATTGAATGACGAGTAAACATTACTTTTAAATTGGAAATTCTTGTATGGACATTCAACCACTTTTTAAATGAAGTCTCAGGTGCCTGAAGAGAGTAGTGTCTGAGAACGGCTGCTTAAATAAACAAATTGGACAGATAAAAACTAAAGGTTCCTTATTTTGAGCCTCTTGTGTAATACTGTCTCCTATGTGATATCGAGATAAATGGGTTTTCTGGGCATTAAAAGAGTAAAAATGAACATGCACAGTCTTTATGTAAACATGGCAACGGACTAACTTTTGAATAATGACTATGCTGCAATCGAATGTGTGTGAGCAAGTGTGTTCTGGATTGAAATGAGGCTGTACACAGCTTACAGTCCCAAGCCATCCCTCTAAATCACTAGACAAAAATCAAATTTAGCTGGAACTTGTCCCAATTTTTGTAACTTTGTAACTTTCAACTTGCTCGGCAGAGATCCTAAAGACAGATATAATTTAAATGAAACCTGAACTTCAGATGCAATAAATACACATTTAATTCAGTAGCACATTTTTTTATGTTTGTCTAATAGAGTTATATTTGCAGGAATGTGTGTCTCTCTCCTTAGGAACAGCAATAGAAACATCATGGACTCAATAGGCCAGTGAAGTTCCAACTACTTTTATGCATCAAAAGGTCGAAGAAATGATAACACAAAGTGATTGGACACTGCAGCTGACTCCACCTATACAAAAAAAAAAAATACACATTTTCAAAAAGGCCAAACTGTAAGACTGCATATACACAGCATAATTTAATATCCTTTTTTTTTTTAACAATCTTCCAAAACAAAAGATAACTTTATTTTAAAAAATGGTGAATTTTAACAGGCAGTGACAGTGCTAAAAATATATAGGCCTAATTCAAATGAAATAACATTTAACTTCAAATTTATAAAACTTGCATCAGTGAGGCAATTTTCATTAACACTTTTTTAATGTTAGTCTAATAATATTATATTTACAAGCACGTTCTTGTCTTACCTTAGGAACTGAAATTGCGGGAAAAATGTGGACTCGACAGGCCTGTTAAGTTCAGACGACTTTTATGCATCAAAAGGTCGAAGAACACTATCCATGACACAAAGAAAAAAGATTGAACACGTACTTTCACCAGATAACATGCAGCTGACTTCACGTATAGAAAAAATACACAACTTAATAAAATGTTCAGAAAGACCTAATTTTAACAAAGACTGCATGTGCGCTGCATTATTTAATATCCTAACGTTAGAGACATTTAGATATGTTTGTACACTTCAACTGGTAGCTAATTCAAATATTCAGAAAAACTGTATGTACACATTAACTGGAAAACCTAACATGGGTGGATGGTGTGATTGTAGCCGATGCCAACTATAATTAGACTGCAACATTATTTGAAACAGCTGAATACTTGCATATTTTTGTAGCCATCAAAATAAAAATGCATTTATTTGGACTGCTGTCGAATCCAAGTGCAAGTGTATCTGTTTGAAACACGTCTGAGTGCACGTTCAACGATGACGTCACTTTTTGGTAAAAACTGCCACTAGAGGGCGTATGTTTGACATTAAAATATTTAATTATGGTTGAATCTATTTTTTAAGTTCCCTAAACTCTTTAACTTTAGTGTAGTTGTAAAAACTCAAAAAAAAACAAAAAAATTACTGTTAACTTAAATCTATGATACATATTGAATGAACTGAAAAATAATAGTTAGCTTAACTTTTTGGCACATTTTGAGTACCAGGTACTTTCTATTATAAGTTAGTTATACTGTTTGGGTTTACAGTGTAATGGCATATTAAGTGCTTCTGTTTTCCTCCTTTTAAATAGGCCTATTTAAGAAGAATTTTAGTAACAACCAGGATTTCATTTCACGCACAAATCGAGCACAAATAAATGCGGCATTTGGTGTGGAGATCCCCTGGCATTAGGCTAGGCTATATGACCTAATTAATATTATTAATATTAACGGATATTTGTTTGAAATTTAAGCTTAGCTTAGCTTTGAAATATAAAGTTAGTGGAAACTTGGAGCTGACTAAACTTAACACATCAAAAACTAATCTTATCTTATCATAAAAATATAAATTCAAAACAAAACATATCAAACCAAACAAAACATTTTAATTTTTTATGAGCACTTGTTTGTTTTTTTTAACTATTTTTTTTATGTTTGTCTAATAGAATTATATTTGCAGGAATAGATACATCATGGACTCAATAGGCCAGTGAAGTTCCAACTACTTTTATGCATCAAAAGGTCAAAGAAATGATAACAAAGAAAACTGATTGGACACTGCAGCTGACTCCACCTATACAAAAAAAAATAAAAAAAAAATACACATTTTCATAAAGGCCAAACTGTAAGACTGCATATACATGGCATAATTTAATATCTGTTTTTTTTTAAACAATCTTTCAAAACAAAAGATAACTTTATTTTAAAAAATTGTGAATTTTAACAGGCATTGTTTGATATTCTAATGGCACAAATCAAACACAAATAAAACAGAATGATGCTGCCTTGAAATTTAAGCTTAGTCAGCTTTGAAATATGAAGTTAGTGAAACTTGGAGCTGACTAAACTTAACATTTTAAGGCAGCATGAGCACTTTTTTTTCGATTTTTTTTAAAACTCTACGGCCGAGCTAAACAGGGCGGAGAGTAATGTTTCTGTTATATTTAAGAAGAGGTCATGGTTGTTTCTTTTAATGGCACAAATCGAGCACAAATGGATGGCACGGTTTGGAATGATTTAGATTGCATGGGGTGTAGAGTGTCGTCACTGCCCAGAATTGTTTTTGTTATTTCTAAGAAGGAGGAATATATTTGACGTTCATTTCAACAGCACAAACCGTAACAAATAGAGCACAAACGAATGGCACCAGTTTTGTGCGATTTAGACGAACTGGGATGGTGTAACGAGGAGTCAGAGACATTCGGATCCATGTGCAATGTGTACTGGAAGCCCAGTACACATTGGAAGGGGGTGAGGCCGGTAGCTGGCTTTCGAAAGGAGTTCTGGGCGTACTCAGCCCACAGAAGGTAACGACTCCAGTCTGCCTGATTGTTGTGACAGTACGTGCGGAGGAAGCGGGTAAGTTTCTGATTGCAGCGCTCCACCTGGCCGTTGGATTCAGGGTGATATCCAGAGGTAAGGCTGACGTTGATGTTAAGTTGCTGACAGATTGTTCTCCATACCCGGGAAGTAAACTGTGGACCTCGGTCTGACACGATGTCAGGAAGATTGTAGAACCTGAAGACGTTCTGGAGCAGGGCTTCCGCTGTCTTAAAGGCGGTAGGCAGTTTGGGAAGAGGGACCAGACGGCAAGATTTAGAGAAGCGGTCGATTATGGTGAGTATCGTGGTGAAACTGTTGGAGCTGGGTAAGTCGGTCACAAAGTCAATAGCAATATGAGACCAGGGTCGTTGGGGTATGGGCAGAGGTTGGAGAAGACCAGCCGGTCATTGATGTGAGGATTTTGTGATGTTGCAAGTGTCACAGTTTTGAATGAACTGAGTAACATCGGCCTGGAGGGAGGGCCACTAGAAGCGGTTGGCAACGGGTTTCTCTGGAGGCATTAACCCTCTGAGGTCTAGGGGGTTTTGGGGGCCTGGAGAAATTTTGACATCCCCTGACTTTTGTGCTTTTTTCAGTTGCTTATAAATAGATACATGGCTAAAGTCTAATACACTGTAATCAGTACAAACTGGGCTACAATAATATGTAAATAGCATGCATGTACATGATTGTGTTTTTGAGAAAACAACGTTTATGCGTGGTTAGTAAAAAACTACAATTTTGAAGTCACTGAAATAAGGTCATAAAACACATACAGAGCATTTGTTCACAGGCTCATCAAACCTGGAGCTTGTAGCCTAGAATTTTTGCTTCAAAATGATGTGAAAATCATCTTGTTTACTCACTCACAGAAAACAATAGATTGATTTAAATTTTCTGAGACACTTTTTGTTTCAAAAGGGCATATGCGAGTAGACGCCAACTATCATGAATATTAGTGTGATACACACCTGAGAAGACAAAGACATGAGGCTTTCAGTCCTTTCAGTCCCATTTCAGGCAGCTGAGTGACAGAGAGGGATGAGTTACAAGAAAGAACGTGAGGACAAATAAATGTATATATATTTTTATGTTTGTAGTTTATTTAGAACATTTTAAATTATTCCACAAAATAACCTGAGATTCACTTGCGAGTGCAGTTAAACAGTTTATTAGGAACAATCAAAGCTGACTTTCAAAGCTGAATTTTTAGCATCATTACTCACTTTATTAATTGAAAGAACAGCATTGTTTCTAACATGATTATTGTATTTATCATCACTTGTGTGCTAAATAAGTTTATATATATACCGACTCCCAGCTTTTAAATGGTATAGTGTATATTGTTACACTTGGAGTAAGGCAGGAGTAATGATGCTGAAAATTTTGATTTGATCACAGGAATATATTAAATTTTAAAATATATTCAAATAGAAAGCAGTTATTTTAAATAGCAAAAATATTTCACAATATTACTGCTTTAGCAAATGCAACTTTCTGTATTTTGGATCAAATAAATGCAGGCTCATGTGTCATGTTGAAATATATAAATGAACGTCACATACCTGGCATTTCCAAAATGTATATTGTTTATGTGCTCTGAGGGACATACTTTTTTGAAGAGACTTTGAAGAGATGGGAGTGTGTGCCTCGCTTGGTCTTAGCTGTGTTCCAGATTCCTGAGTGGGCTGCTAAACTGCATTATTAAACATTATTGTGATGGTCACTGATACTATTAGTAATTTACAGGAAAAAAAGAACACAATTACCACATAGAACATTTATTGTCAGTGTTATTTACAGGTTACTTGATAGACTTTTTTATTATTATTATTTACACCACAGCAGATATTGATGAACAGAAGCTTAGTTACATTCTTGAAAACATTCTTGAAAACACAAGCATGCTTTGTATGAAGTCCTATACAATAAATATAGTTATAAACATATATTCGTGAACAGAGAATAGCCTATCACAGTAAAGTTTTGTCTAATCATTCTTACTGACATTAAGCTTGCAACATTATAACTCATATTACATTTATATAGTATTGCTGTCTATGTTATAGAACATAAAAAAAAAACATCCTGGCATCGTGAAACATTGAGATGATGTGAATGAAACTTCATAATGTTTCACCTGATTATACATTTAGTCAGGAATTACAGTTTGGAAAAAGTCTAAATAGTAAAATGTGTACAAGTTATATGAAAACTAATACAAGTAGATTAATAATAAAAAAAACTTATGTTTATCTCTGCTGGGTCAAAACGCCTCGTTCTTCTTTCTGAGGTAATCCAAATCTTATTCCTCTCAGCGGTCTTATTGAGGTGAATTATGTCTTATTCCTCTCAGCGCAAATCGAACAGTAACATTTAAAAACCATGAAGTACAGTCTCGCTGCTTTATTTGTTCTGTTGAGGGCGGTTACCCACCGCAAGCTTCAAGATTATAATAACAATAGCGCGCTGGGCGTGTGGGCGCATTAGATATATTGAAGGGAGACGTGAAAAACGGACATCGCGTTGTTTTCATATGGATTACTTTATCACAGAATATTTGTTTTTTGGAAGCACTTGCTCAGTTTAAAAGTAGACATGTCAATCTTTCTTTAGATATATCTCTCATGTCTCTTTGTTGAGTATTCACTGAGTTACAGTTCATTTTAATGACGTGTTTCCGATTGAAGATCACCGCAGACCAAGGCTGCAGACAGCGCACTCTGTTTTTTATTTTTTATTTTATAAATGCACAAAGTTTTGTTGTTATTATGACAACAGGCAGGGTTCAGACAACAGCGTCAGAGATTTCAGAGACAGTCAATATCAAGGTCGGTTACCAGGCTTGAATCGGGGCAGGCGGCAGACAGTAGACAGGTCGTAGACAAAGCAGAGGGTCAGTAAGGCAGGTGGCAGAGGATCATCAGAACAGTTCAAGGTAATACATGGAAAGGCAGACAGGGAAAACCGCTCAGAATTGCAAGACGGGCTAAACAAGACTTCGCAATGAGTGAGTGTTTGGCTTCAGCTTATATAGGGCGTGGAATGAGGAACACCTGGTGGTGATTAGTCCGGGTACGGGGCCGTTGGGTAATGTAGTCCATGAGAACGTCAGTAGTCAGGTGAAGGTGCCCTCCGGTGGCCGTCAGAGAGAGCCACAGAGACCTGGGTCGTAACAGGTGGAGAGTGATGTCATGGCCTCCGAAAATATTTTGGTTATATCTATGGAAGAAAAATAGATACAGTGTTTGATTTAACGGCACAAACGGGCACAAATCTAGCACAAACAAACTGCACTGGTTTGGAGCGATTTGGGCAACATGGGGTGGAGAGTGACGTCACACGGTCAAAAAAAAATATGTTTAATATCTCAAACACCAAACCAGCACAAATATTATTTTTTTGCGGCACTAATCAGCACAAACGTAGCACAAACGAATGGCATAGTTTTGGTGATTATTTCTTTTTATGGGGTGCCAACTTCACGGAGGGGATTCTGATAGGACTGTTCTGTTCATGTGGGGCCACACATTAATGGAGAGTTCTGAAAAGTATCTCTTTCTACATCACAGTATCTGCAGAAGTAATGGCTCTTACTGAAGTTCTCAACAAAACCGCAGATACTGTGAGAATTGTCACCTGAGATAGCACACAGTTGACCTTTGACAATTTGCCCAACACCTATCACAATACCAGTCTCCTCAAGAGCTTTCAGGTCTTTTATGAAAGGCTCAAATAACTTGTCTATCCCAAAATATTTAAAGGCCTGCTTGTTGCACAAGAGAACAAGTTGCATTTGATCTGTGGTGGATCTGTTATGAGGCAAAATATCTGTCAGAGTTCTTATGTTATTTTCCTAAAGAGCCAAGTGGATTGACAACTTCGAACACATCCTGGGTCCATTTTAAGTAAAGGGTTACACTGAGCTCCCTTCCCATCATTAATGTCCTGGAAATGACCACTCTGATGATGCATGGGAACGTGTTGCCTCATACTGTTCTTGAATAGACTTGCTTTTAAAAGTGTAGCCAATGTTTCTTGAACATTTACATACTGGGCAAATGATTCCCTACCTTAATCGTCATTACCCAAGAACAGAGGTACAGGCTAAATATAATGAAAATATTTTTTCTTTTCTGGTCTGTGCTCAAAGGCCCACTGTTACAGGCAGCAAGGAGGTCTTCTTTTCTGAGTTCCACCATAATGTTATTGATTATGGCCTCTGGGGCTCCAAGGACAGTTAGTTTGTCACTTAAGTTATTAAGCAAATTTTTTAGACTAATATCATGAACATCTTGATATCCCTCAATGATAGTCTGTATTATAGTAGCAGGTAACAGTAGTTTAGCCTGAAGTTTAAGATAGAAGAGTGATATTTTGCAGAAAGGGGAATTTATCAACAGCAAGAGTCACTTCTGGCTCATCATCAGAATGATCAGAGGGTGCACACTGAGGAAAAGATTCCGTGGCAACACACCTTTCCACATTAGAGGGATCTATGTGTACAACACTCTCATTTTTGTTTTTTCTAGAAATATGAGAAGCAAAACTCTACACAATAGTGAACCTGATATCACATCCTCTAAATGGACATAGAACTTGTAATCCTTCTTGCAAATGTGACCTCAAATGACAAACTAAAGATGAAGATTCACACCTTACAGCACAAAATTCACATTGTATAGGGGTAATATCACGTAATGGTGGCTGACTATTCCTCAAAGGCCCACCTGCTTTGTGGTCTCTGTACATGTGAGCTTTAAGAGCAGTAAGTTTAAAGTATGTTCTTGGGCATTCTGGCACACCACACTGATATACGTAATTAGCGCTATTATTATGCAGCTCATTGTGCTGATTAAACTTAAGCACTGTATCAGAAACACTTCCACACATGCTAAACTTACAAAGAAACATTTTTAGTATAGAGACCAAGAGCGATTAAAGAGAAAAGGTGAGTCCACACTGTTCCTATGCAGAGACTGTTAAGGGCACACAGCTGGCTAACCTAGCTGGCTAGCTAACAAAGATCACACCACGTGGTGGTTAGATAGGCTTAGAACACACCAAAAGAATATTTATGAATTTACATACACAGTGTACAATTGAAAAATGACAAAAAACCCACCAGGGAAGACGGATGGTTAAGTTTATTCATTTGCTAACTTAGCTCATTTTAATACTACTGATCATTTGCTGCCTTCTCCAAAGACAAAGAGATCAGTGCAAGCCTTTGAACAGAACCTGGGCTCAGAACAGAAAAGGTAAAAAAAAAAAGTAATTACGCAGTTTATTTTAGATACAGACAGCTTACATGACACATGCTCTGCTCTTCCACTCTGGTTTGCCAAGCACAAAGTAATGTTATAACATCTGAAGATACCAGATGAGCAGCTTAGCTCACAGTTATGGATAACTTACAAAATTAAATGAAGACACCAGCACTGACGTTTAATACAAGCTACGTTACTTTTGCCAATCATACTAGTGTGCAAACCACAATGACTTCAAGAACCCTGATTAAAAGAACGTTACAATAGCCGCCAGTAGCACCTGTAATCAATGCAATAATAACCTGAGCTAAGGAAGCTGACCAGGCTAATGCTTATTTTTACAGTCTATGGGCTAATGTTAACAGGGCTGGGAAGGTTTAGTAACTTAATCTAAATAATTTAGAATACTTTGAAATACTTAAGCTATGTAACACAAAGAAACATATTCATTTTTATGTTTATAAAAGTAGCAGTCATAAGAGTTGTTTTCTTTTAATTTTATTTTTAACAAAATCAATTTAACTTAATCAGTTTAAACCTAACAATTTTTCCACATCATTTCTATGAACAAAAAAATAAAAATGTTATGTCATTTAAATCCACCAATCAATATCAAATCAATTTGATTTAACTGTAATAAAGACTAATGCATGTCATATTAATGCAGTAAGAACATGTTCAAAGTGTTTATTCATACTGTTTTTCATATTTTAGTAAACAGCAAGTTTTTGCAAGAAAGCATTCCGATCACTTTTACTCTTAATTATTAAAAATTAATGTTTACTCTCCATCATTTAACATTTACTCTCCATCTTGAGCCAAATAAGGGAGATTGTAACGCAGCAAGAGTGTGTGCTCAAAGTGCTCATCTGTCATGCTGTTACGCTGTGAAGTGAAAATAAACCCTCCCTGACTAAACAGTTGTTCTACAGGAGCACTTGAAGGCAGGGTAGTGTTGTATTTCAAGAAGAGGGATTTGATGATTGGATAGCGCTTAAACGAATCCAGAGGCTTGCATGGATCTTGCAGATAGTTTCGTATTTCATCTTCTGCTTTGGTGCTGCTTGTCACCTGTGTATTCTCAAATGAGAAGAAGTTGTCATTCATGTCTCCTGACATTTGTTGATTATCAGCAGTGGACAGTTCAGCAGAAGGCACAATGTCCATTAGAGCAGACTCTTGGACCATTATCAGTCAGGGTATATTCTGGCAAACTGTTTACCAATCACGTTTCGCAATCGGCAA
>NC_056575.1:24537086-24707480 GCF_018340385.1 Cyprinus carpio | reverse complement strand
AAGCAACAAACAAAAGCACCCACTGCCTTTATTTTGTGTTATTGTATTTAATGATTGGTTTGCAAGGGAAGTTTTTGGGAGGTGCAATGTCATAAATGTCACACTCCCTTCGCGTATTGCAGTTATGTGTCTGTATAAGTAGTCCAAGTATTCCTTTTACATCCAAATAACTGTAATTATAAAAAGTACCAAAAGGGAGAAAAAGAAAAAAACACAACTTGACAGGTGGTTAAAATGGTTGAAATGTAGGGATGATTTATGTATCATCATCAGTGTATAATATATGAAATTAAAGACTGGCTTGAATTCAGTGGCATAACTAGGATATTTATGGACCAAAGGCTTTACAAAATCACTGCATTGTGGCACCAAAAAGCTTATGATAATTTGATGTATGGTTTATAATGAGTCATTTAGACATTTGAATAAAGAAAGGCATTTAATAGACTAATTCATTTATGTTTTATTAATCTATTAGGCACAAGTAAACAGTTAGTTCCGGTCCTTGAATTTGATTGGCTGAGAGTGTTGAAGTGTATTCCAATAGGCAGTGACAAGTTGCTATCTATGGCTGTGTTTACACTTGGCATTAACATGTGACCTGTAACCGGATGTTGTCCACATATACATTGAAAAGACAAGTGTAAACGCGATCGGATCACGGTGATCGCATGTTAATGCCAAGTGTAAACGAAGCCTCTATGAGTGAGTCTTTGAATCATTCACTCAACCATTTCGTTTAACAACACTAATTCATTCAAAACACTGCTGGCCTTTAAAGATGCACAAATATTGATTATACTTTGTTTGGAACTTACAATTTCATTGGCTGAGCAAAGGAGTTCACCTCATACCTACACCACTGTTGGGGACCTACTATGAGTTTAGGTATCTTGTAATAAATCTAGGTGTATAAGATGCTGAGTGAGAAATATGGCAACTTCTTTTAGATTTTGTATTAAAAATAAAAACTATTGCTACAAATAAGAAAACTGAGTCCAGTAACAACACTGATATAGCGGGTACATCATGGTGTGAACAACAATATATGGTGTTTGTTTGGTGTTATGTTCTTTTCCCAGCAGCCCCTTACACTTCTGACAAGAAACAACCCAGACAACATCCTAATAGCCTAATTATTTAAATTGCTCCAAAAACTTGCCATTTTAGCTTTTAAAATGTTCCTAATAGTCCTGTAGTTATGATTCCCAAATTGTTGTCTTAGTATAGGCTATTACTGGAAATTATATGAATATTAGACTCTGTGGGTTGTTTCTACCAGAATTGCACTTTCCTGTTTAACTTATTGGTGGCAATGTCTGACTGAAGATATTTCTAATGTATTTTGTGCAGTAGTTGGAGGAGCAGGTAAGATAGTTTGGAGTCTCTAATGCCATACATCATGATCTTGTGTAATTTTTTGCATCAGTAAATTCTAGTCAAAATGCTTAATAAGCAAGCTCTGTTTTCTATGTTGATTAGGATCCAAATTATGCAATATCAAGAAAGTTGTATAAAGTGGAACATTTAATGTCTCATTTTCAATTAGCAAACCTAGTGTATAGTAGTTATACAGTATGTACACAATCCATACAGAGACAACAAATGTTTGTTTTACATAGCAAACATGCATTTTATGTGTCCAATTTACAGAAAAGTTAAATTCACTATATCTGTGTTTGTATATTCTTCTACAGCTTCATCCTGATCAGAATTTTTATATTGTAAGCATTTTCTCGTCTTCGACATCTTCCAATAGCATAGATTTGAACTATACACATCTTTGAACAACAAACCTCTTTTTCAAAGTCCCACCATGGACTGCAATCAGAGACGCATTTTCTGGATCAACAAATTGAGCCATTTGCAGATCAAAAAATGTCTTTACCCTGTGTGAGTTCCATGAGAAATATGTGCGTCATAGCTAAGACAATTTCGATCTGTATCTCCACACCCTTGTGATGAGAGTAATCATGTATGACATTAGACACATGCTGTGGTGAAAGTATCATTGTCTGATACAGTGTGTTAGAAGGCTGCAGTGGCCATACAATCACAGAGAATAAGATGTCACAAGCAGTGGTGAAGGCATTGCAATAATGCACAGCCTTGTTCCATTAATGCATCTGATTATTATATCACAATATATACAACAGAAATATTGTGATATATTATTATAATTTAAAAGAACCACTTTCTATTTGAATATATTTGAATATATAATGTATTCCTATGATGGCAAAGCTGAATTTTCAGCAGCCATTAGTCCAGTCTACAGGGTCACATGGTCATTCTAATATGCTGATTTCACACTTTAAGCTCCTTAGTACTAACTATGCATAATTAACTGTTTTTCTGACATGACAAAAAGATTATATATAATGTATGCAGTTTAAATTGTCATATAATGGTAACAATTTATCTTGGACATATAAAGCACACACACACATACACACACACACACACAAAGCTTTAACCTAATAGACTATTATTACAGGATTAAGGGAAGAGATGAGAAAATCTCATTAGTTCAGTATAAAAATAACAGTAGTAAATGGATAAAACATGAGTGCATATTAGAATAGTAGCTATTTATCATTTTTGCACACTTGCATTAGTTGAGATTTGTGGCTCTGCATTAGTTGCATAACAATTTGTTTGAGAGAAAAAAAAGCAAGACTAATTAATGGTGTCAAAAATATGACATGGCAACGTGATTGCTTTTAAATTAAAAAGGCATCCATAGTTATTTGATTGATATTCTGCAGTACAACAAAAATAAAGCAGGTACTGCCATCTAGTGGAGGAAGAGATATTCCCTTTAAGCTAAATGTCAAATCATCCACTACATCAAAAAGGAATTTAAAAAAGTGAATTAAGATGCTACTAAATATTGTTTCTAAGAAGACTGTGGAGTATATAAACTTCTTATTGTGTTGCATTATGGAAGAAATGAGTACACTAGATAATCTCCAATACTCACCAAAATGTCTGACACCTGAAGTAACTGAAGGGGAAATGGGAAGATTTCAGACAGTTCTTGTGTGCACTGCTCACACCTTTCTCCACTGCTGGCCATTCAGAAGGCATTGTGTATTCGGACAATATCAAACATATTTTTCAAGCAACAAATGAATTGCTAATATATCATGTTTGCCTGCAGACCAGTTCTTTCTCCTCATATTTTTCTTTGACTTTCTTTTTGATTTGACAGTGTAGAATAGTCACTAGTGAAGGACTTGGGACTGTGGTCAGTACAAAAACAACATATCAGCTGTATTTTATAGGTTTTGTATTTCATGCAGGATAAAACACATGATTTGACTCTCTACATATAAACTAATTAAACAGTACTAATTTGTAAATTACAGTAACAATGAATGAAGAACTCTTCTGGCTCTTCTAACTATTCTAACTCTTCTGGCTCTTCTAACTCTTCTGGCTCTTCTAACTATTCTAACTCTTCTGGCTCTTCTAACTCTTCTGGCTCTTCTAACTATTCTAACTCTTCTGGCTCTTCTAACTCTTCTGGCTCTTTTAACTCTTCTGGCTCTTTTAACTCTTCTGGCTCTTCTAACTCTTCTGGCTCGTCTGGCTCTTCTAACTCTTCTGGCTCTTCTAACTCTTCTGACTCTTCTAAGTCTTCTGGCTCTTCTAACTCTTCTTGCTCTTCTAACTCTTCTGGCTCTTTTAACTCATCTGGCTCTTCTGACTCTTCTAACTCTTCTGGCTTGTCTGACTCTTCTCACTCTTCTGGCTCTTCTAAGTCTTAGGGGCAGCTGTGGCCTAATGGTTAGAGATTTGGACTTGTAACCAGAAGGTCGCAGGTTCGAGTCTCGGTGCTGGCAGGAGTTGTAGGTGGGAGGGAGTGAATGAATAGTGCTCTCTTCCACCCTCAATACACATGGCTGAAGTGCCCTTGAGCAAGGCACTGAACCCCCAGTTGCTCCCCGGGCGCTGGATATAGCTGCCCACTGCTCCGGGTGTGTGTTTACGGTGTGTTCACTTCTCACTGCTGTGTGTGTGCACTAGGATGGGTTAAATGCAGAGCACCAATTTCGAGTATGGGTCACCATACTTGACAAATGTCACGACTTTCACTTTTTTTTTCACTTTCTTCTGGCTCTTATAACGCTTCTGGCTCTTCTGACTCTTCTGGCTCTTCTAACTCTTCTGACTCTTCTAAGTCTTCTGGCTCTTCTAACTCTTCTTGCTCTTCTGGCTCTTCTAACTCTTCTGGCTCTTCTAACTCTTCTGGCTCTTTTAACGCTTCTGGCTCTACAAACTCTTCTAGCTCTTCTGGCTCTTCTAACTCTTCTGGCTCTTCTAACTCTTCTGGCTCTTCTAAGTCTTCTGGCTTTTTTAACTATTCTAACTCTTCTGGCTCTTCTGACTCTTCTAACTCCTCTGGCTCTTCTGACTCTTTTAGTCTTCTGGCTCTTCTAACTCTTCTGGCTCTTCTAACTATTCTAACTCTTCTGGCTCTTCTGGCTTTTCTAATTCTTCTGGCTTTTCTGACCCTTCTGGCTCTTCCGGCTCTTCTGACTCTTCTGACTCTTCTAACTCTACAAACTCTTCTGGCTCTTTTAATGCTTCTGGCTCTACAAACTCTTCTGGCTCTTTTAACGCTTCTGGCTCTACAAACTCTTCTGACTCTTCTAGCTCGTCTGGCTCTTCTAACTCTTCTTGCTCTTCTAACTCTACTGGCTCTTTTAACTATTCTAACTCTTCTGGCTCTTCTAAGTCTTCTGGGTCTTTTAACTTTTCTGGCTCTTCTGACTCTTCTGACTCTTCTGGCTCTTCTGGCTCTTCTGACTCTTCTAACTCTTCTGGCTCGTCTGACTCTTCTGGCTCGTCTGACTCTTCTGACTATTCTAACTCTTCTGGCTCTTTTAACACTTCTGGCTCTACAAAATCTACTGACTCATCTAGCTTGTCTGGCTCTTCTGGCTCTTCTAACTCTTCTGACTCTTCTAAGTCTTCTGGCTCTTCTGGCTCTTTAAACTCTTCTGGCTCTTCTAACTCTTCTGGCTCTTCTAACTCTTCTGACTCTTCTAACTCTTAGTAGTAGTAGCCCTTTATTGTCACTAGTCACAAGTACCAGCGAAATTAGCCATCAACCTGTCCATACATACATACATACAATATGACAAGGGAGTAGACAGGACAGGAAGACAGGGAATTGAGGAAGAAATACAGCATAGCATTAGGAAAGTGAGGAGAAAAAAAAACAACACCCAGACTATGCTCCTATTGGGAGTACAGTGTGAGAACAGGAAAAACACCTCAGCAACAAAAGCACATAATCAATACAAACACACAACTTTGCAACTAGGGACGGAAATTGGGGGGTCGAGATAATCCAGCGCAGGCAAGCAGCTGTCCGGTCCATCAGCCCTACGGCACTGGTTACAGACCCGCTTGTCAGACTGGCGGTACAAAGTGGCGAAGGCGAGGGATGGGGGCTGGGGGGGTGAATGCATATCTGTATATATGTACGTATATGTGTGAGTGTGTATGTATGTAGGAGTTTGTGTATTTGTAGGCCTGGAGAGTTGCGATTCAATCTAGATGCCTCAGTCCGCAGATTGAGATAGCTTCACAGAAACATACCAAACAAACAACCTTTGTCAGTTCAAAGACAGAGTAAAAAACAAAAACGTCTCACTTCAAAGCTCCTCAAGAACAAAAGATATTCCAACATCACCAACCCTCCCATACAGGTATAATTACCAAAAATGACCTTGGCCAATAGCTGGTAGAGGGAGCTGAAAGAAGATAAGATTCCAATTGTTTGGTCTTGGGGCAAGTAGCCGCATTCCAATTTCACGGTCACTCTCTTGTCCATTCTGGTCTCCAAATCATGACGGGCAGCCTTGTGAGGCTTTGGACAGCTGTTCCCGTTTTCTGAATTTTTCGATAACC
This sequence comes from Cyprinus carpio, assembly GCF_018340385.1. Lineage (NCBI taxonomy): Eukaryota > Metazoa > Chordata > Actinopteri > Cypriniformes > Cyprinidae > Cyprinus > Cyprinus carpio. The sequence goes on along the minus strand of NC_056575.1, from coordinate 24,701,555 downwards.
CAGGACAAAGCCTAGTCCAATCAGCAGAAGACCTGTTATCATGGTTCCGAGTAGGTAGATGTCTTCAATGTCCTCCACGGAAAAAGCTGCCAGACACACGACCCGCCATCTCTCCCACGCGTGTCATCGTGTAGCCAGCTGCGAACGTTCCGGCAGGGCAGTCAGGTTCCCCCGAACCCAAGCTTCTCATCGAGAAGATGGTGTCAATTGCGTTGAGAGACCAGTCGATCAAATCAAATCCATGTTTTCCAGTTTTGGAGAGCAGTGCAGAGAGAGTCTCTCAGAGTAGATGAGACGAGAGAGCAAGCAGGGAAGGCAAGGGGAGGAGAGAGAGAGAAAAGCGTCCGCCTCCGTTGAGAGCCAAAGAAGAACTCTTCTGGTTCTTCTAACTCTGGCACTTCACTGTTTATTTTAGACGTAAAATAAACAGTGAAATGCTTGGCAGCAGAGGGTGCCAAATGTTTACCATTAATGGAAATAATGGTTAAAGAACATAAAAAAAAAAAAAAACAGTCAGTGACTGGCAGAAGCAGTTGCCAAACAAAAAATTAAGGTACAACATTCTATTTTTTTCTTAAATGTTATTATTATTATTATTATTATTATTATTATTATTATTATTTTAACTGTTACTTCACAGGTATTGTCTGGATTATCATTTTGAAACATTCTCTGTGAAACTTTTTATTTTTTTGCAGTTAACCATCAGCTAACAACAGCGCACATGCAAAAACGAATAACTACATCAGCAACTCCACAGTTACTGCCTTTAAATAAAGCGACATGCAGCTTAATAAAGTTTGAAGTCATCGTTGTGGATATAAGCATTTGCTTTAGTTGGGCTTCTGACCCTTGACTTTTTAACAATATATGTATTTTTTTTTCTGATGCTGTAAACGTACTTTTCTAAAGCATATTTGTTACAGCAAAACCTGTATTTCTTTCATACAAAACTTCTTATTGATTTTGAATCTTGAAGTTTTGTATGGACGAAATAAAGTCAGACTGGTTTGTACTAAGTGAAGATGCTGATATCTAGAGAGATGTGTTAGTGTTTCATGTTCTGTTGCTGCCAGTCATGTGATGTATAATTTATTAATTAGTTAGTTAATTTTACAGTGAATGTGATTAATTGTAATAATTTAGGAAATGCCTGTAAATTAACAGTGTTGTCAGTTAATTTAAATAAGAAGATTTTACTTTAATTTTATGTTTTTTGTTTGGTAGCTGTTGCTGCCAGTCATTTGACCATTTTACCATCTAACAGTTTTGTTATTGTATTTATTACAGATTATTTTTGTAATTGTACATACATTTGCTTGTAATTTAAGAAAACAGAAAACATACTGTATAAAAATACAGTAGTTTTTCTGTATAGAAAATGTGAATTATTGTCATTTGTCATTAATGTCATAATGCTTAAAATAACACGTAGTTAATTCAGAGATCACAGTTATTTTCCGTTTTTTTACAGTGTAGCTCTTCTGGCTCTTCTAGCTCTTTTTGTTCTGAGTTTTCAAGATACTCCTGAACATTTTTAGCTGCCTTGAATACTTGATCTGCACCACGTCCCTCAAAAGGTATTTTCCTGCTTTACCCTCTTAGCCACTTCATCTGATTTTAGCAGATCCATGAACAAAGGGATATGTGACAATTGTCTTGTCTTCCACCTTCCCCTTTCCAAGTTTAAGTTACAGTTGTGTTCAACTCATAGGTTATAGTGACAACCTTATGAGGAACTTAAGTTCTAACTTGTTTGTCTCCCATCACAAATGTTTGAACTAGGCCTGCATGTTAATTTTTTATTTCAAAGAAAAGGAAACAAAGAGTTTTGATTTCTTTGCATATCAGAAGGTCTTGAAATGCAGTCAAAGTATGAAACTCTTCTGGTTTGTATATTAATTTCATCATTCTTGTTGTCTTTCAATCCAGCTTTACCACTTCTGTAGTTTTCAGGTGAACATGAAGACAATGACCATATTTAGTTTTACTGAATCTACACTGTTATGGGAAACCATAAATTCTTATTAAACACTTGACATTATGAAGATAATGAATGTATCCAGTCATGTTTGTATATCAAAACAAATTTACTATCACAAAGAAATAATGAGAGGAAAGTAACTGATACAACTGACACAAACTAATTACAATGAGAAATTTACATTCAAATGTTTACCAAAGTAAAAACAAAGACAATAAGCAAAGGGAAAGCACAACATGACACAATGAACAACAGTCAGTAATATAATCAGCCTAAATCAATACTCAACTCACATGAAAATAATGACAAATAAATTAAATCTCCTTTAAGTGTAAGAAATTTATTCAGCAATTCAATTTATTATTTATGTCAAGTCACCACATGAATCTCTGTGCAGCCGTACTGTCAGGCCACTGAAATGTTTTATAGATGAATATATAAACTGTGGCTGCATTAACTGCAGTGTAGAGGCCAAACTCAAGCAGCAGTCTGGGTAAAGACGGTACAGGGATGTGGACGCGATATAACAGATACGGAAGGATAAAATATCGGAACTCCAGGAGTTTCTGCGGAACAGTGGCCGCCACCAAACACGCGGAGAAAACCAGAATCCAGAACAATGACTTGGACCTCAAAGTATCTAGGAAGTTCCATGCTGCAAACGCATATCCAGGGACTAAAAGGAAACGGACAAGCTCATGTCTCTGGAAAATCCTTTTCCAGACGTAAAATGGAAAGTGTCTGTTGTCCGCAAGCAGGTATTTGTGAACAAATGTGAATTTCCAGACCAAAACCAGTAAGAACATCATCAGTACAGCATTAAATAAGGGCTGCTTTCTTAAAGATTGTAGAAACCTGACTCCCTTTTGGTAACTCAGTGAGGTAGGAAGAGAAAATATAAGAGTAAATGACAGGAAGTAGAAAATCTGAGGAAAGTTCAGACATGCTTCGTGACTGCTACGATCTCCAACCACAATTCCATTGTTCAACACAACGAAAACCGCAAAAAGAACAGCTGCAGCAATATATGGCCATGTTGACAAGACTACAGCTTTTATATTGTTGGGCGTTTTGAGGAATTCCAACAGGAAACGCATCACTCTCATTGCCCCATTGATGGTTAGAGGGACCTGAGAGGGTGACTTTTCATCTCGCTTCTTTGACTGTTCAGTCCGCCAGCTCTCGTCCATTTTTTGAGCCACAACGGTGCCAGCACAGAACGCCACCCAGATGATGTTGGTCTGGCGGAAGAGGACGGAACAGACGCCGAGAAGCGCCGCCGCTTTGTGGCTTCCATACAGAGCCATGAGGTACATGAAGAGGGTGAAGAATGTGGAGCCAGCATCAGTGTAATACAGGAACGTGAAGAAGTACAGCACTGGGAACGTGGACAGAACCAGGGCAGAGAGCATTCGACGAGTGGCAGAACGGGACTAGAGAGAGAGAATGAAATATAACACCATAGTGTTACACTTTACAGTTGATTTTGGGCTTAATTTCAAGGCTATGCGATTGCTTAGTTGTTCTGGGTGGCTGCTAGGTGCCTTTTTTTAAACTAGACTTTTTAATTTTACTGTACTTTTTTACTGTAAAATTTACAGTTTTCACCTGGTAGACTGTAAAACAGGCTAAAAATAGACAGGCTAATGAAAAGCACATCACATCTTAGCAACCACTTAACAACACTTGTTTAAAATGTGCAAGTATTAGTCACTTTCTTTGAATAAGGACACAATCTAGTTACTGTGCATTTTTACTATTAATTAAAATACTATTCAATTTATTGAAAATTCTGCATTGTAGGGTAATTTTAGAGAGAAGAATAGCAAATTAATTCATTATTTAATTAATTTTAGGTACCAAATGTAATATCTTTAAGAGTGTATCAAAGGGAATTTATTTATATTTTTTGCTTGCCCCCTCGATAATAAATATTTAATAAACTATAATTATAAAACTATAATTGTAACAACTGATTTGGTTATGGTTTATAATTTTTTTTTATAAAACATCACACTTTAGCAACCAGCAACAGTTGTGAGTTTTCAATGTGCAAGTACCAGTTACAGTTTCTTCAGATAATGGAAAAATAAACAAATAAAATTATTACAATAATAAATTAAATTAAATTAAATGTAGCTAAATATTAAACTATTATATTTTTAAATTTTTTTGTCTCATGCCCACTAGTGTGATACAAAAGATAACATAATAATTATAAATTTGCTTGCCACCTAACCATGCATTCCCTCAATAATAATTTATTATGAAGAGGTTTAAAATCAAGGAAATTTGTGAAAAAATCCCCATTAAACTTTAATAAACTTAATAAAATAAAATAAGATACCTTAACTTTCATGTGCAGTCTGGAGATGATCAGATAGATTATGTAGAGATTCCCACTATTGAAGAGCAGATTGATGAATCTCAGCATGGCAGTAGAGCAGACCACACTGCCCTTCAGATCCGCCAGCCACACCACCGGCTGATCAGACCCACTGATGCCAGATACAATCCGGGAAGAGTGGTGATCATAGGATCCCACTGTGGAAATCGTGACACATGGGCATTACTGACCAAACGCACAGGCCACTGAAAAATGTTTTATAGATGAATATATAAACTGTGGCTGCATTAACTGCGGTGTAGAGACCAAACTCAAGCAGCAGTCTGGGTAAAGACGGTACAGGGATGTGAATGCGATATAAACAGATACGGAAGGATAAAATATCGGAACTCCAGGAGTTTCTGCTTCTGCGCGAACAGTGGCCGCCACCAAACACGCGGAGAAAACCAGAATCCAGAACAATGACTTGGACCTCAAAGTATCTAGGAAGTTCCATGCTGCAAACGCATATCCAGGGACTAAAAGGAAACGGACAAGCTCATGTCTCTGGAAAATCCTTTTCCAGACGTTAAAATGGAAAGTGTCTGTTTGTCCGCAAGCAGGTATTTGTGAACAAATGTGAATTTCCAGACCAAAACCAGGAAGAATGTCATCAGTACAGCATGAATAAGGGCTGCTTTCTAAAGATTGTAGAAACCTGACTCCCTTTTGGTAACTCAGTGAGGTAGGAAGAGAAAATATAAGAGTAAATGACAGGAAGTAGAAAATCTGAGGAAAGTTCAGACATGCTTCGTGACTGCTACGATCTCCAACCACAATTCCATTGTTCAACACAACGAAAACCGCAAAAAGAACAGCTGCAGCAATATATGGCCATGTTGACAAGACTACAGCCTTTATATATTGCTGGGGCGTTTTGAGGAATTCCAACAGGAACGCATCACTCTCATTGCCCCATTGATGGTTAGAGGGACCTGAGAGGGTGACTTTTCATCTCGCTTCTGTGACTGTTCAGTCCGCCAGCTCTCGTCCATTTTTTGAGCCACAACGGTGCCAGCACAGAACGCCACCCAGATGATGTTGGTCTGGCGGAAGAGGACGGCACAGACGCCGAGAAGCGCCGCCGCTTTGTGGCTTCCATACAGAGCCATGAGGTACATGAAGAGGGTGAAGAATGTGGAGCCAGCATCAGTGTAATACAGGAACGTGAAGAAGTACAGCACTGGGAACGTGGACAGAACCAGGGCAGAGAGCATTCGACGAAGTGGCAGAACGGGACTAGAGAGAGAGAATGAAATATAACACCATAGTGTTACACTTTACAGTTTGATTTTTGGGCTTAATTTCAAGGCTATGCGATTGCTTAGTTGTTCTGGGTGGCTGCTAGGTGCCTTTTTTTAAACTAGACTTTTTAATTTTACTGTACTTTTTTACTGTAAAATTTACAGTTTTCACCTGGTAGACTGTAAAACAGGCTAAAAATAGACAGGCTAATGAAAAGCACATCACATCTTAGCAACCACTTAACAACACTTGTTTAAAATGTGCAAGTATTAGTCACTTTCTTTGAATAAGGACACAATCTAGTTTACTGTGCATTTTTACTATTAATTAAAATACTATTCAATTTATTGAAAATTCTGCATTGTAGGGTAATTTTAAAGAGAAGAATAGCAAATAAATTCATTATTTAATAAATTTTAGGTACCAAATGTAATATTTTTAAGAGTGTATCAAAGGGTATTTATTTATATTTTTTTTAGCTTGCCCCCTCAATAATTAATATATAATAAACTATAATGTTTATATATGTTTATAACTAATTGTAACAACTGATTTGGTTATGGTTTATAATATTTTTATATATAACATCACACCTTAGCAACCAGCAACAGTTGTTGAGTTTTCAATGTGCAAGTACCAGTTTTACAGTTTCCTTCAGGATAATGGAAAAATAAACAAAATTATTATAATAATAAATTAAATTAAATTAAATGTAGCTAAATATTAAATTATTATATTTATATAAATTTTGTCCCATGCCCACTAGTGTGATACAAAAGATAAATCATAGATATCTTATATATATATATATTTATAATATATAATATATATATATATATATATATATATTATATATATATATATATATATTATATATAGTTATTATATTTATATTATATTATATAATATTATATTATATATATTAGAAATGTAATAAAATCTGCTGTTATTACCGTGATACCAATAATTTTAGAAAACAACTGAGTTTCCCAATAACGTTTATATTTAGTTTCGGTTTTTATGTTGAGAGTTTTATACATCTTTAGTATTAATATTTTATATACACATCACCCTGTTTTTACATATATTTAAAAAAAGAAAATAAAAAAGCCATTAACATTACAGACAATATGAAACCAACACACCGTTACACACTATACACACTTGAAGAGATCAGATCATGTTGAATTATTTCAGGTATTTGGCAATATTTAAAAAAGAGCCACAAGATATGTACCCTAATCAAGAATCCCCGTTGAAACTTTAATACACTTAAAGGAATAAAATAAGGCACCTTATCTTTCATGTGCATCGCAGATGATCAGATAGATTATGTAGAGATTCCCCTGTACAAGATCCGGAATCTCAGCATGGTGATCAGAGCAGGACACCACTGCCCTCAGATCCGCCAGCCACACCACCGGCTGATCATTAATGATTGCCAGATACAACCCGGGAGAGTGGTGATCATAGGACCCACTGTTATTACCAATCATACCTCATTAAACTTCCCCTCACAGTACTTCTGGGCTGAGAAATGCAACAATTATTACCAATCATACCTCATTAAACTTCCCCTCACAGTACTTCTGGGCTTGAGGGACATGAAATATCTCATCCATGTACGGATCTCTCTGTTCCCGTGTGATTTTGGAGAACAGAAGGCAGGATATGAGAAAGTTAATGCTGCACAGAGCTATGAAAACATGAACCTCAAATTTATCCATCCTTACTCAATCAAACACAAACCAAAAAACACGCGATTTTTGATAATACACTTGTGGAAATTAATGATATATAAGGATGGTTGAGGGTGTATGCGAAGCATTCATTCCTTGTAATCGATCTTCCTCCAGAGTGTCAAAAATGGACAAATGTATGCAAAAATTGCATTTTTTAAGTTTTGATTTTTGACAGCTTACTGGTGCGTCACATACTAAAGTCCGTGTCGAAACCGGAAGCGTGATTAATCAGTTCCATTCCGATGTTGTCACGGATTATGAAAAAATAATAAATCTGTTGTAAGTAATAAAGTAGTCATATTTAAATATGTACATCACCTATTCTATACTATGATATGTTCCTTATTAAATTCTTTATTTAAAAAAAAAATCATAATAACTTCTTCTCTAGTAAGAATAATTGTTTAAATACATCATGTATAAAGATTAGTGACTGGCACACAAATCCGCCTCTGCAATCTCAATATAAATCTGAAAATAAAAAAAAAAAAAAAATAATAAATAATAATAATAATAAAAAGGTAACAGGAAGTAACTGAAGCGATATGCACATGTAATCTACGTTCTACCTTTGAAGTATATGAATTCATTTACTAAACTTATCATCTGCGTAGTGACACCGAAAAACATAACACTGAATTAAAAATACACAATAAAGAGTTAAAATACAAGTATTATTATATACGTCGATCATAGCTATTCGACCAATTAGAAACAACTTCTGAGCTATAAGCCCCGCCCATTCCCGACAACTGGGTCGGTGTTTTTTTTTTTTTTTTTTTTGTTTGTTTTTTTTTTTTTTTTTCTTCTGTAGTTGTCAAATGCTTTATAAAATAAAACTTGACTGTGTATTATTTAATGTAGGGTTTTGCAATACATTTAAAATAACCTACACAATTACATCGTCTGAAATGTGCTAAATCGGAACATTCCCATCAGCAATGACGGTGTTACATTATTATTGTTCCGTGTGTGGCTACACTGGGCACCGCATGCTGTCTAGGTAAATTTAGTGTTGTACAGAAGACATTAAACTATTAATAATGCATCTTACGCAAGACTTAGAACTGTTTCCTGAATACACAGTGACTCAGCTGCTCTTCAAAGATGTAAAAAATGCGACGGAGTTGAGAAAAATGGCAGTGAATGGAGAAATAAAAGGAGCCTTAATCAATCCATCAATGGTAAGAGCACGTAACAAACTCATTAACGTTAGTGATTATATAAATTCTATACAGAAATTCACTATGGTATCCTTAACTGAAAGTACCATGGTAATACCCTGTTTTGGATGGTGCAATACTGTTTTTGAACATTTGCATACACACACTAACGTTACCTGTCACAAGTTCGGAATACGTTTTTAAATGTTTTTGAAAGAAGTCTCTTATGCTCACCAAGGCTGCATTTATAGTATGCAACGTACAGTACAAACATTAATATTGTGAAATATTATTGCATTACATGTTTCTTTTTAAATATATTTTCAAATGTAATTTATTCCTGTGTTGGTAAAGCTGCATTGTGATATATTTGCCATATATTTACTATTTTCATGTTTTCTGTAAAGGTTGTGGATGCGTTCCAGATCCTGGTGGCAGCAAATAAAGCAGTTCACCTACATAAAAATGGGAAAATGAAAACACGGAGCCTTTACTCGGAAATCATTTTTAATCTTTCACCCACAAACAATGTGAGTGATATTTCAGTACATGTACACAGCTGACACTAACTTTATTTGTTTACGGTGTGCAGTTTAAACAGAGTTTAATGTTTGGCAGATATCGGAAGCATTCAAAAGGTTTGGGATCTCAGACAGTGACAGTGCAGTTCATATTGTGTTGATACACAATAAAGACGAGACCCTCAACATCGAAGACATCATCGGAAAGGTGGATGGACAACAGATGGCCGTCGATCGAGTGTCGGATTTGACTGATGTTGCCAAGATTAAAAAGGTATGTCTCCTCTGGTGGAATCTTTGGTTTTGTTTTAGTTTTTTTGCACATGTTTAAAGTACATCTGTGTCTCTCATTACAGCTCTACAAAGTCGCACCACAGGAGGAAAAGTGTGGCAGTCTTTTGGACGCTGTTGTTTGCAGGATGGCCACTAAAGATGTTGCATAACTAATCTAATCGTTGATATATTTATATTTTAAATAAACCAACACTGTATATATTTCAGATCTTCTGTAGTGGAAAATGTGCAAAAAAAAAATGTATATATCAAACTTTTTTATGAAAAAAATTGCATCTTGTGACACATTGTTAACATTCGTTAATGCAGATGTGAGTAAGCCATTTTAAAATATACAGTGTTTTCATATATACAGTTTTCAATTAGGGCCAAATTTTCAAGGGGGACATCATAACATATATCTAAAAGTTGTCTGAGAAAAAAATAAAATAAAATTATATTTCTAATGGATAGTTTTTCTTATATTATATTTAAAATATATATTATATATATATATATATATACCAGCAGACAATATATATATATATATAATATATCATATAGATATATAGCTATGAAAAATATGCAACAAAAAACTGGTCAACATTTTTCTAATAGAGACTGGATAGTTTTTAGTTAGTTATAAATAATAAAAATGGCTTAATGACTTCTTACCTAACGTGCCAAGGTTAATTAATACCAAAAAGTATACCAGCAAGACATGAATAAGTGAATGAGACATGAAAAAATTTATTGCAAAATCATCCAGATCATAACTCTAAAAATATGCAACAAAAAACTGTAGTCAATATTAATGTTATGAATGTTAAAAAGAAATCAATGTGTCCTCTTAAGTATGCTCAAAATTTGTATAATTAAAACAAGTTTCTGTACAGCACAGTTTAGAATCTATAATCTATAATTGTTTATATTAATATGTTAGTCACCTGTGAGTTTAGAGAACAAACAACACAATCTGCATATTAGAGTTTTCGGTTGTTTGGTGCAGATAAAGCAGTAGAGATGTGGATATGGCAAGCCGTTTTAGCTTAAAAAATATTCCAAGTGTTACTCGTCATAATTGCATTTTTACTAGTAACAATGGCAATTAGAGAGCTCTATAAATCTATTTTTACTAGTTCTAATTACAATAAGAGAGCTCTCTTATTTAATTAGAGAGCTCTGCAATTGCATTCTTACTATTATGAACTGAATTAGAGAGCTCTCTTATTCAGTTCTACTAGTAACAATTATGATTATAGAGCTCTCTAATCTAATTTTACTAGTAACCATTGAATTAGAGAGCTGTCTAATCTAATTTTACTAGTAAGAACTGAATTAGAGAGCTCTTTAATTCCATTACAGAGATCTGAAATTAAACATATCTTTTATGGGGGTTTTGTTGCCTTTTTTTTTTTTTTTTTTTTTTGTACTAGTAAAAATTTAATTATAGAGCTCTGTAATTACATTTTTACTAGTAAGAATTCAATTAAAGAGCTCTCTAATTGGAATTATTACTAGTAAAAATGGATTTAGAGTGCTCCCTAATTGAAATTATTACTAGTAAAAATGTATTTAGAGAGCTCTCTAATTGGAACTGTTACTAGTAAGAATTCAGCTGTAGAGCTCTCTAATTGTAATTCTTACGAGTAAAAATTCAATAAAAAATAAATGGAAGACATATGGAGACATGTGACTAGTAAAAATTCACTTGTAGAGCTCTAATTGGAATTGTTACTAGTAAGAATTGAATTAGAGAGCTCTTTAATAGGAATTCTTACTAGTAAAAATATTAAGAGAGTTCTCTAACTGAATTGCTACTAGTTAAAATGCAATTACGACGAGTAACACTTGGAATATTTTAAGCGTTGGAGGTATATTTTAATGTGGAGGTATTTCATAACTTTATTCAGAGTATTTTCATATGTAAAATATGTTATTTAAATAAACTAACCCTTTAACTTAGTCAGGAAAGTTTCTAAGCTCATCTTTGCCAATGTTTCCTCCACTGAGGATGACCACCAGATCCTTGCCATTGATATCTGGTATTTTGTCATCCGTGACAGCAGAGAACGCTGCAGTTCCTGAAGGTTCAGTGAGACCAGCCTTATAAAGTTGGGAAAATGCAGATTTGATCTCCTCGTCGGACACCAGCACAATGTTCTCAACATACTTCTGACACAGCTCATACGACAAAGTACCTGAGGGTGAATAGCACAAATTAAAATCCTGACTCTTAAATAACAAAGCTATAATGAACACTTCCAGTTTTATTCAAGATAGAATTCAAACCTGCAAATGGTGGCGCTAGCCCTGAAGCAATGCTTTTAGCATCCATACCAACAGGCTTCTTCTCAATGAAGCTCTTGTACATTGTACATGCTGTTGAAAATCAAGAGGGAGTATTTAACTTTATGTGCACAAAAGTGTTCAAGTCAATTAATAGGAGACTGAGCTTAGCCTTAATTTTAATTACATTTTTAAATGTTTTTCTGTTAGAAAATCAAACCCTCATTCTTCATCAATGAGTTAGTTCACATTGATTACCTATATACCTTTTGATAGATGGACAAAAATGGTGAGAAAATATTACAAATATCTTCATTTGTGTTTTTAACATTAAGTAAAGTCTGATTTGTTTTTTTGGACAACATGAGGCTGAGTTAAAATGTGTTTTCACAATCTAATTTTAGCTAAAATGATTTGTCTGCACTTTCTGTTCAGCCCAGTCATGCACTGAAATTACATCTTACAAATTATGATTTGATCAGATTCTGACATCATAATTAAGGGAGTGACACTTTACACAAAATAACTGCATGGTTCAAACAAGTACATTTTGGCTACAATCTTTTGTGATGCAATTATATTAGCTTTGTCAAACTCATTATCTCCCATTAGGTATTTTGTTCCTGGCACAAATCGCAAGACAGTGAAGTGTGGTGAAAGTTTAATTATGATTTTCTTAATTCCCTTAATATGATTGCTTGAAGGTTCGGTGTTAACCGTTTCGGTAACACCTTACAAGAGAGATCCATTTTTTAGTTAACTACATTAGTTTATGTTAACTAAGATTATACTAAATGCCGTTAAAATATTGTTCATTGTTAGTTGTTAGTAATTTTAGCATTTACATTTGTTAAATCAAATTTGTATTTTTCAAATAACATGAATAAATAATGAACTATTTATTTTAATAACAAACATTGAAAAAGATTAATGTTTTAAGAAATATATTACTCATTTTTGACAACTGTTAACAAATGAGACCTTACTGTAAAGTGTGATTACTTTTTTAAATAAGATCATTTTCATGCAGAAATGACATAATTTCTTAAGCATTACTCAAGACTACCAGACATCCATCTGGTTCCACTCCATATTGTGTTCTCACAGCCAGACATTCTGATGGCAGCTGCCACACCAGCAAGTAACCCCCCTCCACCACAGCAAGCAACCACAACATCTGGATAGGGTACAACCTTCAGCATCTCAAAACCTAAGCTACCATTTTAAAAGACAGTGGTATGAGTCAACCAATTATAATGCATTCCTTTTTTGGTGCATATGTTAATGCATTGCCACTGGGGGCAGTATTACCCTTTCAAAAGGCAATGTGTACCTTTAAGGTACTAATATGCATCCTTTAGGGATAAATAAGGTGGAAAAGTGTACCTTTTAAAAACGTGCAGCCCCAGTGACAGCTTTTGTACTTTTTATGGAGACACAGACTGTGTTGGTGAGTCCATTTCAAAGGAATATTTCACCCACCATGAAAATTCTATCACCATTTACCAACCTTCATGATATTCAAAACTATGTTTTTGCAACACAAAAGCAGATTTTAGGCACAGCTCTTTCATACAATTTGTGTTTCATTCCAACTGACAAAACCTGGATATTTTTGAATCTTTAAAGTGCTTTTTTTGTGTGTTGACATTCATTATATGAGTGAAATCGCATTCTTCAAAATATCTCCTGTTGTGTTCAACTAAAGAGAAAAAGTCATGCAGGATTGGAACGAGATGAGGGTGAGTAAATAATGACAGTTTTCATGCTTTGGGTGAACTGTCCCAGACGTGTATTTAACCTGGGATGTCCAGCGATAAGATCAGGATCATCATAGAAATGTAGGAAAGTCATAATGTTGTCCTCTTGAACACTACGTACATCCATGAGATGAGGAGTTGGCGCTCTTTCAACCTCAACTCCCAAACTCTACAAAGGTTTGATAATTTTTTTTAAAGATATCCATATCAGCAAAGTGTATACTGTAAATGAGTGTTTCTTACTTGAATCCAAACAGATCTTGAGATAGGGGCAGTTTCTGGCATCACCACTTTGCCTTTAGATCCATAATGCTTACATGCATATGAAAATGACTTTCTATAATTCCCAGAAGACATAGTCACAAACCGACCCTCTTTGAGTCTCCAGGCAAACTGGTTTGCAACACCTCTTATTTTAAATGAACCTGGTGGTAGAGGAAAGAAAATAAATCATGATATGCTTGCACGTTGCTATCATAACCAAAGCAAACAGAAGTAAAACATCACAGACAGACCGGTCCTCTGCATGTTCTCCAGTTGGATGTGAATATTGCAGGAGGTGTTGAGTGGCAGTGTGGTTTGGCACCATGGGATCATGGGTGTGTTGATCACATCTAGTGGGCTGCATCTGCAAGCCTCTGTGAGCATTTTTACAGTAATGCTATCTGCTGAGACATCTCCCATCATTCTTGGATAATCTAACAGATAAAAAGTAGTTATTATTAAATATATTAATAGTTATGCTTATTTTTATAATTTATCTATACTTTATTATTAATTAATATATAATTTAAAATAATTTAAATAATTTATTATCATTTAAAAAAATATTTGGTCTTCTTGTTTTCATTAACACATAAATGTACTAGTTTTAATTGTGAATTCATTAATCATAACAGAGCTTTGATTGTTCTAAAGAAGAAGAAGAAGAAAATAACAGAGAAATAAACAAATCTGACTATAGGCCTACCACATTAATAGAGGTTTATAGAAACAAATGGCGACAAATAATTGTTAGTTTTGGTCCCAAAACATAAAACTTCTAAATAATAGCCCAAAAGTTTTCAGTTGAATTGCATTAGGCCTACTGCTGCTTTGATATACAATATAACCGTAAAAGAAAAGTGCAATCCAAAAATATAATGCTGGATTTCATAAAGATGCTTGTGGTTATCACAACCAAGCAATGGTGAAAGACTCGTTGATGAAGATGAAATTGGGTGATTGTTGATCGTTATGGGGCGCAAACTGTTTATTTGCTGTCTATTTATTACTGTCCTCCACTGAATCCCATTCAAGTCATGTGCAACATGTGTCTCAGCATGGTATAAATAAATACTTTATCATTTAATATATAGCATGCTGATAGATATTTGTGGTAGGCTACTTAATTTAACAATTATATATGTATGTGCACGCTTAAAGTATAATAATTCAAATCGAATAAATACAAAGTTCGGCACCTTGCACACATATAGAAATCTGTTATGCGATCTCAATACATTTGTTACATGCTAAATTTATTAGAACATATTAACTTTTATATAGAACGTTCAATGTTTCATTTAAATTAAAACTGAATAGTGATATGGTGAACTGACCCATTCGGACCACAAAGTCACGCCCATTTATTTATTTAGCAATTCTGATTACCATTCTACTGCTTACTTTAGACTTGCTTGAAACGCATCACGCTATTTGCAGTGTTACCGTTTAAGGAGTTCCACTAAGAGCAATGCCCGGAACCATGGTTTCATTAGTGCGTGTCTTTCGTTTCCGATCGGTCAATATTATGGAAAGGACTGTAAATATGGCGACCTTCTTGGCAGAGGCGTGAAATGTTTCTTAATTTCTCTTTACTTGTATGATTAAATGTATTTGAGCGCATATGAAAAATAGATGTCATGGGAGTACTCAGACATGTTGTGTGTGCTATGTCTGGAGGGGTCGACAGTTCTGTCAGTGCACTGTTACTCAAAAGAATGGGTAAGACATCAGTGTACTAAAAATTCATTACAATTTGACACATTTTTACTAAATTACCTTACAAAATTAACAGTCCCACTTACTGGGCACATAAAGAGCATCAAAATATTTTGTAAGTTACTAAAGGTTTACGTTTTCAGTCACCCATAAACTTTGTATTTCTATTCTAGAGTGTACGTTAAATTCTATTGTAACGATAATAAAGTATTTGGAAACGTTTTATTTGAATTCATTTTAAAGAAATATACCACAAAACATGAAAATGTTTGCTGTTTAAAATTGATAAAAACGGTGCATATAAAAAGTTCAATATGCAGAGTTGCAGACTAAAAGACACTTTCAGGTGTGCATGATTTGTTCGCAGATGTGATATGACACGTGTTTCTCTGTCGTCAGGCTATCACGTGACTGGTGTGTTCATGAAGAACTGGGACTCTCAGGATGAGAGAGGGGTCTGCTCATCAGAGAGAGACTGTGAAGATGCTTATAAAGTCTGTAAGATGCTGGATATGCCTTTCCACCAGGTCACATATGTTAAAGAATACTGGCATGAAGTATTCAGGTAAGCAGTGCAGTAATTAATAATCCTCAAGTTCACTGAATTCAAAACGCTGTACAGAGCTCGTTCATATTCTCCTTTCTTTCTCTCTTTATTTTGCAGTAATCTTCTTAGGGAATATGAGCAGGGCAGGACACCAAATCCAGACATAATGTGTAACAAACACATCAAGTTTAAGCACTTTTATCATTATGCACTTAATACTTTAGGTAAGCTAATGAACTTTTAGGATTTTCCAGGAAATGAGATACAAAGTAGCGCTTGACTGATAGGTGCATTGAATATATAGAAGTTTTATATATGTGGTGTCTTGCATGTTTAGCATCATCACAGTCTTATTTGAAAACAGGTGCTGATGCCATGGCAACGGGACACTATGCCCGGACATCCCAGGAGGACGAGGAGGTTTTTCAACAGAAGCACGTTCCCCCTCCCAGAACCCTCTTCAGAGATCGGTTTGAAATTAGAAAGCGTAAGTGTGCATGCGATGTAGAGGACAGGGGAAGAAATTGTGTTTACAGGAGCAGTATATATATTTTTTTCAGTATCAATTCAATGAAAATCAAGTTGTGCTTTTATTTTATTGTATTCTTAATTTGTATTTCAAATTGATTTGACAAATATTTAAATTTACAGACAAATACCACCATGATGCATGCTTAAAATTTTATACTTATGCAAAACATGTCTTAATCTTTTCTTTTGACCTTTGGGTTGTACTATGGACCTTTCTTGACAGTTTCTGTAAGATTTAAGAGATTTTAAATAATGTTTTTTTAAGGTCAGTTGTATCTGGGATTTGTTTCTGAATTGACCTTTACTCTTCTTCTGAATCGTATTAGCTGTGCGGCTCTATCAGGGTGCGGATCGCTTCAAGGACCAGACATTCTTCCTCAGTCAGATCTCCCAGGATGCTCTGCGACACACAATATTTCCCCTAGCTGGGCTAACCAAAGACTTTGTGAAGAAAATAGCTGCTGAGGCTGGCTTCCAGCATGTTCTAAAGAAAAAAGAGGTACTAAATTAAATAAATCACACTTTTCTACAAGATCTAAAAGTTCTGGCACGAGAAATGTTACATTTGTGACCCTGGACCACAAAACCAGTCTTAAGTCGCTGGGGTATATTTGTGGCAATAGCCAAAAATACATTATATGGGTCAAAATTATTGATTTTTCTTTTATGCCAAAAATCATTAGTATATGATATAAGTAAAGATCATGTTCCATGGAGATATTTTGTAAATTTCCTACTGTAAATATACTTAAACTTATTTTTTGATTAGTAACATTAGTAACATTTTCGAAAAGATTGACCCTTGTGACTGGTTTTGTGGTGCAGGGTCACATTTAGTAGTGCTTAGTATTTTAAATGTAATATACTCCACTGAATTATTTGATACAAAAGTGTCTGCTCAGTGAATAAATATAATGGAAATGTAATTAATTAATTTTTTTCTTCTTTTCTCTGAAAGAGCATGGGGATCTGTTTCATTGGAGAGAGAGATTTTGAGCACTTTATCCTTGAGGTATGTTTGATGCCTCCTGTATTGCTTAAAGCAATAAAAACACAAGCCTCATATTCTTTCTAGTGAAAACTGAGTTTTTTTATAAGTTTAGATAAATCATAATTATTATGCATTTTTTTTAAGTGGCAAAAATTAAATTGTTGAGTGAATTTATCTGCCGCAACAATATTTATCAAAACCTCAACCCTGTTAGCAAGGTTATTATAAGAAAAAAATGATAATGACAATTTATATGAAATATTAGTTCATCAATAAGTCCCTAAACTGTCTATCCCTACCTATATTTGCAATCCTGTTACCTATTCTGACATTTTATTTATATTTTGAAATGTAACATTTACCTGTATTTAATACTTATTGCTAAAAAAAACCCTCGATATTCAGAAATATCTAAACTTTATTCAAGAATATCCCACATTTTGGTAACAGGGTTGCAGAAATGGCAAACCTCATGCAATCAACGTTTTCTACAAGTTAAAAACCTAGTTTGTTGAAAGACTTTGTTTTGTATTTTGGTCATTGTCATTATTTAATATATACAGCAGTCCCTTAATCTAGTACTATTTCATCTCGGTGTCAAATTTATTACAGTACATAGAGCCCAAACCAGGAAATTTAGTCTCCATTGAAGATGGGAAGATCATGGGGCAGCATCAAGGTGGATATTAAGTCAATATTTGCTTGTGTTCTCCTCCATAGTGTCTGTGATACTGTATGACTTATACACACATTATTACTGTATTTCGCCACAGGCTGGTTCACATTAACACTGGGTCAGAGGGCTAGAATAGGAGGGCAGGTAGATCCTTGGTTTGTAGTTGATAAAGATATCACAACTGGTGATGTATTTGTGGTGAGTTACATTATTTATTTTGCTAAAAAAAAAAAAAAAGGCCACGAATGACTTTTCAGGTCGATTGATTTGTAAAGTATAGCATCTCTCGCAGGGTCCAACCACTAACCATCCAGCACTGTTCCGAGACACGTTACAGACAGACCGCTTCCACTGGATAGCCGAAGATCCACCTGTTGAACTTGTCCGCACTCAGATGATGGAATGTCACTTCTGTTTCAACAACCGGATGCCTTTAAGTGAGTCGCTTTCCATTTTAACGTGAAATTGTTAGAAAACAGGTCAGCTGACAAAGTTACAGCCAGCAGCCAATATTTTTCTCTGCTTTGTCTACAGCAGTGTAATAATATTTTATAACAAATCTGAATAAGCTTTTATTTTTATATTTTCTTTCTAATTTCACTTTAAGTATTAGTTCAATTTTATAATATTTATTTAGCTTAATTTTTTTTTTTTTAAGTTTTAATAGTTTTAGTACTTAAACATTTGTTTTCATGTAGTTTTCAACATATTGATGTTGTAAGCATAATATTTATTTTGTAATATTTTAAGAGAAATCATTTTGAATAGTTTGATTTAATAATTAAGTTTTGAGTTTTAGTTAACAATACCAAGACTACAAGTCTACAAAATTGTAGACAGTCCTAATATCAGCGTCTGATTTCTTTCAGCTCCATGCACTGTAACCTTGAATCTAGATGGGTCAGTGTGGGTAATGTTGAAAGAGCCAATAAGAGCACTGACACCTGGACAGGTAATCCAGAAATATCTACACTGCTGCAGAATGTATCTTGAATGTTGAAGTCAATTCTTGATGTGTCATTATAAATCATTTACTTGTGGTTTTACTTTCACACTAGACTTTGGGAAAAACTGAACTTTTGTTTTATAATACCTTATACTATATGTATTCAACTCCCGTCTTCTATCACTATGACATATTCTCTATAAATAATAGACTGTAGTCATCTTTTTGTTTTCTGTGCAACAAATATGATGACATTATAAGTGGTATTATATAACAAAGAAGTTCAGATTGTACATTTAGAGCAGCGTTCAAGCTTGTAAACAGCCTACAGTTAGACTAATGAACTGTATTACAGTGCTTACATCATGGTAAGTATGTCCTTTATACACACAGAAAACTACTGATTGACTTTTTTCAAATCTGGCTCCATTGTCTTTGCTTTGCAGTTTGCTGTCCTATACAAGGGAGATGAATGTTTAGGCAGTGGGAAGATCGTTCATCTTGGACCCACAATATTCACTCTTCAGAAAGGTCAAAACTGCATGAGCCGCCCACCTAAAGACACAGACCAACAACATCCAGAGCCTGTCAGCTGAGACACATGCAGTACAAACCGGCGCAAATACATTTTATTTATTGTATTAAGGACAATAACAAGAACTTAACAAGAATAACAAGAGCCGGCTTTTGCTGTGTAATGACTCTCTTAGTATTCACAGACATTTAGGATGGGGGACTCCTTAATGTGAGTTGTGTAATTTATTTGTGTAATATACATATTGATTCTTGTATTGTTCTTTCAGCTTTATAAATGTATGTGGTTAAAGTGCCTTAATTGTGCATCACATCCTGATCTATGCAATTTTAAGACATCTTCTCATCGTTCTTCTGGACCATCTTTACTGAGTTATTTTCTCTGCCAGTAGAGGGCGTGAGCACATCACTTCCTATATATGTCTGGTGCGTCTGGACATCTTCCTCATTTTCTATGCTATACAGATAACACTAAATTAATGTATTTTAACTATATATAGTTTAAAATCGCTTATGTTAAGACATTTTGTTGTTTTAAAATGGGGTTTAGAGAATAAATGATTGACCTGTGATCATTTTATAAAGATTTGTATAAGACATTTAAGCCTAATATACATAATACTATTTGTTTTTGGGTTTGGCCTTATTCCTCTTCTGTGTTTTCTAATATGCATGGCATCACAGTTCAACAAACTGTATAAGATAAGCTTTACAAAATAAAAAATAAAAAAACCAAAATTTTGTAATCTGTGACAAAGCAATAACATAGTAACACTAAAAGAACCCTAAAAGAACCGTTTAGCGAACAGCCTTTAAAAGAACCATTATTTAATGTTGTTGTTGTTGTTGTTGTTGTTGTATAAAACATTTTAATAATCAGAATAACCCCATTTTAAAGAACCTTTTGTGCAGTGGAAAAGTTCTATGTGGGCTAAAGGTTCCTCACGGGACCACCGATGCCAAAGAACCTTTATTTTTAAGAGTGTAGGTGTATGTTTTGTAAATATAATTAGTATTATATATATATTTTTTTTGTAAATAAACTTTTTAAGAAAATAAGTTTTTAAAGAAGAGCGTGATTTCCTTTTACAAGAAATCCATTGCTTTTTATGTCTTTTATTAGGAACATGAGGAGTCAGTCCACATTTTTATCTGTTAAGGAGACACTAAAATTGAAGGTAAAAGAAACCTATATACGTTTATATGCAATTTTAGTAACACACGTAATTATGAATGCACTATTTAAAAAAGTAATACATAAAAACAAGTATAAGAATAAGAAAAATTCAAAACTCCAAAGAAATCAAAACCTAAGATTTTGATTTTTCCCCCAAAACATATCCTTGTCATGTTTCTTCTTCTTCTTCTTCTTTTTCTTTTGCACCAAACCGCATTTTAATGCTTAAAAGCTTCATTTATAATGGTAGCATTTACGTCCAGAAATCTGTATTCGGACAGTTGCGTGAAACTTTAATCTCATAAATTATTTTTTTATATATATATAATGAGAACTTTCTGGTTTGATGCACCGCGTTGTAAAAGTTGCCAAAAGAACCAAAGAATAAATGCAGAGGTGAATAACAATAGTTGAATTTCCATGAGAGTCCTTTAGTCCTGAAAGGAGGTGCAGGTTTATGTTAATGACTGTGTGTGTGTGTGTGTGTGCTGTCGGAGAGACGCGCACGCACGGAGCCATTTTGTCTTAACGTGGGTAATGTCACTTGGCTCCATGGATACCAGCCTGATAAACTGTGTTTTCTCCTGTTAAAAAGCTACAATGGAGGATAAAAGAAGGTCGACGTGCCGGCAGAAGGATAGCTGATTGTTTTTCTGCATGTTTTGTGGAGTTTTACACCATGGGTCTAGTAATGTGTTGGTTATTATGGGTTCACCTTCTCCTCTGCGCTCCTCTCATGGGATGTTTCGACTTGCACCTCTCGGAGACTTTACATTCTGGAGCTGTTTTGGCCAATTTGTCACTGGGACCAGGTTGGACGTATAAAATAGACAGGACTTTTACTTCCAAGTACATTGGGAAGTTTATTAAAGTGGACTGGAGAGATGGAGTGGTGCGTTTAAATGGAGAGGTGGATTGTGCGCGCGCCCCTCACAGCGCGCTGCCTCTGTATTTTAAAATCCAGTCATTAACAACCGAAGGACTAGTTAACGCACATTTTAATGTATTTGTGCACGGACGAAATTGCGTGTTCAAATATAAAAGGAAGAGAGTGACTAAGCCTGATATTAACGTGGATTGCGTTATTAACTTGGGACTAACTTCCTGCTTTTCTCCGGGTGATTTACTCCTTAGTTTTAAGGACTATTTACCTGTCTTCACAAGAAACTCTGGTGTTTTTGCTACTTCTTGCAACTCAGACCACCTGAATGTGTTTGTGCGTAACGGGACTTTACTTGTGAAGGACGCCTACTGTTTGGAGACGGACTTAAGACGCCTTAAAGACACTATTCGCTGTTCGTTTCACGATTCAAACGGTGATATCTTTTCTATGTGCCTTAAATTACGATTCGCCTCAGTCCAAACATCATTATTAAGTTCTATGCAACACGTATCAAATCAATGGAAACAGAGAATAAGGCGAGCCGTGAATTCAGCGCCTCAGTTTCAGTTACCCAACTACCAGGTTTCAGTGCCCGAGAACGAGCCTGCGGGTACGAGAGTCATCACCCTCAAAGCGACTGACATCGACCCTGGAGAGGCGGGGAAGATCGAGTATGGCATGGAAGCATTATTCGACAGCCGTTCCAACGATTTCTTTCGGATGGACCCTCAAACCGGCAGCATTGAGACTGTCCAGCCCTTAGACAGAGAAGTTAAAGACACACATGTGTTTAAAGTCACAGCAACTGATAATGGCATACCGCGACGCACAACCACGTCATACCTGACCGTTACAGTTAGTGACACCAACGACCACGCGCCCGTTTTTGAACAGAATGAATACAGGGTAAGGATACGAGAGAATGTGGAAGTTGGTTTTGAGGTGATTACAGTCAGAGCGACAGATGGAGATGCACCATCCAATGCGAACATGATATATAAGATTGTGAATGGCGAGGGTGTCAATTCTGGGTTTGAAATTGATTCTCGGAACGGACTGGTCAAGATTCGTGTGCGTCCAGATAGAGAAACCATGGACCAGTATCAGCTGATAGTAGAGGCCAATGACCAAGGAAAGGACCCTGGGCCCCGCAGTGCTACTGCAACAGTGCACATCACAGTTGAAGACGAAAATGACAACTATCCTCAGTTTAGTGAGAAAAGATATGTAGTTCAGGTGCCTGAAAATGTTGCGGTTAACACTAAAGTGGCCCAGGTGGAAGCCACTGACCGAGACGAGGGCAATAACGCTAAGGTTCATTACAGTATAATCAGCGGCAATGTAAAAGGTCAGTTCTTCATTCACACCCCTACCGGAGCCATTGATGTCATAAACCCTCTGGACTACGAAATTATCAGAGAATATAACTTACGCATAAAGGCCCAGGATGGAGGCAGGCCTCCTCTCATCAATGGAACAGGTATTGTTGTCATTCAAGTTGTGGATGTGAATGACAACGCTCCTATGTTTGTAAGCACTCCTTTCCAAGCCACCGTTTTAGAGAACGTGCCCATTGGATATTCTGTCATTCACATTCAGGCCATTGATTCTGATTCTGGAGAAAATGCTCGGTTGGATTACAGCCTCACAGACACAACTCCAGGCTTTCCCTTCAGCATCAATAACAGCACTGGATGGATAACGGTCAGTACTGAGCTGGACAGGGAAACCACTGAATATTACACCTTTGGAGTAGAAGCCAGAGACAATGGTGTTCCGGTAATGTCGTCCTCAGCTAGCGTTAGCATCACCGTCCTAGATGTGAATGACAACATCCCTGCGTTCACCGAAAAGGTATACTCTCTAAAAATCAATGAAGATGCTGTTGTAGGGACCAGTGTGTTAATTGTCACAGCTCTGGACCGTGATGTAAACAGTGTGGTCACCTATCAGATCTCCAGTGGTAATACGCGGAACCGGTTTGCCATCACTAGTCAAAGCGGAGGTGGACTCATCACGCTAGCTTTGCCGTTAGATTACAAACAGGAACGCCAGTATGTTCTGACTGTCACTGCCTCTGATGGTACACGCTTCGACACCACGCAGGTGTTCATCAATGTAACTGATGCTAACACTCACAGACCCGTGTTTCAGAGCGCAAGCTACCATCAGACGTTCAGCGAGGACCGACCCATTGGATCAACTGTTGTGGTAATCAGTGCCACAGATGAAGATACAGGTGAGAATGCACGTATTACCTATATCATGGAGGACAATGTTCCACAGTTCAAGATTGATCCAGACACAGGTGCCATCACCACGCAGATGGAGATAGACTATGAAGATCAAGCCTCCTACACATTGGCCATCATTGCTCGTGACAATGGAATCCCTCAGAAGTCTGATACCACCTATGTGGAAATCATTGTTCTGGATGCCAATGATAATGTGCCACAGTTTGGGAGGGACAAATATCAGGGCACCGTGTTTGAAGACGCACCTGTGTTCACCAGTGTGCTCCAGATATCTGCTTCAGACAGGGACTCGGGGTCTAATGGGCGTGTGAGCTACACCTTTCAAGGTGGCGATGACGGGGAAGGAGACTTCATGATCGAGCAGTACTCTGGAATTATAAGAACCCAAAGGAAGCTGGACAGAGAGAACGTTCCAGTGTATAACCTGAAGGCCTATGCAGTAGATAAAGGTGTTCCTCCTCTCAAAGCAGCAGTGGAGATCCAGATTTCTGTGTTGGACATCAATGACAATGCTCCTGTTTTTGAGAAGGATGAACTGTTTATCTACATCAAAGAAAACAGTCCTGTCGATTCAGTGGTTGCCCGGATCAACGCCATGGATCCAGATGAAGGAACCAACGCTCAGATATTGTACCAGATTGTGGAAGGAAATATCCCAGAGGTATTTGATTTGGATATATTCACCGGAGACTTAAAAGCCCTCGTGGATTTGGACTATGAGACCAAAATGGAGTATGTCATAGTCGTACAGGCCACGTCCGCACCTTTGGTCAGCAGAGCAACCGTCCACATTCGTCTGATTGATGTCAACGACAACGATCCTGTCCTGCAGAATTTCGAGATTATCTTCAATAACTACGTCACCAATAAATCCAACAGCTTTCCATCTGGGATTATAGGAAAGGTACCTGCCTATGACCCAGATGTGTCAGATAAGCTCAAGTATAGTTTCACTGAAGGGAATGAGCTGAGTTTGTTGATTCTAAACCCAAATACTGGAGAGCTCAAACTCAGCAAAGATCTGGATAACAACAGACCTCTGGAGGCCACCATGAAAGTTTCTGTCACAGGTCAGTTAACTTTTCTTTGTATCTTTTGAATCAAGTGTCTTTGCTTGAAACGCTCTAAGTTGAGCAGGGTAAAAAAAATAAAAATAAATAAATGATTTGATAAATATAAACTAATGTTTAATATATCATTTCAATATGTTGGGTTGATGGATCTGCTGCTCTGAAGGACTGCATGATTTCAGGCTGTGTTTGCTGCAGGCTGAACCACAATCCTGTTTTTCTGCTTGTGAGGTGTTTTTTTGAAGAAGGCAAGAACCGTTTGTGCGTGGGAATGAAGGCTCAGTTCAGTTTTAGAGGATTATTTAACTTCTGTTTAATCCAAATCCCCGTCAGTATTCTGTTATGAAAAGTTAGAGATGAGCAACATATTGCTGAATGAAGTGCCTCTTAGTATTGTAATGACAATGCACTTTTAGAGAATTAATCCTCACTGACAGATCACTCAGTTTGTCCTTTCATTCTCTGTGATAATTTATCCCACAAATCACAGTTAAGGTTTTTTTTATTATTATTATGTGAGTTGTTTTATTTGAATGATTTTACTTCTTAACATTATTCATTCTTATTCTGAGGCGTTAGTGTTTTGTTACAGTGCTTTATCATATTATGTTAGATTATGTACAGCCAGCCTCTTCAAATGGCATTAGCTTCTCATTTCTCACATTCTTTCTTCTGTTTCTGTCCTCCTTTTCTATCTCTCTTTTCCTCCCACATACCGCTCTTCCTGTTCATTTGCAACTTGCAATTCAAATACATCTCACAGAACACAGCTCTCTTGTCTGTACTTTGTGGCTTTACGGTTGTGTCTTTGTTGGTCTGATTGGCGGTCCTCATCTGAATGAGCATGCTAGTGGTCATTGTTGGGGTTGTAATGAGCCGCATTCATGCCATGCTCTCTCATTCATGACAAAGACACATCGGTTTCCAGTGCCATAGCAGTTTCCTCCCTCTTTTACACCCTCTTATTTCACACAGCTCTCCATCTTCTTGGTCTTATAATCTAATGCATTTTATTCATTGGACATACACACATGTCAGATGTTAGGTAACCATTAACACTGCTTATGTGACCTCTTCACCTCCAGCCCATGGACAATGAAACTTAATGGAAAACACTTGACAGGGTTCTAGATTTTAATGTCTACACTGGTCTGTGACTGAGTTTAATACATTTAGCTGATAACGGTGTGTCTCAGATTCAGCCATCCTCAGAAATGTAGCAAATGTTTTTCGATGATGCAATTTTTGAGTCTTAGCAGAGCTGGTAGAAGACAGCTTAGACAGAATTTGTTCTATCATAAATACATTTAAACCACCAAACTAAATACGTTTAGAGAATGCATACATGCTTTACTGTTTCTGTTGGTTATACTTTAGCTCAGGCTTTTATTTAAACCACCAAACCTAAGTATTAAACGTTGATCTTTTAACTAATCTAACTTATGATTTTGTCCTGACATACAATAAAACATGCAAAAAAATAATGAAAAATGAATGAATAAATTAATAAATATTGAACATACCTGAGCAGCCTGAGCCACATTTAGGGACCAAAATATCATAGAGACTTGGGGATGGGCTCTTTTGATTTGGGGCTGAAAGCAGCTGCACAGAACACCCTAGAAACCACATAGCAACATGTTAAAACCCAGTCAATACAAATGCATAGCAGCGCGCTAGCAACCACCCACTGAGACACCAACTTAGAATCATGGTGGTGAGTTTCGCATGGGCAAGCACCATTCACTTTTTTTTTTTTTTTTTTTACAAAATGTAGCAACACATTTTACACACATTAGTTATAAGGATAATTCCCTGCCCTTCATATTTAAATGTACCATACTCCACACTTGAATGCAAAGCGATAAGGCATTTTTATTCATATTTCAGACTGTGAAAAGTGAAAATGTTGTTTTTACCTGATCCAACCCTCAAAAAAAGGCTTTTGTTGGTTTAACTTAATGTAGTTCTCTTAAGGCAGTCATGTCAAACAATATTTTAGACTGATATAAAACCAGTTTCTTTAAGTGTTACCACATGGCTCACAGTTTTTATCATACCTCACAAAGGGAACACTATGAAGACACTGTTATCTTTCATTCCTCAACAGGTGTTTTTCCTATCGACTTAGCTTTAATTATTTATTCAAGTACTTGGGGACACACAAGAAGTCCCAGATATGTCCCTGATAAAAGCAAGTTAACATTCTAGTCAAAACAAGGGCCATTCTAGCCTAAAACAACACTGGTTTGCACAGCAAACACGATGGAGTGAGGGCTACTTGTTTGAACAGTAACCTAATCTCTCTTATCTGTGTCTGTTAACATTCAACAAGCCTTTTCCCGATTTCAGGGGTGTCCTCTGCAAAATGATGCCGCTTTTTTTTAGCCCTGCACCTTTGTGCTTTATTTTTCCTGGATCAATACGGCTGATAAGCTATCTGTCAAGGCCTCAAGAAAGATGGAGCCAGGCATCATTCATGCTGGTGAAATTGCATGTTTTTGATGTCTCCATCATTCGGTTTTGATCCATGTCACATCTAAAGAAAGGAGGGGAGGTGATTCATCACTTCTAGCCATTTTCTTCCTCTTGTACCCCTTCTGTCAGCAAATGAGCCTGCTAATACATGCAGACTTTTTCAGCGGGTTGAGCTTCTGCCCGTGGGCCACTGCGTCTGTGTATTTTGTAGTTGACTGTATCCCACTCAGCGCTTCAGGTCTTGCATACCTGGACTATTCTACATTGCATTACCAAACTCTCTGAACTTGTATTTCAGTTGGGAGTTGAAGAAATCACTTCAGATCTTGCACAAAGAATCTTTTAATGGTCAGATATTTAAGGTTTATAGATAAATGATTCCATGTAAAATTTGCATTTTATTTTACTGAAATAATACATTTTCAACCAAATTGTTTGTACATTTTTATAAATAATAACAAAGAAATGACAAGTTACAATGATTTAAACATAAATTTTGATTTAGAAATAAGTAGTATTTTCTTGTAAATAGTATTTCAATGAAATTCTGCAAAACTGATATAAACACAGTAAAATCAGTTAAGTGTAAAGGAAACTGAGGGCAGCTTAAATGTCAAATTTAAAATGAAAACTGTGAATGTGAGTTTTTTATTTTATTTTTTTTAAATGTGTAATGAACTCAGTTTCATCAAAATATGTAGTTAAAGACTACTGTGAATTAATGGATCAAAGTATATTTATAAAAAGGATATGAAATTACATTTCATGTAATTCTAAAATAGATACCTCATAAATTTTGTCCTAAACATATTTTATTCCTGACAGCTAAAATAATAAGTACCATTTAAAGGTGAAACTGTTCAATACAACATTAACAAGCAATATATAATATAAATAAAATTATTATTTGCTACTTTGAGATGTGCTCTTATTTGAGATATAGTTGAATAATATCAACATGCTACATTTGCTCTATAAAGGAGGCAGCTGTAACATTCTGACTTTTGTATTAAATTCGATGAGATGACTCAATCTTTTAAAATGAACAAAAAAATGAGAGGCAGTGGATGTTTAGATCTCAAAATCTTTCGGTGAACGATGGAAATCAGCACTGGTTTCTACGGAATTCTGCAGCTGTCGATTCCCTTCAGGCCTACCTATGAGTAAATGGAGTAATGAGCCGAGTAATTTGTATTATTGTATGTAATGAATGTTATGCTTTAATATGTAGGTTAAATGTAAAACTATTTGAGCTACCTCATAGAGCTGATGGAGCCGAAGGCAATAATTGTTTTGCAAAAGGATATCCTCTTCACTATAGAGTGAATGTGAATTGTCTTTAGTTGTAAAAGCAGTTTCTGAGTGTTTCATGCATGTGTTGTATGTGTTGTGTGAGCAGACAGGGTCAGACAAGGGCTCCTGAGATCTGCTTTCTGACATGCACACAGCAGCTGTTATGCTCTGAGCCCTGCAGTGCCTGTCCCCTGTCATCTGCATGTCATCAACAGAGGAGATCTTCAGTCCAGGTGTGACTGTCCTTCCACCTCATCTATACATGACCCTCTGTCCTCTGACATGCTGTAGGTGTCACTCTGTTAAACATACTTTGTTTAAATGGAAGAATCCCAATCAACAGATTATCAGTCATAAATAAGATTGAAATGGTAAAAGTGTTATGAGATGTTTAGATATTTAAGTAGTATTATTTTTACAGTATTTTATGAAGGTGTGCATGATGCTTCCACATGCAAAATTCCCCACCAGAAAGCTGTTTGTGTTGCTGTGCAGTTGTATTTGGAGTGATTTTTAGAAGAGGTAAGACCAATATGGGTTTTTCCTCTGGTTGATGCCGATATTTAGAAATCAGGGCAGTAGATCGCCGATATAATTAAACATTTATTGACAAAAAATATAATAATTAAACATTTATTGAACAACACAAGCCTCTCCAGTCAGCACACTTATATAATTAAAATAAAATAATAATAATTGAATTATTAAATACACAAAACAGGTATGCTGTTGTAACATTAGGATGAAAAAATAAAGTTTTAGTGCACAAAAACTTACATAAATAAAAAATAATATAATAAATAAAATAAACAGGAATAGTGTCACACATAGTAGCACCCAGCAGCATAACAAAAATGAAAGAGTTCTCTCATATTACACAGCCTGCTGCTCATAACTGCTTAAGAGCGATGATGACGTCGTGGAGGATGTTGGACCCACAGACACATTTAAAGGGGTCATATGATGCGATTTTATTATTATTTTTTTTATTTATGAAATGGTTTCTATTTAGATAATACTATTAATAACACTGGTTCTGGGTAGATATTCAATGCCCTGAGTGCTAAGTCCACCACCCAACATCTTTGATGTTCCAACAATAAATAGAATAAATATTTTATGTTTGGTGAATTGGTGGGGAGTTTATATGAATTTGTATGTTTTGAGTTGAATGAAAACCATAGACTGTATAAAAACATGGACGTAGTGTCCGTGACGTCACCGTAGGTTTCTAAAGAGCGTTTTTGAAGCTCAAAGTGGGCGGAGCCAGCCATCGCCATCTAGGCAGCACTTTCAATTTTATTTGTATAGCGCATTTACAACAGCCTCCAGGCTGACCAAAGTGCTTTACAGAAGAGCAAGAATATTACACATACATGAAAAATAGACCAGCACATGAAAAAAAATGCCCACCTAAAAAATTTAAAACGACCCCATTTCAATTTCAAAATGACAGCAGCGGTGCAATCCCCTAATCAAAAATCTGCAACAGTTGTTCTGAAGGGCAAAAAACTATGCCCACCTAGCTCGACGTTAGTGACAGCAGCGGCAATCCACCTGTCACTCAAGTGGCCACGCACTTAATTATGCAGAACTTTAAACAATTCACCTTCCTTACAGTTGTTCTGAAGGGCAAAATTAGCTATATAGCCAAAACCACTTTTTGTACCAGGCTGTAAACATATATATTTTTTTTCTGCTGTAAAGTTGGGCATTTTAACATGGGGAGTCTATGGGACTGACTTCCTTTTGCAGCCAGCCTCTAGTAGCCAGTCGACTAACTGCAGTTTTAGTCACTTCTGTGTTGGTTTCAAGAGAGAGACCGGAAGGTTGCCGCTTGGCAAAATCATTTGTCCACCCCTAAATCTGTGTTACTAATTCATTAAAAAAGTAAAATTGCCATGAGAGAGTGTTCTGGTCTCTAGATACAAACACTGTTTCATTGCTGAAGTTAGGTAGACATAACAAAAAAGACTCAAGGTCTGTCTACTTTAAACAAGCTCAGTTTTATTGAAACTTTTCACTTTACTTGCATTGCTATATCCTTCCCTAATGCTGGTTGAAACTATTATTAAATTACTTGAGGCAAACTGTGTCTGCACTGTTCTCTTCCCCGTCTTTATTTGGTGCAGTTCCTCTTGAACATTGTCCTTTATTAACAGACAGACAAATGGCTTCTACTGTATTTGATACTAGCAATTTTGGTTTACCGCAGATTTCTTTAAAATGTCTAAAGGTAACGTCTACAACTTTATTTTCAAAAGGATGAAGATCAGAAATCCTCCTCCTCACATTCCTGTGCTCTGATAACAGAATACAGCCCGAGACTGGGAACCCTGAACATTAATTAAGCTAAAATAATAGTGCAAGCTGTCTGCATATCTGTTAAATGAACAGGAAAGGAATTTGATTCATGTTTAATCTTGCAAACTCATTTGAAGGTGGAGAGAGAAGACAGAGACAGTGATGTGGTCTCCAACCAGTGCCAAGAACATATAATAAACAATTGGGTCATTCGAGGGTAGTTTACATGAAAATATGGGTCAGCATTGTGGTTTAAGAGGAGTCTTTGTAAGCTAATTATATGGTTTTGTTTGAGCTATAAAGTTATATATAAGAAATATATTTTTTATGATAATGAAGGTTTTTTCCTTCACTTACAGTTAAAAAAAAAAATCAGTTTAAAGGAATATTCTGGATTAAATACTTATACTCTGCCACAGAAAACATTTTTCACTCATTCTGATTTTCAAAACAAAAGTCATGTTTACAGTAACTTACAATAGAAGTTTATAATGGAAGTCTAAGTCATTCAAGGGGCTTAAAGCAGAAATATGCAGGCCCTATTGTTTCTGAAGAGCTTAAATTAATTTCATACAAAATATGTGTTATTTCGTCTATGAAGTTGACTAAGTCATCCTTGTAGCAGTGGGACTATACTTTTCTGGGCTGGAAATATTTTCTGGTTGTGTTTTACCAACTTTAATTCTTCTGGGTGGAGTCTGTTCAATGTAAACAGTACTTTGTGGATAGTTATGCCCATTTTTGGCATTCTTAAACATATTGTGCATACAAATCATTCCTGGCTTTAACCGGTATCACATGAGCATGGCAGTAGTTGAAAGATTTAATATAACTTTTCACAGTTAAAACTGCTAGAACATAGACTAGTTAAAACATATAATATTTACATATTGCTATGGTTATCAGGGCTTTATGAAATGTTCTGCTTGCCGTAGATAATGTTTATAGAGTTTACTCGTTTTGAACTTTAAATATTCCTTTAATTGAGTGGATTTTCCTGTAAAACTCATGGAGTTACAACTCACATCCAACTTGACCTGTGCAGTGGTGACAACTTGGAAAACAAATTACAGGCCTTTTATCTCAAGAACCGCCTTTTGGGTGCTTGTCTGAAAATGGCATGCCCCTTAGGCAATACTACTAAGATCTTAACCACAGTTAACTCCACCTGTGGTCTCCAGAAATGTCAGAGATGTTTAATGATGTTCTACAGGCCTTTGCATTGAATACCTTTAGTGAAGATGAACTTTGCCCGTTCAGAAAATTAATAGCCTTCATAGATTTTTAAAAGCTACTTCCTCTAACTACACAGAAATATGAAGCGCTCCTGAAGTGACAGGAAATCCTACAAAGCATAGAATCACTGAATGGTGGCGTTCAGTGAAGAATGCTATAGAAACTTTCCACCTCTTTTTAGATTTTCTAAGCGTCTTTAAGAATACCATGAACTCTCGCCCAGGATTAAATGGCTGTTTGTTCTGACACATCTCTGGTCTGGACAGGGTGGGTAGACGTCAAGGTGCAGTTTTTAACTGACTAGGCCTGACCTGTGAGCTCAGGTGAAATGGAGGTCCCATTCTCGGGGGCTAGATTCAGTCCAGACATTCAGATGTAATCCAGATCTGTGATTCCCCCGGCTGGAAGTCGGAAGGTGAACCTGTTCGCGTGTAACACGACACACTTTCCGCTCTATCCAGACCCTATTCTGCTGACATAAAAGATGTCTTTGTCCTTAACACTGAGGAGCTAGAAAAGCATCTGTTGCAGCCAATGGCCAAAAAGTGTGACTTTACATGTGTCCAGCAGTGACCAACTCTATGTTTAGAGAAATATACTCCAAAGGCCATCCATGCACAACATTTAGGAATTATAGGGAAAATTAAAGTCCTTTTTGCTTTCAAAGACTTTCCTGTTTTTCACTCAGCTTGCATGAACTGGCACATGCTTTTCTATAATGTAATTCAATAGTATTATCAATACTGATGCATGACAATGCCACTATATAATAGAAGCATGTATTTGATAACAAATACTTGCGTCTTGGCTGTTCTGCTCAGTAGTTTGAGCTTGCTGTTGGGGTGTTTTGGTCGTTCTGCGGGCAAAGAAAG
Organism: Cyprinus carpio; assembly: GCF_018340385.1. Classification (NCBI taxonomy): domain Eukaryota; kingdom Metazoa; phylum Chordata; class Actinopteri; order Cypriniformes; family Cyprinidae; genus Cyprinus; species Cyprinus carpio. The sequence continues at coordinate 24,668,416 of NC_056575.1, read as the reverse complement.
ACTTTGAGAAATGCAATACTTAGGCGGCTATCCAACACTTTTTAAGCTGTGCATTGTGGGTAATATTTCATCACTCTGATAAACATACTTGTTGTCAAGAAATCACCTAATGTATAATGTGTTCATGAAATACAAGCAGAACTTGTTGAACTTGGTGCAACATTTTGTGTAAGAAGGGTTTACGAATGACGAAGCTACACAAATTTGTTCTGCTCGTGTTTCATGAATAGGTCCAAAATAAATAAAAAAACATAAATGATAAAAAATATGGATCAAGTATTTGTTATTAGACAAATTTATGCAAGAAATTATATTTTTTTTGCAACTGTAAGATGATTATTATAAAGTAATTATATTTCATAAATAATACAGTTTTAATTCTTCTTGAGTGCAGTTAAACTTGCTTACAATGTTGTTTATTTGTTGTGAAATGCAGCCCAAAATTGACATGTAAAAAATATGACTGGTTGATAAAAATCTACCAACTACTTTTGGCTTAAAAGCTAACACTGGACACTTGAACCAGTATGTTGTACATATTTGTCAATACCAAGGTAGACAACTGTACAAAACATTGAACCGACAGTACATCTAACATTCATATTCTCCTTTTCGTCCATGTCAAATTAAATGTTGTCAGCCTGACAAAAATCTGAGCAAAACAACATGGAAATATGCCTACAGAAAATGTGACCACTAACTAGAGAAAGTTGTTGGTTAACCAAAATCACGAGAAGCTTGCAACGTTTTGCATTTTTTAGTCTTCGTTTTGAGATGCACTTTGTACTTTTTAAAACCTTCAGGCTAAATTCAGATGTACTGAATTTGTCCTGTCATTTAGAGGAGGTGTCAAGCCACTGTTATAAAAACGGCATCACCTCTTTCAGGTGGGATGGTTTCACCTCCCCCTGATTATACAGCCAATATAACCATTTCATTCACGGCCTTTCTCACCTCACAGCGATGCTTAAAAACAAAGCTCTTCTCTACTTGCATGTCCACAACTAAACATGAGGTCGTCCTCTCAAATTACATTTACATTAAAGCAGGTTCTGTTTCATGATGGAGGCTGATATTCTTACACAATGCTATTCTCTGTTCCTTTCATAATCTGTGTTATTTGGAAAAATGATCTGTATGCTACGGTAACCTTGGCCGTGCCCGGTATTTTATTTATCTCTGGTTCCTAAGTTTAGTAAAGTTTAGTAAAGCTTGAAGTTAAATATATATATATATATTATATAATATATTAATATATATATATATATATATATATATATATAATTTTCTAAATAACTACTTATTAAAAATGGAAAGGTTTTGGGAAAGCCATGTAATTGTCAGTAGATCATTATTAGTTAATAAGCATCTCTGGACAGAACCCTATGCATCCTATGCATTTCTGTTTCTCATGGAACTTATATTGTGACATACAGTATTTCTTGAGATAAAAAGCTGGGCTTATGCATGTTAAGCTTTAATATTATTGGTTAATATTCTTTTGTCTAGCCAAAGTGCTATCTGTTATATCAGCAATAAAGAAAAATCGATACCACTTTATTTTACAGTGTCCTTGTTACACGTTGCATGAGCTTACTTGAGCTTATATAGTAATGACTACAGCTGATGCATAATTACATGCAACTAACCCTAAACCAAACCCTAACCATAACCATACAGTATACATGCAGTTAATGTATTATTGCTCAGTACTTAAATGTATAATTACACTGTAACAAGGACATCATAATATAACGTGTAACCGAAAAATAATTTCAGAAGAGGAGCAAATTATCACATTACTTTAAAAAAAATGTTTTTTGTAATTTCTCAAATGTAATAATTTATCTATTTGTTCAGGTCAGATGGATGTGTTATAACAGGAAATCATTCTTACTTGTTTCCTAGTGTTTGTTTGATTTATGCTTTTGGTCGGCTCTATAGGGCTTTTGGGTAAAACCATGGGTAATAAACTCCATTCTGCTCAATGACATTTACTTTAAAATGTCATAGAGGTCACATCTGGCCTGACCAGTTCAGTTTAATGACTGTAGTGCCAGTGTAGAGCCTTAACAATACTTACACTCATGTTCTCAAGAGAAGTCATCTGTTTGTTTCAGAACACACACACACACACACGGACACATGGATGTGTACTCACAAAAGTGCAGACATCTTTGATAAAAGCAAAACATTTTTCTCATAGTTGTAGCTTATATTGGTTACCTTTTATTTTCCTCATAATGGTAGGTTTTACATTAAAAATAATATGCGTCTGAGCGATTCTCACAAAAACCTGTCATTAATAATAATTCATTTTATTTGCATGGTACCTTACATACATTAAAAATGGCTTTGCTAGTCAGAATATAAAACAGAAAAATGAAGCACAAAAAAAACTGTTAAAAACAACTAGAATGACAATAACAGCCTTTGAATTAAAGTGGAAATGAGAAAAAAAAAAAAAAAAAAAATAAATATATACATAAATTAAAAAAAAAAAAAAAATATATATATATATATATATATCCAGGTCATATTTAACCCTTAATATCAATATTAAAATAAAATATGAAAACATAATAAGAAATTATGCATAAAGAAAATAAACCCTGAGACATTTTACAAGACATTTTGTATTTATCACAATTACACAAATTTAACCCCTAATTTGCATTACTTTAATGTTAAAAAAAATCAGTAAAAAATAATTATTAATAAAATATTTAACATACAAAAGACATTTGGAAAGCTGTTATTATATTATTTGAAATGCTGAAGTAATAACACATCATAGTATTATTTGTTGTACTGAATTACATTTAGATAGAATGATTTTTATTACCATATCAGAGTGTTTAATTCTCTTCAGTTAAACTCCTTGATGTTTGTGCTGTTTTACCTTTGCTGATCTCTTTATTTACAGTTCTGTGTTCAGGTTACGGAAGTGTCCTTTGGGCTTCTCTTCAATGCAAATACTCTTATAAAAAGGAGGGGGGAGGTACAAGGGGGTTTTCCATGTCAAAAGGCTTTTCTTGAATGAATGTGGGTCGTCAGAGCTAGTGTAAGGGTCCGGCCCATTGTCCAAACTGTTCCTAGGTGTTGCGGACTCGTCAGGGTGTCTCAGTTCACAAAGCTGTTAATGGACTGACAAACAATGCATCAGCCTGCGAGGGTTTTTCTATGGTCCTGGTACATTTAAATTGGCCATGAACTTTGGGGGTGTCTGAGGTTTTGGTGACTGTCTGCAGGTTCCCCTTTTGTATGTTAAATAGAATCACCTCTGTGTTAATCATTTGTTGTTAAAAGTAAGGTGTAATGTGTACTACACAGTTTGGGCTCTAGACTGACACAGATGTCTTTTATGCCTATTAAGGTCAACAGGAAATAATGTACTTATGCCTGACATACATAATAAAATCAAATGCCAGTAAATAAAATTAAGTCATCATACTTTTTTTTTATTTCACTATGCATCACATTATGTAATTTATATGCATTGCAAATGCTATTAAATGACTTTAAATAAGCAAATCGTATAAATTGCAATACTAACTGCATTTATTTTTAATAACAACCAATCATATTAGCACTTGTGTCTTCTGTATACTGCCATACATTGTTCTTTCCAATGTTATAGCTTTGTGCTCTCTTTGTTACCGTATATATCCTCATGTCTGGTCAGTCGGGGTGGGTTAACAGCCCCTCAGTCATCTCTGTGATGTTAGGAATGAGTTTTCTAGACAGGGACTGATGCAACTGATGCATCAGCATTCTAAACGTGTTTCTTACACAAATGCTTTATTTTATATTATTTTATTTTATAGACTCACAGTTCACAGTTGTTTAATTTACTGTAATTGTCATTTGTATGCATGTATTCATTTAAAGAGTCCATTGTTGAGATACAAAAATAGTTTAGCGGTACATTATTGATATCTATTCTGAGACTCTATTCTGAGATTACTAGGTTTTTTGTTGTTTTTTTTTTGAAGAGAAACAGACTTAAGATTTGAGCAAAAGCCTCCTTTTGTACTTCATTTAATCTAATATCTGACATTGAGATATTTAAGAGATAAAGAGATCTCTTTTGCAGTTTTCTTTCCTATGAGACTGTCTCTCGGATGTTATTGTGGACAACAGATTTACTCGTTGCAAGCAAAGGGTCCTTTTCCTTTCGTAAGGGATGCCACAGTGTCACACCTTGGGAGAAACTCTGTTTGTGCTGTTTATCATGGGATTATTTACCCACAATGCACCAGTGCAGTGGACTTTATTCTTATCGTTTATTCTGTGTATTTAAAATCATGTCATGTTCCTATTTAATGGATGCATTGGAGTTGTCTATGGTTTAATTAGATCTTATTGGGTGTGATTGTGCTGTGTGCTGATGTGTAATTGACGTTTAGCATTTTTTATTATTATTTTGTTATTTATTTTATTATTATTATTATTTTTATGTAACTGGTCAACTTTATGTTTTATATACAAAAAATATATAATTAACACATATAAATGCAGAACACAATATAAAATACGAAAAAAAATATAATAATAATAATAATAGTAAAAATTATATATAGCTTGTCACACCACACACTGTCAGAAAAAAAGGTACAAAAGCTGTCACTGGGGTGGTACCTTTTCAAAAGGTACAATTATCTACCTTTTAGGTACTAATATGTATGCTTTAGGTACTTAGATGTATCTTTAAGGTACCAGTATGGACTCTTTAGGTACAAAGGTGTGCCTTTTGAAAAGGTGACAGCTTTTGTACCTTTTTTTCTGAGAGTGCAGGATACCAAAAAAACTACACAGTTAGTTCATCATGGCACAAGGTTTTATTGTTGTGCGCATTGACTTGCAAGTATAAATGCACTATTATTACTGTGATGACAGCACTACATACTGCATATCATAAGCTAACCTCTCTCTGTCTTTGTTGTTCTTCCCTAAACTAAAAGTAGCATGTGTCAGCATCCTGTTATCCTCCTTTTAAACCCACCCACATTCATGCACACACACTTACTCTCGGGACCGTGTCATGGTGACTGATGTGCTCTCTTAGTCATTTGGCTCTGTGTTGGATCTGATTCACACTGAAGTGAAATGTTGCCATGCAGTTCTCAACAACAAAAAGTGTCAATGATTAGCTCACTATCCGTTGTGAGAAAATGTTACTTTGACTCATCAGGATTTATGTGAACCTATGTTCTTGCCATCTAGAGTAGGAAAGTTTAGTTTATTTTAGTCTGCAGGTTTTAAATGGTTTATGCGGAAGGTTTGTTTTAATAAACAGATTCAAAGAATTCAATTGAAATGGCTTTTTGCCAATACATATATATATCAATCAATCTTTATATCTGTATAATATATCTTTATATTTATGCTACACTATCTAAACTGCTAAACTTTATATTATCTGTCACTGCTAACATGCACGTATTTTGTTAGATCTGTCTATCACTGTTTTCAGTGAAGTTATATAAATGTTGATATTTTTAGTTCTATTGGTTATATTAGTGCAAATGTATTTAATGTATATTATTTACACCAATCTAAATATACTTTTACATTTAATAAACTCTGTCATGCAAAAGTGTCTTTCAGGAAAGCTCAAATACAACAAATAAAAGTGAGTTAGACTCATGCGGAAATCCGGTTATATGGGATAAAAATAGAAAGAAATCAGATGAGGGTGAGCAGTGAATGAGGGTATGGCGGGATATTAGATTCCTAAGGAGGAGAGGGCAGCAGGGCAGGAGTTAACCTGCTCACTCAGTAGAGGTTAGCATCGGTGAACTGTGACCACACGGTCACTATGACGCTATCGTCACATGGCACAAGCATTTAAAGCACCCACTCTGAGCAGTCCTGTGTCTCAAAACCTGAGAACAAGCATAGCAATTTTGTGCTCTGAATGTCTAAATTGAGCTTTTTTGAGTCTGATATGTACAGTTTGAGTGATCAAGTGCCAAAAAATGCTGTCGGGATTGACAGTTTTCATAACATTGTAACTACAGAAATGCTACTTTCTGAAATTTGTCAGATTGCAATTAATGCAACACAAGTATGTGCTGCATTCTCAGAATTACCACAAGGGGTGCTAAAGGGCATAAAGTCAACTACAGTCAACAGTTTGAGGAGAATCTTTTCTGAACAAGTCAGTTAAAGTTAAGAAACACATTTATAGCTAGCTAGCTAAATACTAAACTAGATACGGGAATAATAATAACATAATAAAGGCACAGATATTAGATATTGAAGTTAAATCTATCGTCCCCTTGAGTATTTAAGTTTATTACCACCACAGTAGCTCAAAAACGTGCAAGTGTGTACTTTGGGATTGTGCTGACAATATGTTGATCTGTAATGTACATATAGAACATTTCCTGCCTAGTAGATAGTTAAGTTTCGTCTTCAAAGTCACCCACCCATGTACCTCCTCATGACTCTTAGTGCCAAGTGTATCGGTTGCAATGTCATAAGAGCTCTCTCTCTCTCTCTCTCTCTCCTTTTCTCTCTCTAATTCTCTCTCTTGCCACAGCGGTGTTTGGTTACGGACATTGTTAAGCCTGGTTACTGATAAACAGGGTGCTTAGTTACCAGCCCCCGGATGGTTGGCTCTTTTCAAAAGGAGAAAAAACGTTGCCGAGGGAAAGCAGGAACTTGTGTACATTTGAAAAAACACAGCCAAATTAGGAGGCAATGCGGAGACATTTCCATAGCCGTTTGCGAGCACACAATCATTATTGGCCCTCTGTTATTCAGTTGCCCTTGGGCTGTTGTGAAATACGTCACCCATAAATTGTTTAATGATGTTTTTTGTCCACTTTAGAAACATTGGGAATGCTGCCGTGAGAGACATTCAGTGATATTAGTTGTTTCTGAATATGCTTGCAGAATATCATGTTTTGGTTTTGTTGTGGTATGCATAATTTGCACTTTGTGGTCTACATGCAGAAGTAACTTGATATACAGCGACATACCTCTCATTCCTTACATAATATCTGTTGTCTGCCTTGGAAAGTATGTATAAAATCCTCCAACAAAAAACGACCCTATAGGTAAAATATACATTTTACGAGCATGTGCGTTCTCTGGGATCAAACCCATGATCACATGACTGCATATCTTCATATTACGCGATGCATTACCAACTGAGTTATACGAATCACAAATTATGACACAGATAAAAGAGTACAAAGCATTGTTATGAAAGTGTCCTGGCGCCGATAGGGACGCAATTGTAGTATACGCTTTGATGGGTCGTATTTCAGGGATTTTAACAAATGACCTGCAATTAGAAAACTTCTCTCTACTTCTGAGTTTCTGTCACAAACGTTTTGTTTTGGCTAGACAGGGGTTGAGCTGACAAATCTAAATAAGTGACAAATGAATTTAAGAAGTTATGTAGCAATCAGGAAAGCTTGTCTACATTGTCTACATTGAACATGTAAAAGTGAAAGTTCCAAATCCATTTGTACTGTTGTCTGGAGTAGCACAAGCATGTGGAGTGTGTCAGAAACACAATGGGACATCAGTTCACTGTTGGTTTCTCAATGTGACGCACTACGCCACATCCAGTGTAGATATTATCACTGATTATAATGGGTTCTCCTTGATTTTGTCACTCTGCTTGCATCCGAAGCAGACACAGTGTTAGTAATTGCTACTAGGGCTTCGCAAGGTGTGGAACTGAATTTAATTGGGAAATCTGTACCAATACCCAGCCCCACATAATTACTTAGAAAAGTAATAGGCCATCTCCCCTCATCAAGCCACACAATTTGATGTTTGTCATGTCTGTAAAACAAATGATTTGGGACAAGTTAGCAGTCAAAGTTTAATCCTTAGGTTTGATTAAATCTCTAACCCTAATAATGTCCAACATTAATGGTTTTTACAATTAATGAACATCACTAATTTTTCCAAAACAGACTTTATATTTCTATACTCTATATTTATCAGATATCAGAAAAAGTCCCTGAATAGGTCTTACAACTGTTGTCCTGAGGCTCACTTTCAGGTTTTGATGTTTTAATTGAGTTTTGGCTCAGCCTCTTTCTTTTTTTCATCTGGTGCTTTACTCATGTGGAGCGCCGTAAACCCAATTCACCATCAGGGCAGCAGACATCCATCTAAACCCCCCCACACCCGTAGTCTTACCACCCCTCTGAGAGGAGAACAAAGATTTCAACACAGTGGTTTTGAGTGGGGGGATTTGTGTGGATTAAGGCCAAGAAGAGGGTCTACAGGGCAAGCCAGGTGCATTTTATTTTTCAGCAGACCACAGTGAAGCAGTCAGGATTCTTTACTCGCACACATATGCCGCTGGTTCCTGAGTCTTTATTGGCCCAGTTGGACGCTTTTACAGGAGGTCTAGCTTGTTAATTAGGCTCAATGGTGACATGTTGGAGGTGCTGGAGGGTGATTTTAGTAATAATGTGAGAAGACATACACATGGAAAGGAGAGGAAACCAAAGAGAGAAGAGAGAGAAACCAAAAAATCAAGAATTTCAGTGGTTGCCTTCTTACTAGTTCTTTCAAGACCCCTTGGGCCCTGTTTACACCTGGAATTAATATGCATTTTCATCAGTCCAAATGCAAAAGGTCTACGTTAAATAGAGGTGTAAATAGGGCCTAAAACATTTTGAGTTTGTCCACATTTGTTCACTTCCAGTGGTACTCAAAAAAGCATTCAACCAGATTGCTTTCATATAGCTGATCATGTGGTCGAATGCGTTCACATAGCTACGAAATTCTGGCTATTCTCTGCCTATTGACATCATACATAATCATTGTGCAATTCAAGAAGCGATTCAAACTTTGCTGCGTTGTACCAAAACACACAGCTGCTTTCTTTATGCTTTTAATTTGCTTCCTCTTTCAATCGCTCACAGAGTAACAGTTAGTTCAGTCAATACTATTCGTCTGCTAAACATGACACTCTCGTAAAAGTGTTGTAGATGGTTACAAAATAAAGCCAAATGTATACTTCATTTTTGATGCGAATGCCAAATCCTCAGCCTTTCAAAGTATTCTCCATTTGATAGTGTGTGTGAACACAGTGCACCAGAAAGTTTCATCCCTGTTCAAAGCCTGCACTGTTTCTCTCCAGAGGTTATCACTGATAAAAATTTCTTTGTACTTGTTTAAACTAGAGTTTCTGGTATCTCTTAATCCCCTCACACAGATTAAGAGATATTAGAAACTCACAGATCACAGATCAGACACACAGATCACACGGTCATCTTTTGTTGTTGCCAGTAAAGTGTTGTTGTTGTTCTCATTGGTTTCTTTTTCAACTGAGAAACAACAGGCCTTGGCAGTTTTGCTACCTTGTGTCATGCTCACTGTACACTTACTCTAGCATATGCATCTTATTACCAGATGGAAACAGGGATTTAAAAAAAAATTATATTTGTTATTGCTAGTCGGCAAAGACCTTTTTTTTTGAATGACTACAATTACAACTGCAATTTTAGTTTTAAAGTAGCTCTTAAATTCACAAACAACCTTGATATGAAGCTTGTAAAATACTTTACTGCTGTGTGAAAGTGAATCAGTTGAGCCCACCAGGAGCACAGATAGCCAGGGCTCCCATACCGCTCTTCCCCAAGGCAGGAGAACTGTTGCATTCTTAACTGAACAAAGAATTCAGGTAGTGTCACAAAAATCCATCAGGAACTCATGCCATCACTGACTCATTTATGAGCTCTGTCTGACTTTTGTTCTTATTAGGGCCACCACTCTGTTGAGAACCAGAGAGATGAGAGCATTCCTTATACTTCTAATACACTCTTCGCTGCTCTGTTCTACCTTCTCTTTAACCGGTGGATTCTTTGAGTAGGACTATAAATCACTCAAGTGTTTGGCCCAGTTAAGGTTTGAAGACTTTTGCTCTGACACTTTTGCTTTTCTAACTTTGTGAAGAGTTTCTTCAAATGGGAGCGATTGAATTGTTGAAGACGTGAGACGTGAACTAGAGTGACAAGAAACCTTCTCGCAGTTATTGCAGTTATCACTGCCATCTCTTTGCAAGTTAAAGATTTACAGTGCAAAATGCCTTACAAAGGAGTGTCTATGGCAGTAGATTTAAATACTGCAGAATATAACCTATATATATATACCCTATATATTGTGCTTATTGCACTTTAATTGTGCAGAAGTAGTGCTAAGGTCCAACTAAAGATACACTATATAGAATATTTGATTGTGCTAAAGTGGAACTATTGCAAGTATACTTCAGGTACACTTTAAATATCTTGCATTCTTGCATCTATCCATCTATCCATCCATCCATCCATCCATCCATCCCTTTGGTACTCCAGTACTGGTACATTTGGCATAATGACCATCATGTTTACACAAATATATTTTTGTTGTTAGAGCTGCTGGTCCCTTCTGACAATGTAATTTTCATCTTTTGTATATTCCTTACTCAAACACTTGTAGGCATCCCATGATACATGGGTTATCATCGGTTACCTGCCCACAGAGCTCACAGGAACAAAGGAGCGTGTTCATGTCCACTGCAGACAGAGCCAGAGCCCTGTCAGTATCTGAGCACTCGACTGCAGACGGACATTCTGATAAACACAAGTACCTGGCTGCTAAATTACCTTTGGATATGAGAATCCCTCTCTATCACATTTTCCCTTATATATATTCAACTTATCCAGACAGAACTGTCTACGAACTAGCCATGAATAGCATCAAAAGTTGTTATTCTTTGGTCTTAGTGTGCACTTGGCTTAACTACATCTCTTGGGAATGTTTACAAAGTGAAAAAAAAGAAGAAAAAAAACATCATTGTCTTAGTACAATGTTCTTCTTCTCCCAGCTCTTGTCACTTGATTTAGTTTATATATTATCTTATATCTTGCTTTTAGAAAGCACCTTTCCCTTACTGGAATACTAAGGCATCACTGACTCTTTTATGTTGACATATGTGTTGTGATGTTTTGATTCAGTCTGGTGCTTTAACCTCAGTGTCACATCGATGAGTTTATTGCCTGAGGGCATGTTTTTATCACCACATGCCACACTACTGTATCACCTGCTGAGCGTTTCAACAGGCCAGCTGCGTATTTAATTTTTTCAATATCTGATTTCAAATCTCAGTCAGCATTCCGGTAATCTGAAGGGCTCTTTGCCTGAGCAGAGGCCAGCCGATTATAACAGGAAACCTGCAGGAGCAATTCATTCATGGTAGATAACCATGTTGGCAGGATTTGGAGATAATGTTTTATCAGTAAAATGAGTCAGGATAGTTCTAGATACTTAACAGCTGAATAAGATGGCATCAATGAAAACCTGTTTGAATGAAATCTCTCAGACGCTGTCTTGAATGGTTCATTGGAATGAGTGTCTGGTGACTATTCTCATGTTGCTGGTCGTTGACCTCTGGCCCTTTTTAATCCGAGTTTGTTCTGCATGGTCAGGTGAAAACACCTGGTTTGTAGATACCTCTGACTTGGAAGTGACAAGATGTTAATGGATAGAATATAATTACTTGACACAGACAACACTATGTTAGTGGATTGTAGGCAGTGTTGAAAAGTGAGAAAATTTACTGGGCATAATCTGTTTAATTTAAACATTCAATTGTATATTTCATTATTATATTTAGTTTCGGTCTCACTTAACTTTTCATTCTCTTATTTATTTATTTGAATAAATACATGTATTATTTTATTTATTTGAAGTTTATCTTGATGTTAACATTAACCACTAATATTAACAAAAAAAAGAAGACCACCAGCAGTTTCATCACACAACATAATAAAAAAATCAAAAAAACAATTTAATGCAATTCACTCTTCACTCGAATCTCAACTTTATTTTAATCATTAGAAAAAAAATTCTCCATCCGATTTTGTTAAAAATGCATCTGGAGAATGTGTCTTTTTAAATATACGTGTAAAATGGATTGGGACTGTTGTTTAACCCTCATTAGATGAAGACTGTATGCCTCTCACCATCAAACCTGGAATAATTTAATAGAAAATGAACATGACACTCTCTCTTAACTCAATTAAGATGGCATTTCCCACTCCCAGTCCTTCCAAACCTTTCCATTAATGCACAAAGAGCAGCACTGTGTGCCTCTATCTTGATGTGATCTGCTGTACGGAGGAACAGCTCAGTAAGCACAGTATGTCAACAATGACACAGGAACTGATGAAGAATCTAAAAGCAATCAAACTATTTGTTCCTTAAAGAGACATTTTAAAGAGACCCAATAGCACCTTTCCTCTTCTCATTGCATGCTAAAAGAGACTGAGAACCTGACTGCAGTTTAACAGGAGCAATGAAAGTTTGAGTTTGCTGTATCTTCATTTTATTTGTAATAGAAAACTGACTGGCTAAACTGACTACTGAAAAATCAGTTCAAAACAGTTCAGATGAATGCAAGTCAATTTAGCATTCTGAATACTAAATTAACCAACTTCAGTTGACTGAAAGCATAACTAACTCTAGACAGAATATAGAAAATCCAAAAAAAAAAAAAAAAAAAAAAAATGTACACCAACTGTTGATTATCCAGTTCAGTAATCTGAAGACTAGAATTACCATTGAAAATCCATTTTAGTAGTCTGGTTGCAGAACTGAATGCTAGATGAACCTAGGGTTCAGTGAAATTTATGTTTTGTAGTCAATTTAGCTTTCAGACTACTGAAATTAATTTTTACAAGTTAGTCTGCTATTCATACTACTAAAATGGATTTTTAGTAGTTTCTCCAATGTTTAGGCTAGACCATAAGCATAAGTTTTCAGTAGTTAGCTATGCTTTCAGACAACTAAAACTGATTCAGTAATTTAGTTTTCAGAAATTAATGTCATTATTCTGAATGCAAAATTGAATACTGAAGTGGTTTAAGCAGTCTGAACACATAACTGGCTACTAAGCTAATGCTGTGTTCCATTTAACTCTGAAGTTGGATGTCAGGGCTTGGAATGACGTCACACTCAAGTGGACCATCTTTCAGTAGAGAAGTCAGAAAACCAATATGGAAGTGTCAGTTGTTAGCAATACCAGTTGATTAAAAACACATAAAAAGCAGTATTTTGCACAGATAATGCCATAGTATTATGTCCACAAATAGTGGTTGGATAGTACTGTGTGCACCACTGAGTTTATTGAGACAGAGACAAAAAATAAGTGCTAATAAACAATATCTACTTCTATTTCTCTTCTGTTGATACACTGAGCAGCCATATTGGATTCTGAAGTTGGAGTTGTTGCGATTCTTCCGAGGTTCCGAGACGGAGCTCTAACTTAGGAGGGTGTTCCAATTAAAAGTTCCTGCTGGGAACTCAGAATTTCCAACTTCTGAGTAAAAATGGAATGTACCATATCTTCTGAAAATTACTTTTGTCATCTAAACGTCACAGTAACTACTGAAAATCCATTTAGTTTGAACAATACGTAGACTATCTAGTAAAAATCGATTTAAGTAGTTTGGGAACTGAATTAACTACTAAAAATGTAAACATTTCAGCAGTCTGAATGCTATATTACGAAAACAGTTTCATTTTTCTGAAAGCATTGATAACTACTTTCTATAGTCTAAACCTTAGAGTAACTATTAAAAAACAATGTTAGTAGTTTGAACAATAGACAAACTAGTAAAAATTAATTTCAGTAGTCTGAAAGCTAAATTGACTACTAAATGTAAATTTCACTGAACCCTAGTTTGATTACGGAAAATGAATGTCAATTTTCTGAATGCTAAATTGAATTGAATACTGAAGTGGTTTAAGCAGCCTAAACTCCTAACTGGCTACTAAAATGTAATTTAGTAGTCTGAACACTGTTGACTACTGAAAATCCATTCAGTAGTCAGAACACTGTTGACTACTGAAAATCCATTCAGTAGTCTGAACACTAGACTAATTATTGAAAATCCGTTTCAGTAGTATGGCAGTAAACTTGGCTGTCACTGCTGAATAATCAGTTTAGCTTAAGCTTAGGAGACTTAGTAGACATGGAGTCTGCTTTGAAATCAACCCACCCCCTGCATTCCAGGACTGGTCCCACTGCATCCAGGTCTGTATTGTAATCCCACCTGTTACAGGCTGAAGAGATGTACTCCTGCAGTCTGCCCACCTCCTCCCTCTTCTCCAAGCTGAATAAAGTCTTTTGTGTGCATGCGGTCCTTCTCTAAAGTGCGTCCATGTAAGAGCCGACTAATCCCAGCAAGCCAAGCAGATGCATGCATCGCTTTCAATGGCGAGTGGAACAGGAAAAGACACCATGACTCCAGCCGCCCTCGCTGTATAGAGGATGTTGAGTTGGACAAGACTACCTTTGTCAGCAATGTGTCCCTACTGTCACCCACTCTTGTTGTGCAAACAGGAGAGTTTTCAAAGTCAACATGAAGCACTCTCTCAAAACTCAAGTGCGCTCTCTGGGAACTGAGCCTGCTCGTGACTACTGTAGACGCCTGCACTTTATTCTGGCTCATCATCTCTTTCCTCCACTATCTATCTTTCATCCGTCTCTCCTTAGAGCTGTCATAGCAGACATCTACACCCAGACACCCTTATCACTGCTGGATTACCGTGATATGGTAACTGGCAGCGGTTCTTAAACGTAATATACTTTAGTTAGACTTGATACTCTATTTAAGTTGATGCAAATTAAGTTGTTCAATAGATTTCTGTATTTTTCCTCCACTGGATTTTTTTCGAAAATGTTTCAATGTTTCCCCATGTTGAACAACTAACACTACATTGGTGCACAACATTACACCATAGCTATCTTTACAAAACACAAGCAGTTGTTGTAAAACTTTATTATTATTATTATTATTATTATTATTATTATTATTTATCCATATTGTTGCTCAGTGCAGCAAAGATGATGAAGACTAGCCTAAATATCTTCTTAAATAGTTCTTATGTAAAATTGTTGAAGAATGCAGAATGAAGTCCCTTGCAAAAGAAACGTTTACACAGAAATTGTTGAAAAATTCAGTAGTTCTACATTAATCATTTACAAACCTTTTTCATAATAAATGCAACATACAGAATCAATTTATGTATAAATAGTTTGTAAACCCATCATGTCAAATTTTACAACGTGTTGTTCGTAAAACCATTCTTACGTAAATTGTTTTGGAATAAGTGCAGAATGCAGCTGTGAAAACTGTTTGTAAACCAATTCTTGCAAAAAAAAAAAAAAAAAAAATCAGAATGGATATTGTTTCAGAATAAATGCAGAACAAATTTCTGAGTGAACTGTCAATCCATTCTTACATAAATTATCAATCACAGAATTAATACAAAACGCTTTCTGTGCATATTGTTTATTAAACAATGGCTTTATAAAGAATTCACTATGAAAATTGTTCCTCTTTTGTTTCCCAAATAAACTGCCCAATAAACAGACTGTACTTGTGTCACTCAAGGCCTCATCTACTTTTGAATCATGAATTCAACTGAATTCAGTCATCTCCGAGAACATTTGAGAGGTGCACTGTTCTGTAATTGCTCCGTAACTTCCAGATGCATCTCCACCAACAGTCAATAACCTTATGACTGTCAATGCATTACAAAATAAATGCTGTCCTCCCCTCTGCTCCATCTGTTGGTTTTGAAGCCAGAGGAGCTGGTGATGATGTCAACGAGTTGTAATCTCGTTTTACCCATTCATTAAACGTCTGGTCCCATCTGGCCGACGGAAACACAGAGTGCAACTAACAACGTCTCACCCTCATATTCCCTGCAATGAGGGTCAAGGGGGTTCAAAGACGGGGTAAAGTGTGAAATTGGAGGTTTTGTATGTGTGTGAGAGTGTGAGTTAGAAGGATCCGCCCCAAACACAATAACCACAAACATGTTCGAACATGGCCCTTAAAACCTTGCATAAAAGGGACCTCATCTGTCTAACCCTTTGTCAACAAAAGCCTGGCAATGACAAGTGAAGTCCTTATCACAAAAACTGATTAATTTCTCTTGACAACGAAGATTACAGCCCCATTTCTGGACCAGGGTCATTTCCTGGAAGGCCAAGAATGTTTTATCCCCTCTGTCAGTGTCATTCTTACCGGTTAAACAATGACTCCGAGGTGTGTTTTTATTTGATACACCTTGAGCACTGTGCAAAGTACCAAGAGAAAAAAAATGAGTCTGAATGAGAGTCTCATTCATGATTTTATTCTGCTTAGAACCCTTTGGCACCTACTACACCTAGCAACTGTACGTCTCGTAAAGGCCATTTTGACTGTAATTTAACATACATTTTAGTATGGATGCACAGTCTTTGTGTAGTAAATATTAGCATTTCATGACACTGTATATTATGAGAATTCCTACACTGTAATATTAAATGCTTTCATTAATATGAAAATAGTACAGAAGGCAATGAAACAGAATAAGAATGGACACAGCTGTTGTGGGGTGACTTGCCAGGTATATAAGATCAATCTGGACGCAGGTGTGAACAGGTAAAATGCTGACGGTGATCTCCATACGGACCCCTCAGACTGATCTAAACACCTGCATCTGTATAATATTGATAAGGTTGTATTTAATGGAGTACTAATGTCAGATTTTGTGTCTGCGAAAAGCTCAGCTAGGTAGGAAATTGTTGCTTGGGATAACAGTGGTCAACACAAAAATGTACAGAATTCCTGATCAATCAATCACAGTCAAGTATTACAGAGAGATGTGCAAAAAATTGCATTGACTTTGATAATTTTGCATTGTAGCACTTCTCATTTTACAGCTTTTCTAGGACAGATCGCTTGTTGTGTTCCTTTTGTGTGAATCACTTTGGTTAAAGGGTAAAGGTTTTCATCTCATCGCATATGCAGTGGGACAGAAATCATGGTAAAATTTAGTGTTGTATGACTGCACGTTTAAGCATCTCAGTTTACAAGCAGTGTCATATAAAAATGTTGTATATAAATCTTATTTAAAAGTGCAGAACGTATGGCAGTGAATTGCAATATTTGATTTACTGGTGTGTTGTATTACACATAAAACAGATAATAATAAAAAGTATTGTAATTACATACACCAGGATTCTTAACAATTCACACCCTGAGTGTGTGTGTGTGCGTATTTATTAGAGCGTCACATTGTTTTGCCTCACCGTACCTAAAGAAGGTCACTGAGTTGTAGAAATGGGAGGGATTCATAGGCGGGTTCCTCAAGTGTTATTGGCTCAGTGGGCGGCACCTTTGCTTCCTTTGTTATGATTCAAACTTTTGAACTTGAGGAAGGGCCGCAAAATGCTGATGGTCACATTGGCACAGAAAAACTGATTTTCATTGGCTCCTGAAGATATGTACCTCACCTTACAACAGCCACATCTCCACTCATTTAACAACTTGTTATAAACATTGTTGCCCTGGGCAGCATCTTGTAATGAAAGACTGTTTTTGTTTACTGATATGTCTAATTTAAGAAAGGAACATCTGTGAAAGTATCCCTGATTTAAAACTATTTTAAACACAAATCAAGGAAAGCTGTTTAGGATGAGCATTGAGGTTTGTCTTATCTTGCATACCAGTTGTTTAGTCATCCTTTGCCAATAAGAGGAAAACTCATTTCATGCCAACCCACCCCTGACACACTTTGAAACACATCGGACTGCCCCTCTGTCCTGATTGTGTCAGATCACTGCTCTATGACTGTTGTGGATAATGACAGGGAATGCTAATGCCAGAGTTTGTTATCCCATGTTCTCCATGTAATTACATTAGTCAGCTTGAGTTACACAAGACGCCTGTCTAAGAGGAAGAAAACATTGCCAATCATTTTGAAAGCAGCGGGCATGCTGGGATATTTGTGGCTTTTATCCAATACCTGTGATAAGGTGAAGTGTGAAGTTGCACACTTAACAACTTCAAGTTAAACATCAACATACAACACATACTAATTAAATTTATTTTCTTTATCTGAATTTTTATGCATGTGTGTATAATAATAAAGTTTATCACACTGAGACAGCCTCATAAAGTTATTACTGTTAGTTTATAAACCAATCAGTGTTTATTTTTAATTTGTGTTATCTTGATTAATGATGTGCTAATGTATTCATAGACTGTGACACCAGTTGACAGACTTGAATAATTGATAAAGCAATATACATTGTTAGGCTGCAAAGTAGACTTATTTTTATGCATTGACTAACATACGTGTTTACATGTAAAGTACTTGATTATATTTTAACTTTATCTAGTGTGTTATTCAATATAACATTTAAAGTGCTAAATTACAGCTTAATCATTACAAAATTGTGCCATTTTTATTTAAATATGACATACAAGTTTCAGTAGTTTTCATATTATTGCATTATCATTGCTTTGACAATAAATTTGGTAGTACACATTAACCATATTTCAAAGACAATAGAATCAACTATAAAATTGTATATATATATACTATATATATATATATATATATATATATATATATATATATATATATATATATATATATATATAATATATATACATAGAGACCTACTTAAATCAACAAGTTACTAAAAGGGTACACCACCCCAAAATGAGATTTTTGTCATTAATCACTTACCCCCATGTTGTTGCAAACCTGTAAAAGCTCTGTTTGTCTTCGGAACACAATTTAAGATATTTTGGATGAAAACCGGGAGGCCTGTGACTGTCCCATAGACTGCCAAGTAAAAAAAACAGTGTCAAGGTCCATAAAAAGTATGAAAGTCATCATCAGAATACTCCATCTGCCATCAGACATGCAATCTGGGTTATATGAAGCAACAGGAACACTTTTTGTAAGCAAAAAAAATATATATTATTTACATTGAAAATAATGACTTTATTCAACAATTTTTTTGTCAACAGTCTCCTCTGTTTCTCTCCATATCACTGTATGCTGCATATACTCTTCTGTATCATCCACGCCACAAAGATGCGCTGTTTTCTTTCAAATCAAAGCTAAATACATGTAGAAACAGCGCATCTTTGTGGCGTGGATGATACAGAAGAGCATAAGCATTAATGACAAAATTTTCATTTTGGGGTGTAGTATCCCTTTAAGTCCTACTTTACTGGGGAAAAAGCGCTCTTAAGTTAATTTTAATCTATATTTTATTCTAATTGCAATGAACAGGCAATTAAGTATCCAAAAACATTATATCCAATTTGTGCTTAAGCGTATGCTTAAGTGTTTTATTTAATAAGTACTTTTTTTATATGTGTTAACAAAATTTGTTTATTCATGAAGAGGACATGAGAGCATTTTTGCATGACAACAACCTTGCCTGGTTATTGACAGCAACAGAGCTATACATTGATACTAAGCGAACAGCTGACAGACTAAATATATACCACACTGCAATGTCAGGTGGAAACAAAATCTGGAAAACACATTCCTTTTTTGTACTTTTTTGTACTTTTGTACAAATCTTGTGAATACTGACAGGATATTTTAATTTAGTGGGTGGGTTAAACTAAATAAGACGACAAACCTTTAGAAGAAATCTAGTCAAAATTTTTGATGACTTTTAATTATTTTTGTGTAGTTTGGAATCAGAGAAAGAGATACTGGCGATATCTATGATAATACATTGTTTAAAAACACATTTCCCCATTCTGAGAGAAAATACCTATTTGTTAGATCCATCTTTCATCTCAGAAAAGCACAAAAACTAGTAAATATAATATTCCTATTTCCTGACATTTTCATTAGCATTCTCCCCACTTGATAAAATAGCATTCTCTGTGCCTACAGTGATGTGTCAGCTAATAGATTTAATTTGCAAGAAAAGAAGGCACAAATGAAAGTATAACGGATGCAACCACAGTTGCTGTTAATTGAGTTGTCTTGCTCTTTTAAAACAAACAGAGCTTTTTGTGCTCTAACATTCATTTGTAATGAATGAAGATGTCACAACCAAGCTTTTGCATATATTGCTCATTTTTTTAACACAAAAGCCAAAGGAGAACAACCACAAATCTTATTGAATTAAAAACAGCATGCTATCGGTGAACAAACTGTATCAGGTTCAGCCTATAATTTAAAGTCAATGCAGTGTGCTTATGTCATCAACTTCAGTGGACCAAATGTAGTGCACTACATACCAGACAGAGTTGGGAATGTGACCCATTTACTGGGAATGGTGACTGGCCCACACCCCCTTCTCTTGTGATTTATGGCTGTGATATAATTTAGAGACACATAATTCAACCCAAAGACACACGACACCTCCATATTTGAAAGGCCTTAGCCACATTGTTTTGCCGGGGGTATTAATTGGATATACCACCTGTTCTACAGTTGTTTCCTTAGCAAAACAGGGACAGTCAGTGCGGTTCTTGTGGGAGCTTCCTGTCAAATCCATCCTCTCCACATGAAAATAGTGAGATTCGGATCAGATGTATGGACGTGCAACTTAAGACTGCTTTAATCTGACCTTGAGTATATTATCTATACTATGTTATCACAGGCAGTACTCCAGGCATAACTTTGTAATGTAATACAATGTGATTAGTTCAATATTCTATGTGTTATATTTCTGCACTGGGGAAACTTTATGTTCTTCAAAATATATTTTTTTGTTTTACAGAAGAAAGTCAAACAGGTTTGAAACAACATGAGGTTCAGTAGGCTACTATCCCTTTAAGGGTTTGGAATGGTTTTTGCACACTTGTGCTAAAGGTATTGAAAGGTATGGCCAGTGTAGCATGAAGGGTTGTTGTCTGTTGCCAAGCAATTTGCCCACCTGACCTCAGTGACATTCAGTATGCATTAAATCAGCAACTGTCATATCCTGAAAGCATATACTTGCTAAACATTGTCATTGAGTATGAAACTGTAGTTAAGGTCATGTATAATCCCATAATAAGTATTTCAATCCTTTTTGTACTTTTGAGGAAGAAAGCATTTACAGTGTTTTACGGTTGTCAAGTCTCCATCATCGTTTTTAGGTCATTAGTTCCAACAGAGAAGATAAGTTTGTGTCCTGAAGCAAGATACCAAGCTGATCTGTCTAATTGTGGTGCAACTTTGTTGTAATCCTGTCTGTTAACATGCTTTCTTCTCCAACCAAAACAGTATGTAGACTTTCTTTGTGTGAAAAGAGAATACTGTTATCTTCCGGAAGCGACTGACTTCCATCTGAAACATTCCAAAATTCCAGCATTCTAAGACTGGAGGCATTTTATGTTTTTATGAAATGAAAAACTGAATAATTAACAGGCAGTTGTTTTTATAATTTTTAGATGGTATCCACCAAGTGACGGCCTTCTGTACTCTCCGTGTGACCATCATCACTGACGAGATGCTAACAAACAGCATCACTGTCCGTCTGGAGAACATGTCCACGGAACGCTTCCTATCCCCGCTGCTCTCTCTATTCGCCGAAGGTGTGGCAGCCGTCCTCTCAACTAGTCGAGAAGGAGTTTTCATCTTCAACGTCCAGAATGACACAGATGTCAGTGGCAACATCCTCAATGTTACCTTCTCTGCCTTGCTTCCTGGAGGAGCTCCGGATCGTTACTACCCTTTGGAAGAACTTCAGGAGCAAATCTACCTGAACCGAACTCTGTTACAGAAAATATCCAGCCAAAGTGTCCTTCCATTTGATGACAACATCTGCCTGCGGGAACCTTGCGAGAACTACATGAAATGCGTCTCTGTGTTAAAGTTCGATAGTTCTCCACCTTTCATAGCCTCTGATACAGTTCTCTTCAGACCAATCCATCCGATTAACGGCCTGCGCTGCCGTTGTCCGGCAGGCTTTACCGGTGACTACTGCGAGACTGAGATTGACCTGTGCTACTCAGGTCCATGCCACAACAATGGCCGCTGCCGCAGTCGAGAAGGAGGGTACACCTGCGAGTGTCTAGAGGACTTTACAGGTGAGTTTGCAAAACATTTTATGGCAGGGGGGCCCAATTCTGTTCCTGGAGATCTACCTTTCTGTAAAGTTCAGCTCCAACCCTGATCAAACACAACCAAACCAGCTATTTAAGATCTTCAGAAGCACTTGATGATTACAGAAGGGTGTGTTCGATCAGAGTTGAATTGGAACTCTAGAACTAGGTAGATCTCCCAGGGCAGGATTGGATGCTCCTGTTTTATGGCATATGGCATTTGGGTGTTTAGTCTGTACACTTGCAGGAATATGGTTTGGGTAGGGTGGTTTGTGGTTAGGGAGCGGTGTTTTGTCAGGAGCTGTAGGAATGCTGAGGGAACCAGAGGGTGGATATGTCAGTCATTTGGGGTAAACCACAAATAGGGAAACCACCAGAACCATTGCCTTCAGAAGCAAAAGTCAGGGTGTCCTTGTCACAGGTGGACAAACAAGTGGAATGATGTGTCCACCTGTGAGGGACTTATTGAGAACATGCCATGTCAAATAAAGCTTTATGTCTAAATGGCAAAGTATAACATGAAAGAATTGCATAGTGAGGACTATATCTCATCAATCTCCAGGTCGGAGGCTCCTCTGCCATTCCTGACCACCTCCCCCTTCTTTATTAAGGCCAATTACCCCCTCTAATCATCTCCTTCAGTGCTTTGAAGGTCACAGTTCAACTCCAGATATTCTGCATCCATTATAATAGCGATGACAGCCTGCCTCTCAACATCTATCCCTTTCTGACTTTCTCACATTAGAGGGAAACAGATCTGTCTATTTCCCTCCAAGAGAAAGATTATCCCAAGGAAATCAGGGGTCATTACAGGCGGAGGGACTGCCATCCCATTCCCCCGCCACACATAAACACCCTTTGTCCAGATCTTGTCTGGATAATGGCTGATATATAACACTGCATGAGTTGCTTGTCCATCCTCAGTAAGGGAATTGGTGGTGCCATAGAGGAACTCTTGGACTATCAAGTGCTTCCGTATGGAAAACTGAGACTAAGTCAGGGCTGAAACTTTGATTTAAGGCCAGTGTAGCAGTGCTCCTGGAGGGCCAGTGTCCTGCAGAATTCTGTACCAATGTAGCGTACCTGTCAAGTAATTCTGTACACCTTGATAATTAAACTTTCAGTTTACAAGTTTACTTTACTTCTGTTTATCCTGTGCAGGTGAAAATTGTGAAATAGATGCCCGCTCTGGTCGCTGCGTCCCCGGGGTATGTAAAAATGGAGGTGAGTGTGTCAACTTGCTAGTGGGCGGCTTCACATGCAGCTGCCCCTCTGGAGAGTATGAGAAACCTTTCTGTGAGATGACGACTCGCAGCTTTCCTGGACAGTCCTTCATTACCTTTCGAGGCCTGAGACAGAGATTCCACTTCACTGTCTCCTTCATGTAAGTGCTTGGTTATATGTGACAAGAAAATTGCTTATGACCTCTATGTCATACCCCTGTTTACCTTCTTGTTACGCTGACACATCTGCCTGAAGCTTTGCATGCTGCAAAGTGTAATTTGTTGAAGAGGTTGCATAAGGAGCCCTTGAGCTCTGTCTGGCTGAGCAGCATGCCTGGACTTATCTTCTACTCATTCTGGGTCATACATGGATAATCTTAATGTCAAGCTCAAATCAAAGAATTTCTTTTAGCCTGTTATCTGTTGGATTTGTAAAGCTAGAAAGACTTATGGATAATTAAGCTTCTTATTTATTAAGCAGCAAATGATGAGACAGGGTCACTAGAGAAATATTTGGACTCCTGTGCTGTATAAACACAGGAAGGGCTATGTGTTGAGAGAGCACTATCAGTGTTTTTCTTTATTTGTATCATCTTCCTGTAGAGCAGCTGGTCTCTGACTCCTCTGCCCTCTATGCCACTGCCCAGGCATGATAGAGGTGGGATGTTCCCCCCAGGGCAGAGGAACCACTTCCTGTTTCTGGACCACCAATTTTTTTCTTTTCCTCCCTTGAGTAATAGATGTTATTTCTTCTGTCTGGCTTTGAGGTTTCTTGTAGCTCAATCGATTTAAGTCTTGAGTTCTAACATATGACAAGTGCAATCAAACTTTGATAGATGTAAAGATTTATGAAGTGGTAGTGCAAACATTCAATAAAAACTGTAGTTCTGGTTGTTCTGATCGATGTCTTTTTCTGTCCAGGTTTGCAACAAGAGAGAGAAATGCCCTTCTACTCTACAATGGTCGATTTAATGAGAAACACGACTTCATTGCTGTGGAGATCATTGAGGAACAGATTCAACTCACCTTCTCAGCAGGTACAACCGTCCTACCACTGTTAGAATTGAGAAGACCAGGTCAGCGATATGATGAGCCATTGAATATTTTTATCCCATGGGAGATAAACTAATAATCTCTATGTAAAAATATGAGTTATAAGCATGCACAAATAATTATTCAATAATTACCAAAAAATATAGAATATTTGCCATTAACCGATATGGCGCCGATATTTTATTCATCCCTTACCAAAGGATACTTTAGTCAAGTATGTGAACACAAATCATTTTAGCTATGCAAGCTCAATTTCACATTGCGTGTCAGACCACACTTTCTCAGCATTCTAATGCTATAGCATGAATGTAAACAACAAACAATAATGTATTCTGTGGCCAGTTTTTTCTTTAAGTTCAACAACTGTCATGGCAAGAGCAACAATTTGAGGAGAGTTTTGCAGTGCATGTTAGATAAAGTTAGCTAAAATGTCAACATTTTTACAGCTAACTACGTGAATAATATCTGTCAGTTATATTTACATTTGAAGGTAACTCTATCGTCCCCTCGAGTACTGAAGTTTGTTACAACAATACTAACACACCTTAAGCATGTACAAAAGGACCATGCACTTCCAGTATGTTAGACAAGCGGTCACATATGCGCTTGTGCATTCATATAGAGTTTGTTTCTGTCTGAATGTCAGATTCACTCCTGGGACAGCAGACAGTAGTGTTGACAATATATGGTGACGTCATGCTACGTTAAACAGCTTGTTTGTGTAGCCATATGTCACTAAGAGAGAGAATTTCTCTAGGTGAATTTGTTAACAACAAAGGATTTATATGTTCTAAAGTGTCCAAACTTTAATGAGGCTATGCAGTGACCCAGATGGTCTTTTCAACATCTCCATGCATGTGCAGGGGAACACACATGCACACACTTAAGCTCAGAGGTGATTATAAATAACACAAGATGAGCACTGCCCTATAATGGGACTGTTGATCTTATAGCACACATACATCTTTCCCAGACAAAGAGAACAATGCTGTGTCATGCTGTGGAGCCTGTTTTACATGCTGTACCACATGACACTTGCACTAAAACTGTTCTTTTGACCATTTCAAGGGGCTGGCCCACCATTCTTAGTTTTTTAGTGATCAAAGGTGTACAATTTCATTAACAAATATATTAGGTTTAAAAGACATCTAATTTAATATGTAGCTAAGAACATTTTTGCAATTGTTTACCAACAAGGCCACAATGTTTAGTTGTTCTTTACTGATTCTTTATGAATACCAGTAGGGGCTCCTGCCTTGTGTAAATATTCCTCTAAAGCCAATATACATGTTTGCTCCCTTACCCTTTGAATGAACTCCATTGATGAGAGAGAATTTCTAAACATGATTAATAGTTGTTATGTTAGCAGTTTTGTGCTGTAACATTTGCAAGTGTTTTCTAACTTTTCCAACTTACACATAATTAACATGCAGTGTTAGAAATGAACTAAATGTATTGTAGTAAATTTGTTCAGGAAAATTTGCTTGGAAAAAAAAAATACAGATTAATTTGAGTTCCTATTATTATTATTTTTTTGCAAAATATTTAATTGCTCTTTTGTCGCTTTTTTCAACATAACTCATGTTATATATTTATAAATCCACTTTTGTTAGTTGTATTTAGTGTAACGTTATTTGTTCAAGTTTCCTATATAAACAGTTTTGTTTGTTTTTGTTAGTAGTTTGTGTAGCTATTTTTTAAAGCCTAGCTTGAATGAGTTAATGACTTCTGAAACTGTATTTTACCTACTCATAATTTAAAGCAGATTATATATTCAATGCACATGCCTTTCTCTTGTCATTTAAATTAATAATTGTTTTTTCCTGTCTTTCTCTCCCAGGTGAGGCTAAAACAACTGTCGCACCTTTTGTATCAGGTGGAGTTAGCGATGGCCAGTGGCATTCGGTTCAGCTTCACTACTACAACAAGGTAAGAGATTAAAAGTCTGTTTCGTTTTTAGTTATTGGAATAGTGTTGTTCCTGAAGCTTCACGATTATTCTGGAAATCCAGAACAAGTTATGGATGTTGTTTGTTCCCACGATGGTTTTCTTACTATCCACTTGCATCTGACCTGAGGAAGGCAGATTATTTTATTCATGGAATCTCCGTGTTTGACTTGCATTGCGTTTCACTTAACCGGATATTGTTTTCAAATGCTTCCACACCCAAAGGCAACAGTGTTTTGTCACGACATTGCATAATTAAGTCTAAACGCACTTACTAGCATGTTTTTGCATGTGTTGCTTACTCTTCCGCTAAGATTATGATTATGAGTTTATCTCGTGTAGCCCTCTCCATGTGACAGTCCCAGTAAGACAATCTGCTAACTGGAGGCCATAGGATTTGTGTAAAGCTTCAAAAGAACTAATGCACATGGGTAACAAAAGACACAGTCATCTTTATTTCTGTCCTGTGATTCTCAACTCTTCCAAGCCCAGAACATCAGAAATTAAATATGCCATTGTGATGTGCCAGAAGTCTTCCTGCTTGTAAGAGATTCCAACTTGAGTTTTATAATACTGCTTTAAAGATTTTCTGTGTAGAATATCCTTGTGCACGTATAAAGTGAGCAGTTGTTGGGGACTGAAACAATGAGGAGGTCTCGAATTTCAATGGAGAAGTTTTAATTTACTGCAAAGAGGGTAATGCAGTTTTCTGTAATGACTTTAATTGATAAAGATATCTCAGACTAGTGTATTGTTGGATGTTTCTAAAGATACGACAACACAGAAAAGGTTAAATAACAGTTGTTTATAAATTTAACATTGGACTATTATTGGTTTTTGAAGAAGCATTTGAACAAAGCGTGTATTAAATGATGAGTGTTTGTAGTACAAACATGAATAGTACCGCAAATCCTTTTTTTTTTTTTTTTTTGAGAACTTTCAAAGCGTCTGTGTTTGGCAACCACACAACACACCACAGCATCATGTGAGAGAGTTTTGGACCTGTAAATGCCTAAAAAAACTAGTTTAGAATGAAGTGCATATTTCCCTCTATATAGTATACTATGGGTTATGCAGTTTTTGCTTTCTTATTTGTCGTGATTGAGCACATACTAGTTTGAAGAACTCTTATGTCCAGCCTGAGTTGCTATTGGTGGAACACACACACACACACACATTGACAATGCACTAAATAAACACAACTCATAGTGAGTCCCGAGAAGGTGTTAGACCACCATCCAAGTGGGAGTCCTCACACACGGCTGTGTCAAAAATACTCCACCTGCTTCCAACACACACACAGTAAAAAGTAACAGACGCAAGAGAGACGCAACAAGTGTGTGACAGCCTGCAGCTGTTGCTGAGTGTGCGCAGTGATTGACCATGGTGAACTGTTTAAACACACACACACCAGGAGAGCCACTTTTTATGAGAGTGTAGGGTCACGCTTGGAGTTGGAGGTGAAACTGTCCTGAACCATGTCTTGTGGAGTGTAAGAACTGTCAAGAGCAGGTATACTGTCCAGATCTAAAGACATTCCTCCGCAATCAGTTAATGCTTTCCCTGATTATCACCTCCACACAGCGCCAGAGAGAGGCCATTTGGGATTTCAGAGGATTTCAGATGGAATCTGCTCATACTTTCATAACCTTTTAAGGTACCGCTGTACTAAGTGCTTAACTCATACCCAATGCCCAGTGCTTAATTTATGGGGTCAGAGGGTGAATATGTGGGTGGGTACATGCTAGAGTTTTTACTGTGTCAAATAAAACAGCAAATACATCCATTTCAAATGGATGGTACGTCAGAAGAAAAATGCATGAAGGTGACATTATGTAATGTGACCAAAATGTTAGCTTTTTATCCACAAACAATGTTGTCTAATAAGAATTAAAGAGATTTAAGAGAAAATGTTGACTAACTTTAACCCACTTGCTGGGCAAAATTCTTTCAAACTGTTGCACCACCATACCAGTAGATGACTTTAAAGACAAAACTGACCACAGAAGACAATTTATACCAGCCCTTCTCAAAGTCCAGGAATGGGAATTCAATCCGGACCCATCGCCACTTTGTATTTTAAGTGCACTCGTATCACTTAGACCTCCGAGGCACACAAAGTGGGGCGACGGACCAATGGTGCAGTTTTTACCAAATTTTTTGTAAGACAAAGTGCATAGCAACTAGCGACATTTTGGATTAACCCTTTAGCCTTCATTCAGTAGAATAATGTCACCGGTCTCGACCCACGAGTGCAAGGTTTTTCCCGACCAGCAGAGTTAGCAGTAT
Source organism: Cyprinus carpio (assembly GCF_018340385.1). Classification (NCBI taxonomy): domain Eukaryota; kingdom Metazoa; phylum Chordata; class Actinopteri; order Cypriniformes; family Cyprinidae; genus Cyprinus; species Cyprinus carpio. Next base: position 24,640,032 of record NC_056575.1, on the reverse strand, counting down.
ATTCAACTGACCAAACCGCAACAGACTTGTGAATGAATGAGTACAAAACAGCGTTTCCAAAAACCTATCACTGTTGACTGGTCTGGGCATATGAACATGAATGTAGTTCATCTGTAAATATGCACATATTTTGTTTCACAGATGGACGTTTGTGCTGCATGATATAAATAAAAGTAATATAATTCACTGCTGTATAACAGCGTATTGCAGTTATAATTCAGGATTTTTCCAATTAAGTTGAAGGTACTATATCATAAACAGAAAAAATATACAAGAAAAATAAAACATTTACAATAAAACTGCATAAAAATGCATTACTTTAATAAAAATTCAGAAATTAAACTAACAGTTCAGAGAGTAAACGCAAGTATGACTTAATGACGTAATGAATATGATAATTGCATATATAAAGTTGAATTGTTATATAAAGTTATAAACATGTTTATTAAAACAAGTTTTGTAATAACAATTATTTCGGACCTTTTCACATTGATGAGAAGTCAGATTTGGACCTTTGAATGTAAACTTTGAGAACCCCTGGTTTATACTAATGCCTTAATCTAGTACCCTTTGTGGCAATGCGAAGAATTGCGTTCTGACTAATTTCGAACAATATGGCTTTATTATGTTTTTCTTTTTAGACATTTCAGAGTTTTGCTAAAGGCAGGGGAGAAGTGCGCAAATCTATCTGAATATATGCTAAAATATTCACAACACAATAAATCAAAAAAAAACAATAAAAAAAAATAATAAAACAAAAAAATAAAAAAACACAAATATAAAAAAAAACTAACATTAACCTATAAAAAATATTAACGAAGAAGACGGTTGTTTTACATGAACCTATACCAATATTTCACAATATTGCTGTTTTTAACTGTATGTTTGATCAAATATATGCAATTTGGTTGAGCATAATTAAAAAAACAACCCAAACCTTTGAACAGTAGTATATATTTTATGATTATCAGAGTATGATAGTGTAACAACATCAGACTATTGGAATCCGAATCATTGTGTGCTTCTGTATCTACAGTGACTACACACATTGCAGTTCTCACAGTTAATTTCAGACCTTTCAATTTTCCTGCGGCTTAGAACTGGACCAAATATTACTAACCAATAAATTCCAGCTATAAATCCAAAGCACTAATCTAAATTCCCAGACATCCCCATATAACTGTAGCTATCATTAACTAAGTTTCAGCTGTTGAGACAAGCGCAATATATTTTTTTATGAAGAGAATATTTTAGGATGATTAATTTTAATATAAATAAATTTAGTTTGTCCTTGTGACTTTGTAATTTTTTGTAAAACTTTATGCGGTTATATTTAGATTAGTGTTGGGTGATATGCTCCATAATCATATCTGCTCCTTAGTCATATCATCCTATCGTCAGCCTTGCTGATACACAATATTATCATGCTAATTTATTTAATTATTTACTTACCAACAATGTTAGCTTAACACATAACAACTTTATAGTAAAGTAGCATACACATAAAATCCATTTAATAAAATATCATAAATATGCCATGTCATAAAATAAACATAATTTGATTTAACATGATAACAGTTTAATAAAAAAGACATTATAAGTTACTAATTATAATGCTTACATTTCCTCAGTTATTCAAACAGCAGCTACAGAAAACAAGCAAAGAATATTTACATTGTCAAAAAACATCATCACAGACTTCAGTTTAGTGTGAGTTTATGCACTTTAAAATAAAAACAAAAAATACACTCCCGTTATAATCAGTGAAGCTATCTATACTGTATGTTGACTAAATCTCTTATACTTACATCACATGTACCTCTGCAATTCGTTGTTTATGATGAGAGAATTGGCAAGAGAGCAGAATTCAGTCAGCGAGCACATGCACTGACCAACAAAACTCCGGTGTTTTGACCGCAAAACGCTTCTGACTGGCCATTGCATTTATAAACTCAATGGAATCATGTGTGATTGGTTATAACGTGCACCTCTGTGAAGATCAAAGCACAATGGTTCACAAAGCAGCTTAACTGGGTGCCAGTACTTCATGACTTACACTCACCGTGAGTAAAAACGAGACCACTGGGAAAAACTAGTTAGGAATAAATCATTTTCTGTTTTGCATATAGTAACTTGCCCAAAACAGTCTAGTTTGCCTAATAAAGACAATTGCACAATATTGTAAGTAAAGTTAGCGGATTTAGGGTTTAAAGGCAAACAAGCAGCATTCAGGTCATAGTGCAAGCTCAAATTTAATTTAGCCTGCGGATGGGTGTGATTTAATATATAAATATAACATTTAATTCACAAAATATAGATAATAGAAAATTATCAATTAGTGGAATTTACAGTTACACATTTAGTTATATTTAGTTATTTGAGTTATAAATTCAAGTGTGGTGAATCAAATGCACTGTGAATCAAATGCACTGCGATTTAGCTAAAAAACAATTAAGTTCTCTATGGATGAGTTTATCTAACAGAGCATTTTTTAGCACAGTGTAATGAAATGTGTCAAACGTCTAAGGGAGATTAAACTGGTTACCCTTTTTTGGGATTTGGGGATTATTTTGTATTATTTAAATGATCCATGTCACTCAAAAGGCAAACTACTTGATTTTGGATGCATTCACGTTAAAGCTTTCCTAATGGAACAAGTTCATTTGACAGCTGGGTTTAAACACCTGAATCTCCTAAAAAAATTAGCTTTATTGTAGTGCGTAATTGGTATGAAAACAATACGTCTAAATGTTATCGATAGCATAATTAGCATCTCAATCATAACTGTCACTAGACCTTGTTCTAACATAATTGGCATTTCTGCCTTGATGATACATATATATGTATGTGTATATATATATATATATATATATATATATATATATATATATAGCAATAATGTAGCAAATTTTGATCAGTTCAGTATTGACCTCCACTGCACCCGTTCGCAAAGTAAAATGCACACTTTAATAAGACTTATATACATATACGTAACATCACTGCGCATGTGCTTAAGGTATTATTGAATCCAAATGAATTTAATTCAGGAGTTTACATGGCTTAAAACTTTCAATCAGATCAAATTTTCATTCAAATTACTGATTGAGTGAGGTATTTACATGAAGACTTTTTTTACCCAAAAGTAAAAGGGGGAAGTTGGTAGAACTTAACTTGGGTCAGACCTAGCAATCAAACCAAGTCATTAGTCCCTGATTGTTTTAGTAAGCCGGTTTTATAGCACACAGACAACTCTGTTAAATGTTAATGTGCTTTGGGTCTGATTTTACTAGTGTCTGCAGCTACTTTAAAGGGGCTTTCAACATCTGTGGGGCTGAAGGGCTTCATCATACATTCTAATCGCCGCTTTCTCTCCCGTGGTCTACGCAGGACAGCCTGCACCTGCTGGACTCCAGTGGGGTGCTGCGCGTCCATCTCTATACCGCCTGGCTGGAGCTCACTCATAAGGAGGTACCGTATCCAGTAACCTAGCGTAGCTCTGCGGTGGCGGTTCCTGCTATCCTTCCAGCCTCAGGGTCCTGGAATTTACAAAGCGTCTCAGAGTCTCCCGGGCTGCTTTCGGATCAGTTCTGCACTCGGTCATATAGAGACAAAGGGCAACATTGGGAGGAGGCAATCAAATTCAAAATCTTCTCCTGTAGTTTGAGAAGCTTTGTGAATACAGACCCACATCTTCTTCTCTGACTCCAACAGCTTATATCTGTGTCCAAAGAGATTCATTAGTAGGGATATGAATCTCAAGGAAATTTACGATCGGGCTCGGTTTCCACTTAGCGAGTTTGTCAGCGCTTCCATTAAGTATTCTTGGGGATAAACCATCATTTAAAAGAATTAAATATTTATCTGTAGTAATTACAGAACGTTACACAGTGACAGTTCTTGGTTAATTTTAAAGTTGGCCATGATGAAAGTAATGACTTCCACAGATAAGTTCAAACGTCCTATTCCCAATATAGTCAAGGAGTGTTTTAACTAATTCAAACCAATAATCCAACAATTATTTTTGAGCAGAAAAGAGTCACTCATGTTTGAATCAGACTAAACTGGTTTTGCTGTGCTGCTGGTGAATAGAATACATTGTGGTGTATTCATGGAGTTCTGTCTGCGTTGGTTGAAGAATGCAGACTTTGTCAGGAAAATCATTCAGTTGCAGAATATTCCATTATTCCAAGATCTACTGAGGGAAAATTTTGCTTTCTGCGGGCTGATTTAGGTTTGAAGAAGTCAATTGGTTATTTGATAAATCAACAATTACATCTGTAGTGTTAACCAGCTCTTAGTAGTTGCTTGTGTCAACATTAGGAAAATTTGTTTTCTGTATTCCAGTCTTTCCTGTATTGTGCGAACACATTGAAATGGAGGCTTTTTCACAGCATCGGTCCATAATAAGGGCAGTCACTCCAGTCCAGATGAGACTGGTATATTGTGCAGATATTTTCTTTTTTTGTCGCCATAGGTCAACTCAGGTAACTACAGGAACAAGGTTAATATTTGTAGGAATGCTGCATGTGGGAATATTGTGAAACCTTTCCCGTATTGAATACCAGTGTGTCTCCACCACATGGAAAAAGTGTTGAGATTACCCACATGTTTTAAAGAGGGAAATTCGACAGGAGAGAGGATAGGACACACACAGCGAGTAAGCTCGTCACACCCTGTAGAGGAAGGAAGAATGACATCATGACAGCTATACAGAGCTGCTGCTTTTTAAAATCTCTGCATGAAGAGGGTACCTATACAAAACATGACGCAGTTGACTGAATTCTTGTAGTTAACTGTAGTACAACTACTTCTTGTAGTCAAAAGGTCTCAAATTTTACAAATATTAGTTTTGAAACTTTTTATGTGATGTTTTATGTGATGTAACTTTATGTGATGTTCAGGTAATTAGCACCTGCTGACAAGCTCAAAAACTGTATTCAGATCAGTGTGTCAAAGAGCAAAGATGGCAGAATTGTAAACACATACTTCATGCGTCAACCAAGCAACTACCAATAAGGTTACTGGGAATGCCTAGAGACAGCTTTACCCAGGAATTACTGGCTTCTTTGGTTGAGTCATCCAAGAACATCATGTTAATCTCTCAACTAACTCCTTAATTTCCTTAAGGTTTCTATATAGCTATGTATCTGTGTCATATCTTTCACACAGATCAATGGATTTAGGAAGAATTAGTATATGACATTTACATTAGTACATTTACTGTCTGGATTAGTGTATTAGAATATCCAACCAATCAGGATAAGTACAAATGATCTAAAATTCTAAATCAATTGTTCACATAAAGCTGTTTTTGTACGTTTTCCTTCAGTCAGTACTGAAATAATTGGCCCAGTGTTAGAGGAGATTAGTAATGAGTTAGTCTCAAGATGATGAAATTCATGTCAAGGGATTTTATCAAGAATGACTGGCGATTTCTACGGTTTGTAGATCTTCTTCCACCCGCTATTCAGCTGTCATTCACTCCAGAAAGCTCTCGCCAGAGGAATGCACTCAAGCTGAATGTACGATCAGGCCTGTTTTACTTTGCAAAATACCGTTAACACCAACTAATTCATAATACTTTAATCCACAGCACTAGGTCAGATACTTTGAAGTCTGGGCACTTTTGGAGTAGCAATCAATAATTCATGAGAGTTCATAGACAAGGTTTCAGGAGTTCTTTTTCTCCAATGTAGTTTATTTAGTCTGTTTTTAATTTAGTCTTAGCCCTGTGTCAAATGTAACTTTTTTGGTAAAATGATAAAAAATATTCTTTAGCTCAATTTTAATTGCAATGATTGTTGTCATTTGGGAAATTAATTTTTCAACAATAAGCTGAAATCAGTAGAATAACGACTCGTATATATGGTTTATTTTACCTCATCTAGTTTACAGATTTATAACAGGATATCAATTAGAGGCTAAATAAACACCAAAGACTTTAGATATACACTTACACTATCAAAACAATGAAAATCAAAATAATAAAAACAATTCTAAAAAATGAAAACAGTGAAGTTCCTAATAGTAATTCCAATAATTCCAAATTGCAACAATGTTTCTCTTTTAAAACAACGGCGAAAAAAAGACCTACAGTATTGCCGCGCAGAGGTTGCGTAAGTAATGTTACAATCAGCAAACAATACAGTCGAGATCTCTGACAGAACACAGACTGGCTGAATGACACTTTATTTAAACAAAATACCTCAAATGAAGATCGCTGAACTCCAGCTTACTGATTGGGGGATTTGAGCACTTGATATCTGGCAACCGCAAACATAAACGATCACATAATAGTCTTGTTTTGAGTCTTTAATATTTTTCCTCAAAAATACATCATGTTGATATCTTTTTTGGCCTTATTGTCATCTTGTCCTTGTCCCGTTTTCATCAGGGGGAAAAACTTAGTTGACAAACATTGACATTTCCAAACACTCCCTTCATCTCCCTGTTGACAGACATTTTTTATCATAGATTTTCATCTCCCTCCATCTGCCAATTTAAACATTAACATTTCCAAACACTCCCTTCATCTCCCTCCATCTGCCGATTTCTCCCCATTGCTTGAATGTGCCACAGAGCAAAAGTGGAGCTTTTTTGTGGGAAATCAGACAACCTTTTGTTTGCTTGTAGTTATTGCAGTATGTACTCATACTGTAAAGAGTTTTATTATGTGAAATGAAACTCTTCAGTAACCTGTTTGGTATGGAGAAGTGGACAGCACCTGAAATAAGAGACAGCTTTGTACCTGCACACTTTTCCTTCTTAAAGGCGAGTTTTGTAGATTACGCACATAGCAAGAGACAAAAGCACACGTCCATCTCTAACCATCTGAGAACAAGGCCGAGCAATGATAAATGAGATGTGTTATTGAGACACATGAGTTTAAAAGTGGCCTCCATGTCCCATAGACCAGCCGACAACACTGTGCTATGTGTATGTCCTGAGGGTGTGTGTGTGTGTGTGTGTGTGTGTGTGTGTGTGTGTGTGTGTGTGTGTGTGTGTGTGTGTGTGTGTGTGTGTGTGTGTGTGTGAACTAGGGCCAGTTCCCTTGAATTATTCACAGCTCTAGGTTTACACAGCCAGAGGGTGGGTGAGGTAATACCGTTTGATAGTGAAGGAGATCAGTGTGACAAAGACACCCCCTCCCGAACGACATTCATACACAGACAGATTCTGCCATGACACCTGCTCCAGACACAATTCCTCTGAGGAGAGAAAAAAAAGTGTGTGTTTGTGTGTGTGTGGTGATAATAATGAATATATCTCCTATATAATAATAATACACATAAAAGAGTATCTCAAGCTAGACTTCCTGTATGGTAAAAATGACCTTCATGACCTTAGTTGTTTTACTCACACACACACACACACACACACACACACACACACACACACACTTCTGAGTGAGTCATGAATTGTTAAACCAATTCATTGAAATAATCAGTGAATAATACTAAAAAGGTAGTAAAAAAAGAACCAGCTTATCATACTCACATTCACATCTCTGAGAAAGCTGTCATACCTGAATATATTTCACGAGTAATGCGAAAGTGTAAGAAACATCATCATTCATAATTTTTTGTATATATCTTTAATTCTTTTCATGGTGTTTTGTAGTTTTGTGTGTAACCCAATCTGCTGATTGACATTCTCCACTAATCCCTCATAACACAGTTGTCTTCCTATTAAACTGACAGGCCAGTGGCAGCAGCGGCGGATTTATCTGAAAGCTGAGCGGTTTTACCTGAACTCCAGGGCTTCCACACAACCGCTACTGTCAAACCCAAGCTCAGTTTGGCCCTCTGGGGAAAACACAAGCCATTTAGGGCCGTTTACAGTCGTGTTCTCCTGTACTGACTTGTGTTAGCAGTGGAAACACTGAGAAACAATGTTGTGAAGGGAGACTCAGGGCACGTTCGCTTATCGGTGATTGATTCTTACTCTTGTGCTTGTAGTACACTGGATGGGCTGAACAGTACATGTCCAGAACAGATCATTTGAGAATGTGAAACTTAAGAATCCTGCTCAGAGCAGAAACATTGATGTACCCTTAAGACTGCAATTTTCATCCCTGTAAATGAGCTATCAAATGTACAATGTGCCCAAACAGTGCCAAACATCTCCAGAGCAAGTTTCTCATAGAGTTGTGCCAGGCCACCATTGTTGTGCCAGGCCCATTACACTTTGGCTTTATTAATATTGCTGATGGATTAGGAAACTGAGCAAAACTTCATTTGTTGAGGAGAAATGTTTTTTTTTATTTTTTTTACTTTTTTATTTTAAGCAATCAATGTAGTTTAACCAGTATCTTCTGGTTCACTTAACAAAGTGAAGGTAAGATAAGATAAGCTTATGTAATTTTGTTTCAGAATAGTCTGGGTGGATGCGAGAGGATGTTTTTGTGTGTTTGTGTGTATTAGAGTATGTGTATCTGGAACATCAAACTTGTTGCTTTTGAAAGAACATGAAAATCCTGTTTTCCATGATAAGATTTTTTTTTTTTTATGCAACTCTTTCTTTATACACCACAGGTATAAGTGAGCCTCTCTCTCTGATCCTCTGTAGGTATAAGTGAGCCTCTCTCTCTGACCTCATCCTCTGTCAGTAGCTGTTGGGATCAAGTGTGTTGCCATTGCCCCAACAAAACCCCCCTCCCCAAGAGACACATCTGTGTATAGATCACACGAGATTTCAAAACACTACAGAAAAAAAAAGCCTTAGCCCTATTCCAAAATAAAAGTAAAATCTCAAACAAAAATGAAAACTCGGTTATCGTTTACTCACCCTTGTGTCGTTCCTTTTCCATGCAGTTCACAGATAACTGTTCAGCAGTTATGAGAAAATCATCTGTGAAAAACTAGATGGTTACAAAAAGTAAATATTGCCTTTTCAGATGAGTAAATTATGAGTATTTATTTATAGGTGAACTATTCCTTTAAGATTGTTTATTAAAAAAAAAACAAGAAAGCTCAGATTCACGCTCTCTTTGACATAACAGAATTTCTTCCTAAATTACTTCATATTTACAGTATATTTATATACGTATAAAACTAATGTTTTGGTCAGCCATAGCCCAGCTAAGGACAGTTTTAAAAGGTCAAGCTGATTTCACAGAAGAATTACCCAGGAACCAAAGAGGGGGAGAGGGCAGCACCCTGCTTTAACAAATGAATGCACACAGAGGGGGGATTTATTATGACCGAATTGCACCTGCAAAAACTATAAGCATTGTTTCAGCATTCATTTAACAAAATGCAAATCATGCATATATATATATTGTTATCCATATCAATTTAGCACCGATTTAGACCTGTGAGAAACCCTAATTTTTCCAACATTTTCCTGGGTTTATGTACCACCTTCTCTGTCATGAAACCAAATCTCACATCTGCTGTGCTGGATAAAATCACCTGCATTAGTCCGCCTCACTGCCATATCACATAGGGGAGAGGTTGGGGTGAACAGCAATGAAACAAAATCACCCTTAAAACACCCCTGATCCCAGTGTTTAAATGATCCCAGTGTTTTAATGTGCAGATGGATGTTGAAGAAGCAGCCTAAGGTGGAAACCTCACACAAGTAGACACCTGCCTTTGTAAGAAGACGGGGGACGCATGGTATGCAGCCAGATGCTGAGATCAAGTATGACTGAGATACTGAGTTAGCTAATATTTTTATTAAACAGCTGACAGGAATCTGTACTGTACAAAACCTCCAGTCTTCATAAAAACAGTGTGGTGGTACCTGCTCAAACTGCTCCCATCTGTGCCTGAGGTGCATGTTTGGAGCACCGCTTGTTTTCTTCTCTGCCAGTAATGTGTGGCATTTAGCCAGAACCCCCAGAGATCTGGAACTACCCCCAACAAACCCTCCGCTGGTGAGGTTACTGCCTCACCAGAGCGGTTTATAGACCTCTGCTTTCTTCACATAGAAAGAACAGAGGAAAAGTTGAATAACATGTTCAAAGCGAGATTAGTGATACTTAGGCTAATAGGTTTTAGTCATTAAACACTATACATCAGTCATTTAAAATTCCATGGTTTAGTTGTTTTCAAATATATATTTTTTTTATTGTAGATTGGATATTTTTGTACATTTCAAAAAGTATCTTCGAAAATTCTTTGTTTGCAAGTCTGGGAAATAGCAAAACATATGGGGATTCTGGGTAATGGCGTCTTGTCTAAACACAGAAGTCTTTGTTTAGGTCTGTCGGTCATTTTACACCACGAAAAGAGCAAACAAGGCTAATCTGATTCAAATTGCACCCATACGCACAAGGATTTAACACTCAAACAAACCCTTAGGAAAGAAACAGTAGTGAGATCTATCTCAGTTGTTCATCCTAGACAGCAATCAGTTAAAAGAAGAGCAAATGGAGACTTTGTTGAAGTCTCTTGCATCTCAGGCTTTTCTGCTGAGAAAAAAATTCTGGAGTTTCAACAATGTATTACAGTGTGCTCAGATGTGTCAAGATGCAAAAGTCTACAGTCAAAAGTCATAGAACTCAAAATGACATTAAATGACACAAACTGAGACCTCCATTAAGTATTCTGAGCTATGAAAGAGCATATCTATAAGCCATTTTTTATTGTACTCCTACAATAATTTTTCATTAGCGAGCTATGTAGAATACGTATAATACAGTCAATGTGAATAGCCTTCTACAACCTATTTGAACAATACAAAAAGAACTAGGGTTATTTTATCCATAAGAATTTTATTGGATTATGAAAACTGTGGGTTACCTTCCAGAATAGAGCTAGACTAAATGACTGACTAAAACAAGGTCTAAGAAGCGACTTGGTTATTGGTTAACATTATGCAGTAGCCCATGTGACCTTAATGATGTCAGCAGAAAGGGAAAACTATTTCAGTCAAGAGCAAGTTATTACATATTGATGAAACAATATAAAGACATGTTTATGGAATAACGTGCACTAATGAATCATGAACAATAAACCCAGGAACATATATTTCGAAGGTATTCAGTCAATTTTGAAGTCATACCACATCTCACCCTTCCAATACAATACAATACATTTATTCCAACTCACCAAAACATGAACTGTGTCTTATCATTGATTTTTCAGATTGGCGGCTTTCTAAAAAACAGTGTTTTCCTACAGGGTTTGACAGCAGGAGTGTTGTTCTTCTACTCCAATGATTAAGAGGTCAGATAAATGAGTTGGTGAAATCAAGCAGCATGAAGCTGAGCTACTAAATCAAAGGCAGTGGGCAGAACATACTTGACCTGGTTTATTTAGTTTACTGTGTTGTGCTGTACGGTACAAGGCACATAGTGATTGTGCTCAAAGCCAAGTGATATAGGTGATTTAGTTTTTTTGTTTTTTCTCAGATCAGTTGTAAAACCATTCTCACTTAAGTTATGCAACAATTTATTTAAGAATGGCTACATGAACAATTTACGTAGAAATTTGTTAATTCTGTTTCATGAATGAGACCCATTAAAGAGATTAACCCATTAATATTAAGCCTAAAATGTGTTTTAATGTCACTTTTGATGAAAATTGTTTGATCTTTGAATAATATCAGTCTTTAAATGCAAAATGTTTAAAGTGTACCTGAAGTGTACTTGCAATAGTTCCACTTTAGCACAATCAAATATACTTAACATATCTTTCATTGTACTTCAGCACTACTTCTGCACAATTAAAGTGCATTAAGCACAAAATTAGTATACTGTACTAAAAGTTCAATTGCAGGGCATTTTATTAAATACATAAATTTGAAAATGTATTTGTAGTATACAAAGGGTAATGATGCTGTATATATGAAAAATAAAAAAATATAAATGTTAAGTGTAAATCTTAAATGTAAGATTTATATGTAATTATTGTTTTAAAAAAAAGTAAAAAAAAAAAAAAGCATGCTATACAAATATATAAAGTGAGCATATACAGTACAAGTGGTTCCATATTATGAGACAGATATGTGTTGAAAGCACCCAGCATGACCACAGATATCCATCTGAATAATACCTCACACCCTCATTTCCTGCTAAAAACAAGCCAAATGAATGTGGCAAAAGGCACTTAAAGAGCGTGTTTCCCTTGACAGACAGAATCTTTTTTAAGATCTTCAAAGGTGCTACTCTGGTACCCTGATGCGGTTTGTGTCTGAGACCACACCCTTTAAGATTCCCAATCTGTTCACCCTTCACATTTCCTGAGAAACTAATGAAATATGATATGCTATGGCTAGACAAATAGAGAGACAGAGTATGAAGAAAAAAAAAAAAAACTAATAGGAATGACATTTTATATAGGTATAACTGTAGAATTCTGGGCGATTTTTAAACTATGGCCACTTTTGGTGTTTGTGCTTTTAAAATATAAACAAAAAAAAAAAACCTTTTTTTATACTCTTATAAGATGAATTAAATCAATGAAATGACAATGATGACGTCATATGATGGGTGATGTTAGCAGTTTATTTATTTTAGTTATTTTTTTATTTATTTAATTTCAATGGTATTTAGATTATGATTATTATTTTACAACTGTCATGATCAAATATCATCTCCACTTTCAACAGCATTGCTTTTTTATCATTATTATTGATTTATTTATTTTTAGAAGAGATATATGGAGCCTAAATACACTCAATATGTAATATGATAATCAATAATATTATAGTAATCATTAACATCATATTTTCCTGCTTTTTACATTAAAATGATGCACAGCGAAACTATTCTATATTTATTTCACTCACTAATTCATTTGTTTGTTTACAAATTATGCATTTTTATAGTTTAAGATTGAAAGTTTTGGTATAGAACAAGGGTAACCATAAAATTTATCAATTAAAGCCGTTTTGAAAGTTGCAAAAATAAATGATGGGATAAGAAAAAAAAAGCTTCAAAATATATGAATGATTATAAAATAAAATGACAAAATATATGAATGATTATAATGTGACCATCAAGTAATAAAATAAGTTGACATCTGTTATTATTAATAAAAAATCAACCCCTGGGACTTTGTGTGACAGAAGTTGACGCAAACGCTGAGAGAGATATTAATATATAGCAACAGGAAGGCAAAAAGAAAAATAGACTCAAATTGTGCCATAGACAGCACCTAATGGAAAGTGTTCAGTAGAAAAGAGTCATTTCTGTAGGAGTGGCAGTGATAGTTTAGATAAAGCTCCTGTGCATTGGAAAGTGTGCCATGGTGTGAGTGAATGCTTACACACGACACAACTTTTCTTTCCGACTGTCACTTTCAGGCCGTGCATTACACAGTCAGACAGACGGCCCACACATAGAGCCAACACATGCCACATAGATATATCTCCTGTAAACAGCTTTGATCTGTGAGCGCATGCATTCATGCAGGTATGCACAGGATTCTGTAAACATCCGGAATCGTCTACATTTTTATCAACATAATTATGAAATGAGACTTAGCAGAAGTGTTTCAGGCCATAAACCTCAAACTTTGCTGGAACATAAAGAAAGGTTCAAGATTTAATCACTTACAGGTTACATGAAGGGTGTCCGAACTGATTGCACTGTATTTTATGTATTGCACTGTATTTTAATGCCATCCGAAATGATTGCACTGTATTTTATGTATAATCATTTTCTATATTTAACTGTCTTAAATTCATTTTAAATCAATTTTTTAAATAATTTTCAAAGTTTATAAACTCCTTGTTTTATTTTTGTGATTATTTTTTATGATTATTTTACTTTCTTTTATGTAAAGCACTTTGATTTACCATTGTGTATGAAATGTGCTATATAAATAAACTTGCCTTGCCTTGTTAACTATGAGGTGCCACGTAGGATTTAAATCAAACTTTGCTTATCAATACATATATAAAATATGTGGATATACACCTATAAATTACTCACATATACATGTATACTATTGGATGTTCAAAAAATATATATTAAATACACGTTCACACTAATATGAAATATTAGTTGTGTATATACATATATGCAAGTGATTTCATATGTGGATGTGCGTGAACTTTTCAGTACAAACGGAAGGCATCTCAGTGTAAAATGAAGCCATTTGAGTGTAAACAGAAGTAACCTGCCTATCTGCCGTGTTTGCAATGATGGAAGGGTATCGTGTTACAACTGAAGCAATTAGCATTTTGCTAAATGTTCTCGCTTCGCTCACTATTATTACGATCAATTGCTAATTCAGTATAATCGAATGTACTTTATCGCATATTTAAACCGTCTCCTATTTTTAATTTTGTTTTCGTCACACTCCATTTAAATGCACCAAATGAAAATACAATAAAACCAAAATGAAAAGCTTTTTGATTCACAAAGCGCGTTTTAGTGCATTCAGAGAGCATCGTCTTGGCGGGTATACACACAAATATAATCTGTTATGTCTTAATTGAACTTTCGGTTAAATGTTGGGGAAAAACATCCGATGTGTAACTTTTTATTAGATCTGTGCATTACAGTAGGTCTTAATAGAAAGGCCGTCTGTCTCATTAATGTTAATCTGACAATAAAAGAAAAGAGGGAATCACTCGCTGCTCTTGATTGAACTGTTTTTGTCATTTTAATAATCTGTTTATTTGTAATGAATACACTAAAAGCGATTTTTGCATTTGATAAGTCTAGTTGTTTTTCTTATTTGAATGCTTCTGTTTAGATGTCAGATGTTTGATGTCTTTTTATATTATATTTTTTCTACTGTTTATTTGCATCTCTATTCTAATTTTTAATAACAAGGATAAAAATAAAAATAGCTATATTGTGATTATTAATATTGTTATTATTATTAAGAAAAGAAGTAGAGGAAAAGATGCAAAGTTGCTAGGTGATTTTGCTTTGGGAACCTTCATAAATCACATTCCAACAAATCATACATCATTTTTAAAAAATTATTATAAAATTAATATTAAAAACAGAGTGATTTTAGCTGAGTCCTTTTTTTGGTTGATTCCAACAAATCATACATCATTTTTAAGCTTTTTTTTTATTATTATTATGGGCATAATAAAAAACCACAGGTCACATTTACTTATTATGGTAATAATATGCATTAAAAGAACTGAATATAATGTTTCTAGACACTTAAAGGTGCTGTATGTAAGTTTTTGACTCAACTAAAGCATAAAAATACCATAATATGTTCGCAGATATTTAAGAATCATGCTAAGTTAACATATTTGTTTATCCGAAAAACAATGCTACAGTCAGTTATTCTCCTTTGAAAATCAGCGTTCCGGGCCGAAATGTGGGTCTCTGTTTTGATTTGTCAAACCCGCCCACTGCCAGTTTACCCAATTGAATTTCAGCACCCTGGCTTGCCAGTTGGCAAAAAATTTTGTAAAATACAAAAACACTTATGCAAGCGAATCGTGCCCACAACTAAAGTTTAGCTGCTGAACTATGAACACTTGGTGGATACTAGCCGAGTGCTAACGTGACTAACTGATAAAACAACACAGTTTGTAAACCGAAATATGTCTATTGTAATGTTTGAAGAACGACAGACAAAACACGCCTCTGGTAAAATGAACTTTTAATCAAAATGCAGAAACCCCATGATGTAAACACACTAACTAGCGCCCTATAACTTCCTATAAATTCTTAAACATGATGTAAACACACTAACTAGCGGAAGTGTTTGTGGGCAGGTCAGACTCTGTTCGTATTTCATGGGCAGGCGAGGATTAGGCAAATTATGCAAATGTGTTGCCTGTTACGTATACCTGTAACAGGCAAAAGATTCTAAAATATGACGACTCGTTAAGGCAATTCAGAACCGACTCTCTCGTTTGAGAGACAGTATCTTTATTTATCATGCATTTTTTTGATTAACAACTTTGCAGATTGTTTTCATTTAAAGATAGCTACATTATAAACTGCAAAAGAGATATTTTTCAAAAACCCATATGACCTGCTCTTTAAGTGGCCTTTTATTTCATTCATATTATATTTTAAGAAGACTTTTAAGATGAAGTACAGTACAATTGCGTTTTCAATACATTTCAATACATTACAGCACACTTTTATTGTCCACATGGGTTGTAGAAACTTGATAACAAAAAGTCTTGCTAGTTTTGCAAGAACAAACAATACTCATTGCCTTCAAAACGTGTAAAATCTAGCTTCAAAATGTGTTTCTGTGAAACTGTGCTCTGCTGTTTAGTTTTAATTTAGCTCCTCTTGCATTATCAGCACACGTTTTTCCTGTTTAACACCCTAAAGCTGCTTTGACACAATCTGTATTGTATAAAGCGCTATATAAATAAAGGTGACTTTACTTTAATCTGTAACACATTTCCATTTTTTCTCTTTTCAGCCGAAGATAAGTCATTTGGGGTTGCCTCAAGGTCCGTCGGGTGAGAAGGTGGCAGTAGTCGCGGTGGACGACTGTGACATCGCCATGGCCGTGCGGTTCGGCAGTCAGATCAGCAACTACTCCTGCGCTGCCCAGGGCACCCAGACAGGACAGAAGAAGTGAGTTGATCCCTCTCTCTGTGCAAATCAAACAAAAACTCATTCTCATGACAATTATTCATAATTACACTGCTATTTACTCTCTCACACCCATTCAGAGTCCTTCAGGACACACGTCCAAAAGTCTTTGAAAGATATTCTCATACTTTAGGTGGCAATTGCAGCATCAGATGTTGTTGCATGCTGAAACACGGCTGTGCATTAAAACACTTCAAAGAAATAACAACAGATAAATGTGAAGGTTTAACCCGTAGCTCTAGTCTGATATGCACTGACCTGTTTTATACTGCATGGCAACATTCCATTCCCTATGGCTCTGTTGTCATGGACACAGTGATTGACAGACTGGCTAGGAGCCACGCTTTCTTTCACCTGTCTTCTTTCTTATGAAGCTTTTTATCATGCTGTGATATTAAAGGATATCAGTTGGGGTCAAATATAGGAAAGTACTATGGTAATCTTATTGTTTATGATAATTTACATCATACACTAATGTTCAAAATTTTACTGCTGGAATCTATATGAAACTCATTGGTCATATAAATGTTTATGTTGTTGGTGAATTTGATATTGGCAACAAAATACTATTATATACATTACCATTCAAATGTTTGGGGTCAGTGAGATTTACTTTTTTTCTTTCTTTTTTTTTTTTAATAAATACTTTTAGCAAGGACACATTAAATTGAAGAAAATTGACAGAAAAGACAAACAATTTGCGATAATAATGTTTTTTGAGCACCAACCAGCATATTGGAATTGTTGTTGAGGGATCATAAAATAGATAGCGATTATTTTAAATTGTAATAATGTTTTACAATATTACTGTTCGACATTTATTAATAAATGATCAAAAGTGTGAGAAGTGAGTGTACAGAGTACAGAAAGCGCGGTTAGAAAAATCTGTTTGTGCAAGTACTATGCTGATGATGAAAATCATGTCACAAGCACTGCATGCATAACCCTAACGTATGCATAAAAACTCAAGTATAATATGAGCTTTAGCGTATGCGCACAAGACTTTTAAAGTATGCTTCATTTGATAGTGTCTATGAGAGGCACCCGACAAATTTGCACTAGAAAGGTTCATCTTTGTCAAGTGTCTGCGATATTTCTCTAACACTTTGAAGTCTTTGTAAAATGTATTTTAAAGTACAGTTACGGGTACCTCTTAATCCCCTCACACAAGTGCTTGCCAATTTGTTGTTGCTGCTGTTTCCAGAAGTTTGTTTTTGTTGTTCTTGGGCCACCTTACCACCTCATGGACCAACTAATTTTTAAAAAGGCACATAAAAAAAAAATTGTGCAGACTGTACAAGAATTGCGCACTGTACACATATACTAGCATGAAAACCAAATTGTACTTTCAGCTTTTGACAGTGGAAAGCAGGACAGCTCACTCGATTGTGAGCTTTTGATGCCATTAACTTGTTGGAGAGTTTGATGGCACATTTCAAAGTTTTGTTTTTCCTCTTCAGGTCTTTGGATCTCACTGGGCCTCTTCTGCTTGGTGGGGTGCCCAACCTTCCAGAAGATTTCCCCATAAGGAACCGGGACTTTGTGGGTTGCATGAGGAACCTGATGATTGACAGTAAATCCATTGACATGGCCAGTTACATCGCCAACAACGGCACCACTGAAGGTCTGACACAAACCATAGCAATTCAAAATTATAATGGGCATTGCGAACTTGTTTTTAGATTGTTGTAACTCAAAACCAATACATTTATTTATTGTCAGGTTGTCCAGCAAAGAAGAACTTCTGCTATGAGGGTTTGTGTCAGCACGGTGCTCATTGTGAAAATAAGTGGAACACCTACTTTTGTGACTGTCCTGAAGGCCGGGGCGGCAAGAACTGTGATCAGGGTAGGTGGGACTATTTGGTAGCGTGCCAATGGATATGAACTCATGTGCATGCATGCGTCGAGCATCCTTGTATGCGTTTGTTATTTTGAGCTAGGTGTTGATTGCTCGTGGACTGTAAGGAAGCAGGCAGTGGCGTTAATGTGATGGTGTTTCCTGAAAGGAAAATGTCTTCTCGGATAAGCATCAGTCAGGATCTGCTCTCTCTCTTTTTCTGCCCAAAATCAACTTTACAGATATAAACTCCACATGCTCAAGCAATATCTGAGTCAAGTTGCCAGGGTTTTTCCCATAATGCCTGTGCTCTGTGCAATAGTGAAATAACTCGGTGCCAACAAAATCAAAGCTTTTACAACCTGTTGTTGTGGCCTTTTAGGTCAAACCAAATGGTGAAACCAGATTTAATTTAGGTTCTGATTTATACAAAATATAAATCTTCATATAATCATAATTGTTAATTGTTATATGCTAAGGCATCATCCTAAAAAATACATCATAAGTGACCACTTGTTATCTTGTTGTGAAGCTAATGGCTTGATACTCTAATAAATGAAGAAAGGACAAGACTCAAATATTGGGTAAACTGTCACGGTTCAGGGTGCTTCATCGGCTTCCCTGTTGTCTGTGTCCTGTCATTTGCTGCAGCTCGTGACCTGGGCAATCAGCGCTGATAATTCAGCGCTGGTGTGTGCAGATCACGAGCTGATTGTCCTCACCTGTTGCTAGTTCCCATTCTCCCTTTTATTCTCTGCTGTGTCTGTCCCTTGTTGTCAGTAGATTTCGCGTTGTCATTGTTATTGTGCTGTGTGTCTGTTTCCTCACCTTTACCGCTGTTGTGCTCAGGACGTCTAGACGAGGAGTCTTTCGTTGGCCGTGTGCCCGAGATCCTCTGTCTCGCTTTCCACGTCCCGTTGGGCATTGCACCAGAGGTGGTCTCCACAGCCTGTGTCCGCAGGTGTCTGTACGGACGGCTCTGGAGTTGTTACACCAGGCTTCAGTTTGTGTGTGTGTGACATTCACACGTTGGATTATTTTGGTATTTTTTGTTGTACCCAATAAACTGTTGCCCGAATCCTCTGCGTTTGAGTTCTCTCTCTTCGCGTTCCTGACATAAACTAGTCAATTTTTATTAAATTTAACAATTTTAACGATACTTCTTACTAATTCATATTAAAATATAAGTATATTGATATGTTTATTTCTAATCAGTATTTTTCTCAACTTGATTTACACTAGCATGATTCTAAGGTAACAATTTGATTATCTAAAAAGCATACATAACACACAAATGCTGAGTGAATGGTCCGGTTTTAATACATTTTGTTACTGAGTGATATTTGAGGTGTCACAATATACCGATAACCATGAGATTTAAAAAAATAAATATTGTTTTCATGTAAATATTACACATATAGTATCATAAAATAATCCAGTGCTAAACTCCCTTTTCATCTCTCTGCATTTATGTTTTGTGTGTGATTAAATTGGCAGAAAAAAGAAAACAAAATAAGTTAAAGATGAATTTGACAGATTTTTTTTTTCTCTCTCGAAATGTCTATAGATATTGTGATAATGATTTTGTGATAGTGAGTTCTATCGGGAGCCACTATTATCTAAAAGCTAATATTTATTCAACAATTTGTCTCCTATGTGAAAGGTGAAAAAAGCTGAAGCTGAAATCAACTCTCACGTTTAAGGACCTGAAGACTTATTTTATTTACTTTTGTATCATCACGCATTGATTATTGTAATTCTTTATATATAGAGGTATTTCAAAGGGTCAATTATCACGGCTTTACTTAGTACAAAATGCTGCTGCTAGACTTTTGACTGGCACAAAGAGGAGGGAGAGAATTAACCCCAGTTCTGGTTTCTTTAGACTGGTTGCCTGTAAAATTTAGAATCGAGTTTAAGTTTCTCTTGATCGTTTTTAAAGCGCTGCATGGTAGTGCCCCAAAATATATTGCTGACCTTTTGATTCCTTATTAAAATACAATTAAAATATGAGATCCTCGAGTCTTCATGTCCCTAAAACTAGATTAAAATCAAAAGGTGATCTGGCTTTCTCAGTGGCTGCCACACAATTATAGAACCCTCTTGCACATTACACCTTCCTCATTTGTGGATGCTTTTAAGTCTAGATTGAAATTGTATCTTTTTAGTATAACTTTTAAATTTTATTTTTAATTTAAATTTTTGTTTGTGTGATGGTATGTAATGATGCTGGAAAGCACTTTGGTCCACGACAGTAAAATTTGTATTGTATTGTATTGTAACTCTTTCACTATGATTGTTGCAATGCACTCTGGGATTGCCATCTATGTTAAAGATACAGCAAAGATTTAGCTCAAAATGAGGTATCTTAGAACATAACATAATTTTTAAGTAGTCAGCTCATTAGGTTTTGCAACATAATTTAATTGTCAGTTTTGGAGTAACTGTCAATCTAGATTAAAATGACTGTTCCAACACATGCTCACAGCTACAGGAAGTACAGAACCTTCTGTTTTTACCTCATTCTTTTGTGGATTTGTGAAGTCAGTGCTCTTGCGGGTTAGGAAAACATGCTTGTCAAAGTTTACAGGCAAATACAATTGCCACATTTGCCATCTTTGGCAGTCAATACTGATACATACTCAACAGGACTTTACACACTACTTTACAACTCTACTGTGATTAATTGACAGACGTGTTTGAAAGTGGGTGTGCTTGCATGTGTTTGAACAACCCAAATGATAGTGTACCTAACATCCCCACTGGCTGTTTTTTGTGGTTGGACATTCCTTAAGTCCAAACAAGGGGATAGCATGAATCTTGCTGTTCTCTTTTAGGTCCCTCCACAGGCCTGTTGGGACAGCGCTCTTTTATAAATTCTGGATGTTCAAGTAATGTCATCATCTAACAAACAACAGTGTTGACTGAAACAGCCTTGTCCAATTTTATTTTTTTGGCAGGGAAGTGTGCCTGCCAGGAAAGGGTGTTATTTTTGATGCTGATTAGATGGATGCCTGAAGTAGCCCCAATTTTGCAGTTTGTTTTTGTTACAAGATAGCTCTGTTTTATAGCTAATGGCTTGTTTCCAGAGCGAGCAGAGCATAATTTAGATATTATCACCTCTACTTTTGTGCCATAGCACAGATAGAGTGTTCATCTCTAGTAAAACATGTAATTCTGCCTGCATAGGCTGGCAGTTCCTTGGCGACTTATCAAAATTCAGTCACGTTAGTGTCATCTGGAAATATTTGTGATACTTCAGTTCATTATGTAGTGAGACCATACGTGCTCTTTGGTTAACATTGTGGGTATTTGCCTGGCCATTACTGGCCCAATTTAAAAAATGGTTTAAAATGGATAGTTCACCCAAAAGTGAGAATTATGTCATCATTTACTCATCATCATGATGTTCCAAACCTGTATGATGATCTTCTGTTTAACATAAAAGAAGATATTTTGAAGAATGTTGGTGACAAAACAGTGTTGGTAACTGTTGACTAGGGGTGTTCCCGAAGCCGAATACCTTATTCGGAAAGGCACGGATAATGGCTTCAAAAACAGATAATGAACATTTCTGCCCAAATATTCGGCTGAGGCTGGAACACTCTGGTGAACACTAGGTAACAGGTGAGCCAGGGGATCAGTGCAATATTTTACACAAACCTCTAAATTTACACAATAATGAGTGTGTGAAGTGAATGAATGTAGACTTTATGGATGAAAAGAGTGCAAATCAAATGCCGCATTGCTGTTGCCTCTCCGTGCATCTCTCAGAAATCAGAGCTTGGCAAGAGTAATATCAACTAAAATAATACATCATACCCATTCTACTATTTGTGTATATTTAAAATGATGATTTAAACCTTATAGGCTACAATATGATACACGAATGAATGGTATAAGCACAGCACGATTACCAATCAAACAGCTGTGTTCAGATGATTACTCAATTTATCAATTTATTTTTTTAGAAATTAATGTTATACTTTAGAACAATGAATAGGGCAAATAGTCGAAACACATATTTTTCCTCACTCTATTCTCTTTTTTCCAGACCTGCAAATTACTTAAGGGAAATAGCTACTTTTTTAAGCTGCGCAGGAACCGGTGAGCCAAAGGAAATCATGTTGTTTTACATAGACCTCTAAAATTACAACGCAGTAACAAGTGTGTGAAGTAAATGTGTGTAAACTCTATGAATGAAATAAGCGCAAATAAAATAGCAGTGTTGCACTTGCCATTTTCCATGCATTTCCTGCAAATTACTTAAATCAATTTCCATATTTCTAAATGGAACCCTTTAATTAGAATTAATTTAAATATTTATTTATCAGATCATGAAAGGTCCCCAAAATGGGACTCGAACTCACGTTCCCCAAAGCACAACCGCACTACATCTCGAAGCACTGCCTATACAGGTGTATCGGCTACGACTGTTAGGAAGATATTTAAATAAATGTTATAGTTAAAAAAAAAATGTTTTAAACACGGCATATTTGTTCAGTGATAACTAAAAAAAAAAAAAAAACAACAAAAAAAAAAGAAAGGCTGTAAACCCATAGACATAACGTTCTTATTAACTATAACTGTATGATTTATGGTTCAAGCTCTGCCTACTTCTGGTTTTATCTGAATACAGATACAAATAATTTTGTGATTGTTACAGATACAAATACTGGCTTCGCTGCACACCCCTACTGTTGACTTCAATTCCATGGACAAAAAACTACTGAAACATGTCTCCAAAATATCTCAGTAGTCATACAGGTTTGAAATGATGATGATGATGATGATGATCAAATGTTCATTTTTGAGAGAACTATTTATTTAAGTGTAACATAATTTCCTGGTCATTGCGGTTTGCCAAGAAATTTTTGATTTATGTATTTAGGTCAAGATCCAGAGCATAGTACTTGGGAAAAAAATAAAAGCCATTGGTTTGATTTCCAGTGAATGTGTGTGAAGTGATCACAGTAAAGCATATTTTAAAAGCATAAGCATAATGTAATATTACTGAGGCTTGCTTTTCTGGGACTTAGTAAGTCTTGGTTTTAATGCTTTGTTTCTTTCTGAGGGAAATGTCGTGTATAACAGTGTTTTCAAGGCTGCAGCAGGAACTGTGGACTTTGCTACTGTAGAGATTCTTCACTCTCTTTCTGCCAGTGATCAGGGCTCATAGCTGAAAGGTTCTCGAGTCCTTACTTGACTCTGTGACTCTACTGTAGCATTTCCATACCATCACACTTCTGCTATTTGATTTGCTTGCACACAAATCAAACAACAGACGGGAGTACATCGCTGATAAGTATTTGTTTGTTTAAGGCTTTTCCACTCCTTTAAGTATGTGGCTAATTTGTGGCTCAGAGTCAAAAGGCTCCATTTTCCTGGAAAATAAAACTGTATTTTTTTTATGCAGTCAGTTCTTACTTTCTTGCAGTCATGCCTTCACCACAGCACTTTGATGGTCGTGCCATGGTGTCATGGAATGACCCTGATATCACCATCGCTGTGCCCTGGTACATCAGCCTAATGTTTCGCACCAGACAAAGCAATGGAAATGCAACCCTAATGCAAGTCAACGCTGGCGATACATCTCAAGTTAAACTTCTGGTAAGTGTCAAATATCATACAGGTCATACTCATGTGATGTCAGTTAATTCTTATACCATTTCCTAATCAGGCATGACAGTTATAAATTTGCAGAAAACGAGTCATTTTAAACCATTTCCTGACTTTTTCTAAATAAGGGACAAGTATGTGCGCTTTGAAGTACTTCTGGGAGAGCAGAAAGTGGCCACGCTGGATTTCCCAGAGGTCCGAGTGAATGATGGGGAATGGCACCACCTCCTCGTGGAACTGAGGAGCAGCAAAGATGGGAAGGACACAAAGTACATGGCACGTGTGTTTCTGGACTACGACATGTTCATGGTCAGTTCTGTGGTTACACCTTCTTTACCAATCAGAACTGTCCTTTGATGCAACCTGTTTACTGAAGTCTTCCATGCTTTACAGAAGTCAGCAGATATTGGAAATGAGCTGCCTGGACTGAAGCTGAGGAGTCTGTTCATCGGTGGACTTCTGGGACAGAGTAACAACGTCCAGCAGGGTTTTAAAGGATGCATGCAGGTGAGGCCAAGAGAAAGCATTTGAATCCTTCACCTTGCATCATACAGTAACAGTTGTAAATCATATATGTCTAATACACTAGTTCTTGGCAAAACAGGTATAAAGGACTAAAAAAATACCTAAGCCATTGTTTTGTATATAATATGGAACTGAGTAATGTATGTGTTTATTATTAAGATTTAAACTTAATAATTCTTATCAATATATTTTTGTATTTATTAATATTAACATATTTATTATTATAAAAGTTTATCTGTGTTCTAGCACTCAATGTATGAAGTTTAAATTTGATACATGTATTATCTTGTTAGATGTATTATAAATAATGAGAAGTGCCAAAGTGAACCTGGATTAAGCGTGAATTCAGAATGCATGATGGACTGTCAGCTCTACCTGTTGAAGAAGATCTGACAGCACTGACAGCTGCTGATGTATTCTGACAGCATATTTGAAAATTACCTATAATTAAATGCAAAGTTATCATGAGGGAACTTGTATAAAAAGCCCCAAGTAATTTCCCTATAGCTTAGTTAATGAATATATATGTTTGTAGTCTGTAAGTTTTTTTTAAGAAGTCTCCTATGCTCACCAGGGCTGCATTAAATAAAAAATAAAAAAAAATACATAAAATAGAGTAATATTGTGAAATATTATTGCAATAACTGTCTTAATATTTTTAACCATCTTTTATATTTATTCCTGATTCAAAGCTGAATTTTCAGCAGCCATTACTCCAGTTTTCAGTGTCACATGATCCTTAAGAAATCATTTTAATATGCTGATTTAAAACATTTCTTATTATTTTCATCAATATTGAAAACAGTTGGGCTGCTTAATATTTTTATAGAAACCATGAAAGTTCTTTTTTTTTCAGGATTCTTGATGAATAGAACATGTTCAAAAGAACAGTATTTATTTGAAAAAAAAAAAAAAGATACTAAAAAATCTCTGACACCACACTTTTGATGAATTTGATGTGTGGCCCTGAAGAAAACTGTCTCATAAATAAGTGAAAGGTGACTGACTTTATGCAAACATGTTTCACAGGGTGTCAGGATGGGGGAGACTGCCACCAACACAGCTAACATCAACATGCAGCAGGCATTAAAGATCCACGTGGAAGAAGGCTGTGATATGGCCAACCCCTGCGACTCCAACATCTGCCCTGACAACAGCCAGTGCACAGACGACTGGAATGCACACACCTGCGTCTGTGACCCTGGTACTGGCACCTGCATCACATTCACTGCATTTGTACAGACGCATCTGATTTCAGTTTGAGGGCATTCATCAAATTCTCTTCTTTTTTTCTTTCTTTCTGTCACTCACAGGTTTCTTCGGCAAAGACTGTGTTGATGCATGTCGTCTGAATCCCTGTGAGCATTTGTCCACGTGTATTCGTAAGCCGAGCTCCTCTCACGGTTACACATGCGAGTGCAGTCAGGACTACTATGGACAGTACTGTGAGAACAAGTAAGTCGCATACCAGATGAAATACCAGATAAGACTAGACTTTTTTTATTCTAGTTAGTGCTAGTTTTGGTATAATTGGTGGCCCAGCATAGCTATGCTGCTAAACAAACTAGCATGACTAGCCTTTCTTATGAATCTTGCTGGTTGAGCTATTTAATTGAAACTGTCAACACTTACTCGCCCTCGTGCCATTCCAAACCTTTAAGAGTTTTGTTCAGCTTTGAAACACAAATGAAGATATTTTGAATATTCTCTCATCACATGCAACCAAAAGTTGATAAAGGGGGTGTTTACAAAACTCTTTTTTTATTTAGCCTACAAATGGAAAACTTTTTATACATTTTGGCCATTCATTTACACAGCAACAGTATTTTGGAGGTATGGAATGCAAATTTTTGAAAATGAATCTCAAAGTGCAAGTTTTTGAAAGCGATACAGATCAAATATGCATTGAAACTTTTGTGATGGCTTTATGAATGTTTTAAAGCTTGACAACTTCGGTTGTATAAACTTTCAATGGGTGGACAAAAATGATAAGGGAATTTTAAATTTTACTTTTGTTCCAAATATGAACACAAGTGACATGAGAGTGATTAAATTACAGAATTTTAATTTTTAGGTCAACTTTAAGTAGCAGGTGATTGCTGATTAAACTGAAAATTTACTGTAAACACAGAAAGCCATTATGTTAATATCTTCATGCTTTATAGTCACATTTAGCAGATTAGAGCTGAGTGACAATATAGTTTACATTTTGCAACTATACAGTTCAGATATGCTATACAGTATATATCGCCCTATGCAAGTATACTGCATGCATGGGGATGAAGTATGCATGGTTTATCAATACAGCAGGTGAAACTGGATGAGTAGTGTAGTATTTCAGATTAACCTGTTTTTAATAAGGAAGACTTGCTAATAATAGTAGGCAGTCCTATTTTCTATGGCGCATTTCTACTTTGTCCTGACAACCCTTATCAGGGTTTATATTGCGATAATAACTGGCTGACTTTACATTATAATTTACAAAATTGCAAGTTGGATATGAAGCTTCTGAAATGCTGCTTGTTGATTTCTGAGATGATCTGAAAAAATAAAGCACAGAACAAAATTGTTTAGTGTGAGATCGTCTGAAATTTACACTGCAGTGTATCAGTGTAAATGATTTGTGTTATGGAAGTCATCTTCATTCCAGTGGTTTGTGTTTGTGTGTTAATGTGTGGGTGTGTCTGTCATTGTGTTGGCTTTTCTCCACAAAGCTGGGGAAAACAACCCAATACACCCTTGTCACAAGTCCGCACAAGCTTCACAGAATCATTACCTTACCTTTTATTTTCATATTTAATCTGCTAAACCCTCTGATCAGCGATGAATCTCATGCTGTCTCATCACTTACACATGGGATGTCTTTTCCTCTGGTTTCTTACTTACTCTGTTGAAATGACTGTCCACTATTAGATTAAGATCCAAACACGCTGCTAGCACCTGATGCTGAGTTAATAAGCACCATGCGGCCCTGCTGTCTGCATATTTTAAGGAGAGGGATTTTTTTTCAGCCTCAATGTACTGAAATAAGTCCACAATGGAATTGTATTGACCTCCAACTGGCCTTTTACTGGACATTTTCAGAACTAAACTGATCAACAAAACATTGAGCAGTATTTTGGAACTATATTAGCACTTTTCAAAGGCCAAAAACATACTTTGCGTAAATACTTGGTTAACAAACTGCAAAGACATGTGGCCACTGAGATGAGATGTCACACTGGATATCAAGTGTGACATCAACTTGCAGCAGTAAATAAAAATGTAATTAAACTCAAATTAAAATGTATTACTATTACCATAAAAAAATTTGGAAATTAAAATTGTGTTAAAACCAAGCGGCAACCTCCCACTCTCTCTCGTGAAGCCAACACGGAAGTGACTTAAACTGTAATTCGTCAATCCCATAGACTCCCCATGTTAAAATGCCCAACTTTACAGCAGAAAAAAAAAAAAAACATGTTTACAGCCTTGTCCATATAACTAATTTTGCCCTTCATGACAACTGTGAGGGGGGTGAATTTTTTTCATCCGTTTAAATTATATTAAGCCTTAAAGTACTGCATAATTAAGGGGGTGGCCACTTGAGTGACAGGTGGCTTGCTGCTGCTGTCACCACCATCGAGCTAGGTGGGCGTGGTTTCAGCAAATAGCTCCCACCTTTTTGCCCATTTTCGGTTATCCGGAAGTGGCGCGCTGTGATGTGCTTCCAAGATGGCGATGGCAGGCTCCGCCCACTTAAGGCTTCAGAAACGCTCTGCAGAAACCTACGGGTGACATCACGGACACTACGTCCATGTTTTTAAACAGTCTATGGTTAAAACACAACACTGACATTGACTGGACGCACAACCTTTGACATCAACAGCATTTTCCCTCTAATTTATTAGCAGATTAGCCTATTTATTATGCTATTCCAATTATGCATGATGTCATTGTGTTATATTATTTGTATTTTACATTGTTTTTCCCTGCTGACACATTGTCCTTGTTGACTCACCAATGTTTTAGAGTATTTTTGGAGACTCTGGCTTTTCTAAATCACCGGCTTTATGTGTAAAGCACAAGATAAACTATGTATACATACACCTGTAGAAGAGTCCTCGACCACCCAAGAAAATGATGCTTGGGCAAACAGACACAGTCCCATTTCTCATCAGTTTCCAGTCTTCAGTCTTGTGTTATTAGTTATCATCTAAAGTCTGCCAACCCTCACGTCTAATCTCTTGATCTCTATACCATGACAAATCCTGCTAGTGATTGATGGGATGGTTTTTACTTGTTGATTGATTTGCTTGATGCATTGGTACTCTGAGAGTGAGATGTTCAGATGATACAGGTTAAAATGCACAATCTTTACCAACAACGTCACTGTGCATTAGTTAAACAAATACTTAAATAATAATAAAAAAAATATGCATATATAGTTTGAAAAATACTTTCACTTTTCAATAAAATGTGGCAAAATGTTATAACCAACTATATTAAATAACAGTTATTACATTTATTTGTATTACACAAATAAATAATCAAGAAATTAATTATGAAAGTAGTTGTTTGTTGCAGAAATGCAATATATGTTTTAGGATTTTGAAAAACGTAGTAACAAAAGTGACAAAATTATAAGCAAATATTTCTGCAGGATATGGACTGCACTATTTTTGTTTTTCAGTTTAAGTTTTCACCCAGTTTGTTATGCTGATAATATCATTTTATTCACACAGAGTGGAAAAACCATGTCCTCGGGGATGGTGGGGCAGCCCCATGTGCGGCCCTTGCAACTGTGATGTCAGCAAAGGCTTCAATCCTGACTGCAACAAGACTACTGGAGAATGCCGCTGCAAGGTATGAAGATGTTTTTTGTTGTTGTTGTTGTTGTTGTTTTTTTATATATCATATTTTACCCAGACTGGTCTGATCCTTTCAGTCTGGCCCAGATTTGTTGTCCACAAATGTTGATGGATGTTTTAGAGACTGTCCTTACATATCTATTTTACACAGGACAACTACTATCAACCAAAAGACAGTGACACCTGTTTCCCCTGTGACTGCTTCCATTTGGGCGCCAGTTCACGTACCTGTGACCCAGAGACGGGTCAGTGCCCCTGCAAGGCAGGTGTGATTGGCCGACAGTGTAACCGCTGTGACAACCCCTTCTCTGAAGTGACTAAGACAGGTTGTGAGGGTACGTAATGATTTCTGCCAGCTTGCTTTGAGTTTGAATGGAAGATGTGGCAATGTCCATCTACACTTATGAAGTGTGTATTGTCATGTGTTAACATGTGTCCTGTCTTTACTATTCAGTTGTGTATGAGGGCTGCCCAAAAGTCTTTGATGCTGGAATCTGGTGGCCCAGGACCAGTTTTGGACGACCAGTAGCCATGAATTGTCCCAAGGGATCTATTGGTGAGCAGTACTGGCTATGTTATTGTGACGAATTGACAGTGAATATCTAAATTATCATATACAAGCTAAACAATGAAAACTTGCAAAATAAGAGTCTGTTTTATGAAATATAAATTTAGGTGTGAGTCAATAACAAAGTAGTTTTTTTTTTTACTTGCTTTATTTAAAATAATAAAAGAAAAATCTGAATAATGCCATACATTTAAATGGTCAAAGTAAAAAATAAGTTATATATTTTGATGTGGCTTGCTACAATGATTTATATTTTAGTGTATGACATTTAAGTGAAATAATGGGCTTAAACTTGTGCAAATGCCCATGTTTTCTGTGGCTTTCTGTCACTTGCCACTGCCGCCCCACATTGACGTTACTCAGCCCTGTTAACAAAGAACTCTCATTGGCAGAGCTCTGCATTTAGATCTTTTCATTGGTTGGGTAACTGAATGTTAATGAGGCCTCGTCTCTAGAGGGAGCTGGTTGGCAAACACTAAAGTATTGTAGGACACGGCTTGGCAGCGCTTGTATAAAGACACATTTACCCAAGTGCTTGTTGGAGTGAGGTTTCAATTTGAGACAGTTCTGAAACTGTACTTTCAGTAAAAGCAATTATTTTATATTTCTATAATAAAAATAATTTTATATACTGTGTGTGTGTGTGTGTGTGTGTGTGTGTGTGTGTATTTGTATATATATATATATATATATATATATATATATATATATATATATATATTGTATTATATTTAATATTTATTAATTATATTATTAATTATGTTGTTCTCTAACTGACTTTAGGCACTGCTGTCAGACACTGCAGCGACGAGAAAGGCTGGCTGCCCCCTGAACTCTTCAACTGTACCACCATCACATTCTCCCACCTCAAGAAACTGGTATATCTGGATGTTTAAATGATGAATAATGATTGAACAGTTCATATTGTTGTGGTCATCTCGGAAACATCTCAAGTAACCTCTCTTTCTCCCTTCCTCTTGTTCATATCCCACATCTTTTGGATCAGAATGAGGAGTTGCATCGTAATGAATCCACAATGGATGGGCAGAAATCAAAGGACATCGCTTGGATGTTACAGAATGCCACTAACCAGACCAAGTCCTTTTATGGAAACGATGTTAAGACAATCTACCAGCTCATATCTTGGATCCTGCACTATGAGAGCCAGCAGCAGGGCTTTAACCTGGCCGCCATGCGTGATGCCAAATTCAACGAGGTTGGTTTTGCACCTTCATCTCTGCGTCAGTTTTAATACTTAAAAGTTATTAATGGTTATTTTTCAGAGTAGCATCACTGTTACTATTGCTCATACATACAGAAGGGTTAGATATCTGAGCAAACCGCTAACCCAGCTATTAAACTGCACTCTTCCACACTATTCTTGCTTCACAAATTATACCTCAAAACTTGTTGGAAAGACATCATTTTTCAAACACTGTGTCTACACCGGACACATGCAGCATGCCGTGGCGTGATAAAATAAGGTCCCGCTATAATTAAAAGAGCTGTCTAGATTGGCAGTGGCCATTGTAGATGTCACAATATCCAAAATATCACAAAGACTTGGAGTTGTTTTTTTTGTGTTTTATTTGTAACTGGTGTTTGCCAGGCACATTTTCTTCAGTAAATGTAATCTAGTTTGCACTCACATAGCAGCCACCTAGAACACCCTTTAGTTAAAAAACACTTATAACACCTTAGCAACCACATAGCAACACTTTTAACATTGTTTATAGCTATACCAATAATGGGATGTTAGGAGCAATTTTCTATTGGTCTCTTCTGTACTTGAGCCCTGGCAGGCCAAAATTGTAAGCTTTTAGCCTTGAGGTTTAGTGAGGTTTAGTGTAAATAACACAGAATATAGTGACTCATGTCATGAGAATGAAAACGCCCACATTTAAAGCATATCTGGGAGTATGAGCATACTTATCATGATACATGGTTTTAGGATAGGGATGCGTTTTAAGACCGCAGTCATTATGTCTCGTCTTGGCCCAGATTCAGACTTCTGAAGTCTCTCAAATGTCCAGAATTTGACCCTGAAATACTTAATGTTTTTGAATTATGTAGAACATAGTGAAGGCTGGCAGTGCAATCCTGGATGCCAGTAATAAAGGGCACTGGGATCAGATACAGAGGACAGAGGGAGGTACGGCACATCTGTTGAAAAACTTTGAGGAATATGCCAACACTGTGGTGCAGAACATGAGGAAGACCTACCTGAAACCCTTCATCATCGTAACCGAGAATATGGGTGAGTTACATTGCTAAAATCGTTTAAAAATTAGAGTCACTTAGAAAGTAGATTGATAGATGTAGATTGAACAAATTATTAAGTATATTGTTTTGAACACTATATTTCTTTTTAACTTTTGTCTTTCTTTGACTTCTCAGTTTTTGCAGTTGATTATCTGGATGCCATTTATCCAGATGAGGCAAAAATGCCTCGTTTTCAAATGACTGACCAGGAGTGTCCCAAAGACCTTAAGTCATCTGTTATTTTCCCAGAATTCAGTTTCAAGTCTTCAGAGCATAAAGGTAAAACATATATATTATAGTAACAAAAAGACACTGAATTGTGAATAATATTGATGAATAATATGAATAATATTCTCTAGCTAAAGTGTTGCGTTCTCCCAAGAAACGTTTTGTGAGTAAACCAGTGGCGGCTCTTGCTAAATCTGTTGGCGAACTAATAGCACGTAATCTACAAACTAATAGCACGTAATTTACGTCTCTATGATTGGTTGATATACCCAAAGGGAGGCTAGCCTCCTTTACGAGGTTTCTTTTTTCAACACTTTATGCTGATTGGCTAATTTTTTTTACCGACCGAGACCACAACTCTCCCCCTGCCTCCCCCTCCCCTTCTCTGTCACCTAGCGGCTGTAATTACATCAGCAGATTCGGCATATTCGCGATAGAAAAGTGCTTAAGTAACATGTTATCGGAATTACAGCTGTGCAATTACAAACAAAAAATACACATTCTGAGACATTAACTGAAATGAATTGTGAATTTTATTAACTTTAAATAGTCTTCCTTTCATTTTCACCTCAATTTTGGGAAGGCTGAGCCTCCCCTGCCTCCCATGTTGAGCAGCCACTGGAGTAAACTAACACATCTCCAACGTGATCTCATGAGAATCTGTATGTATTTTACATAAAATGTGGTTCTGCAAAATGTACATTTACTCACGTTTGCATAGACACTGAAATGTACAATACTGACGCATTTACAGCATCTTAATATATTGTATATATTATAATGTATTTCTGCCATCGTTTAACCATTACTTATCATGTAATATTTACTTTGTTTACTATGGGAGTGACATGCTGTGACTGACAAAATAACCATAAAATAATAATTATAAAAAAAATAAATAAAACCTTAATTACAAAAAGAAACAATTTTATTAGTGCACTTTAATCCAAATCTTCAGAATCCATACGACTGCGAGGAGCTCAAACTCAAGCCTTTTTTTTCAGCGATCTTCATCTCCATCCTGAGCAGCGACCGTAAGCAGCAACACCGGCCCTGATGCATTGATACACGTATCTTAATGATATAAAAAAGATTCTTAAATATTTTACATTTTTGCGGCTGTAAATTATGTCCAAATTGTACATTTTAGCATCGTTCACAATGTCCAAAATGTACGTTTTGTACTGGTAAACATTACAAACTAATGCCACCGTATGAACAATGAGACCAGGCTGACATCTCGCACAGTGATTAAATTGGAAAAAATACTAATTAATGACAAAAATTTAGCCATAATAAGCATAACAAACTACAAAACCTGTTACTTCTGTAATAATATTCAGTCACATTCAGCATGTTAATAAATACTGCGTCTTGTAACTCTCTTTCACATGAATTCTCTCTCTGGTAGTTTCTCCTACAGATGATCCAGAATCTCACAGCAGCTCTAATGAAGAGCAGGATCCGGCTACAAACAAGAGGAAAAGGCATGCAGAGAGTCTGCCACCATTTCCTGTGGCTGCAGTCATCATCTATAAATCTCTGGGCCAGCTCCTACCAGAGCACTATGACCCCGACCGCCGCAGTCTCAGGTACAGATCGTCACTTTTTAGCACCTTTGTTCAATTATAAAGGACTTGTCCAAATATTTAGTCTTGGTGGCATTCTACAGTCAAACACAGAACACTGTTGCCATGCTAAGATCCATTTAGCATGTTATTACTGCCTGTGTTTTCCACAGGCTGCCGAACCGTCCAGTCATTAACACTCCTATCGTAAGCACAACTGTGTACAGTGAAGGCGAGCCATTGCACATTCCTCTGGAGCGACCAATCACGCTGGACTACAACCTTCTGGAGACGGAGGAGAGAACTAAACCTGTGTGTGTGTTCTGGAACCACTCAATCACGTGAGTCACAACCCCTTCATACGCATTCACAGGCATCTCGTAAATCAGTCCACATGTTTGTTTCAGTAAGTAGTATTTAGAATGGAGATGATTAATGCTAGTCTGATAAGTCTTTGTATGTCAGTGTTGGTGGCACAGGCGCCTGGTCATCTAAAGGATGTGACCTCATCTCCAGAAACCACACCCACATCAGCTGCCAGTGCAATCACATGACCAGCTTTGCCGTGCTTATGGACATTTCCAAGAGAGAGGTACTGTGGCTAAAATAACACCGTCATCATTTACTCACCCTCACTTTCGTTTATCTTCGGAAAACACAATTAAAGATCATTTTAAAATTTTCTCATTATTTTTGTTCATACAGCAAAAGTCTATGCAATTAACAAACCTCACTGAATGTCGTGCGTCAAGCAAAAAGGACATTTGAGCTTCTGTTGACCATATTTGATGTGCTCTATGTATGTGCATTGATCAATGCTTAAATATGATAAAAGCCCAAATTAAATCGGTACATTATGATCATCTCTTATCTAAGACTTTGATTAAACTGCTTGATTCATATGTATTACTTTTATGATCTCTTTAGGAACTTTTTAAAATGATGGTAGTTTTCATTTTTGGGTGAACTATAACTTTAAATCATTTATGTATGTATGTATTTAATTTTTCTGACGTTCTTTTATTCTGTCAGCACGGTGATGTTCTTCCCCTGAAGATTGTTACCTACACCACAGTCTCCGCCTCTCTACTGGCACTCCTCCTCACCTTCATCCTGCTGGCCATCCTGCACAAACTACGCTCTAACCTTCACAGCATCCACAAAAACCTGGTGGCCGCCTTGTTCTTTTCTGAGCTGGTCTTCCTTATCGGAATCAACCAGACTGACAATCCGGTGAGGAGGGGCTCATATTAATGTGAACCCAGCATGGGTTTAAAAGTGGAAATAGCAAAATAATGTAAAATGAAAGTTAGAAGGAACTCAGAAGACCTCCCATGAAATTACAAGACTAGAATTATGGGTTTGATCTGTCATCAAGTTAAATCACAAGTGAGCGTTTCAATTTCAAATGTGGTTTTGTGTCTTCTCATCGAGAGAGTCTCATGTTGTAATTCCCCTTTTAGCGATATCCAGAATTTTAGATTCCCATTATCAAATTCCACTAATTACTTTCTTAAGTCTGTAATTAACAACT
Organism: Cyprinus carpio; assembly: GCF_018340385.1. Taxonomy (NCBI): domain Eukaryota; kingdom Metazoa; phylum Chordata; class Actinopteri; order Cypriniformes; family Cyprinidae; genus Cyprinus; species Cyprinus carpio. The sequence goes on along the minus strand of NC_056575.1, from coordinate 24,604,550 downwards.
GCATATACTTGTGGATTGTGGTTACTTTGACAAATGGCTGTGATTACTATGGGGTGGCTTTTATTTTGGGTATTTGTCATCCATTACTGAGTAGGGAAAAGCTTTAATGGTTTAAATCCATTTATATGTGGTTTGACACTTCTTCCTGTCTCCATTGCGCCATTGGCTGGGCACCACTCTGGATTACATCAGATTACAACTTTCTGTACTTAAGATTTTTACACAGATGCTGCAAATGCTTTATTAGCATGTGAAACAACACTGGACATAATGTATTTTGTTTATGAATTTTTGCTCATTTAATGTTGAAATTTCACATTTTCCAGCTGGTTTTCTCATGGAGGCATGCTGTGACTGGTGTCTGCTAGTACTAGGGGTTGTTTAAGATTTATACTGACACACTTTCACATTATTTTTATAAATGTGAGGTCTGACTACATGTTGGACACACTGTTTAAGTCTAGCTCACTAAAGAAGGCATCTATATCTTTTCTGATCTTTCAATACTAAGTAGGCAAAATTCACAAAACATGTCAAGAACATGTCCAAGAATTATTTACAGTAAGTGTAATGGAAATGATTTTCTTCTATCTATCTATCTATCTATCTATCTATCTATCTATCTATCTATCTATCTATCTATCTATCTATCTATCTATCTATCTATCTATCTATCTATCTATCTATCTATCTATCTATCCTTTTTAATTTTAGGTTGAATTATAACCCAGACATGTTTTAATGAAGTTTGGTAGAATGTTTTATTGAATGCTAACCATCTTTCTCTCTATTTCTAGTTTGTGTGCACAGTGATAGCCATCCTTCTTCACTACTTCTACATGTGCACGTTCGCCTGGACATTTGTGGAGGGTTTGCACATTTACCGTATGCTCACTGAAGTCAGAAACATCAACCATGGACACATGCGCTTCTACTATGCCATTGGCTGGGGGATACCTGCTATTATTACAGGTCAGACACACACACAAACCCTCTCCAGTCTATTCACGAATTACTATTTCATGCACATACATTTCACTCAACCCAGCGTCTTTGCAGGTTTGTATTTCTATGCTCATGTACTCAGCATAAGTCTACTATGTCAACACAGACACACACCTTTATCTTATGAATTTCCCTAATAGACTATTAGAAATGTTTGTAAACCAGCACACACATGCATTCATGTCGTCGTGCTTGGACTCGCCCCTTCTTTTGGATGGTGTGTGTGATCCCTGTGGGAACAAGACAGGACGCCAGTGTCTTCATATTGCTAGCTCTCTCTCTCTTGCTCGCTCTTTTTTCTTTCTTTCTCTGTTTTCTCTTCGATGGCTTTGCTCTCCATAATGGGTGTCACTTTCTGCACTGGCACATGCTCAAAGCAGTGAAAAAGCCCCTATCTTACAGATAATAGAGGCTGACCTGACTCCTCTCTGCTCCTCCCAGCTTAATGAATGGCTGCCTGCTTTCTTTACTCCATTCTATAATTCATTGCTCATACTGTGGGTTTGGGATTTTAACAAACTTCAGTGTGTAATTCATCCTGCTCTGTTCTGCTTAAAGAGGAGAGATATGCTTATACTTTTCTGAGCAACCTTAGCAACCACCTGGAATATCAGAAAAAATCCCTAGCAACCACTCAGGTCAAAACAGAAACAGTCAATGTCAAATATACATCGGATTGGTTTCTTCTTTAAATTATAAAAAAGTAAAAATATGAATGTTATTATAATGTTATACTAAAACTAAAACAATGGAAAAACCCTTAAGATAACATGTAGGAAGAAAAAAAAAAACATATCTTAAGCATGCAGAGTAACATAAGTGGACTTGGAACGATTAATTGCCACTTTGAACGATTACGTAATTGTGGCATCCATAATTGTAATCACGATTAGAAATTCCATTAATTGTGCACCCCTAACTTGAACTTACATCAGTGTGATTTAAAAACTTCATAAAATGACAGTGAAGTGTAATTTTATTATTTAGTTTGTGTCACATCCCATTAGATTACATGGAGAGGGCGGGGTTTATGACCTGTATTGGGTCCAGCCACCTGGGGGCGATCAAAACATTTTGGCTTAATTTTCGGGAGTTGTCCAGCACACTTGGTCAGAACACCTTAGAGACCAGCTACAGTGGCAATGCAGTAGCAGTGTTAAAAACAACTCCAAACTACCTCAACAGCATAGCAACAAGTTTAAAACACTCAACCACTTAAGCAACACCCCAAAATTTACTCAGAACAACCAGACAAGTATTTAACAATGCCCTTGCAACCACCTACAACAGCATGTTTTCTGAAGATGATGTAAAAGTCATGTTGATGTTTGTGTCCATCAGGTTTGGCTGTGGGTTTGGATCCTCAGGGATATGGGAACCCTGACTTCTGCTGGCTGTCCGTACATGACACCCTCATCTGGAGTTTTGCGGGACCCATCGCTGTAGTGGTGCTAGTAAGTCCATCTACTTATCATTTGTTCTTCATTCTGACTGTTCTCATTCCATTCTCCATACTCAGCTGATTAATTGCCAAAAACAATCTCTTTAACAGGTTAACATCATAATCTTTGTGCTGGCGGCGAAGGCATCGTGTGGCCGTAGGCAACGTTCCTATGAGAAGTCTGGAGTCATGTAAGACATTGTTAATCTGTCCCGTGGGAGCATTTTCCGAGGATTGATTTATGAAATATAGTACTCATTGTGTTTTTTTCTGTGTTCCAGTCCTGCTCTGCGGATGGCCTTTCTGCTACTGTTGCTCATTAGTGCCACCTGGCTGCTGGGTTTAATGGCTGTTAACAGTGATGCCATGACCTTCCACTACCTGTTTGCCATCTTCAGCTGTCTGCAGGTAACAGTTGTACTATTCCTGACCTCAGTTTTTGTTCCATAGTTACTTGCTATGGAAGCCAATGGCTACCAGCAACTGTTTGGTAAACTATCCCTTTAATATTAATAAGTACTATAATACTTAATGTAAATAATACTAAAATTACCATTTCCTGTTTGTTTTTCAGGGCATATTAATTTTTTTCTTCCACATCGTGTTCAATAAAGAGGTGAGGAAAAATCTGAAAAACGTATTCACAGGGAAGAAACCATTAACTGATGAGTCCAACGCCACACGCACCACCCTACTGACGGTAAGTTACTGTAACACCTTTACATTATTAAATATGTATACTATAATTGTCCATCACAGGTCTGGAAACAGCAGTTAGGATCGGTTTAAATGTCAGTTAATCTTGTAGCAAATGAATAAGGAAAGTCATTTAAGTAATTTGCAAGCAATAAGAAGGTAATTTCATGTAATTTGGTATCAAAGGATGAATTTCGCTGTGAAGTGGTCTAGCATTTGGAAATGTATTATTTCGCTTGATTTACAGTACTGTGCTGTTTCTCTGTCCTTAGCGTACACTGAACTGTAATAACACATACATGGAGGATGAGGCACTGTACCGCTTGGCCATCGGCGAGTCAACAGTGTCTCTGGAGAGCACAGTCAGGTCAGCCAAGAGTCACAGCAGCTACCTTACTTACACGCACAGGTAACATGCTACTGCTGGGGCACGGCGCTACGCTCTCATTATGTAACATTTCACTTTCTCTCATCCTACTTGACTTTTCTCAATAATGCAATAGCACTTTAACGACTTTCTTCTTATTCAAATTACTTTTCTCTTTTCATACGCATGTATGCATTGCTTCTGCCTTGCTTTTGCAGTGCTGCGATAATGTACACAAACTCTAAAACACATTCCTGCATGCATTCCCATGAATTTTGTATAAGCATATTTATTGTATACACTGAAGGCAACCTTATGACCTCTGTGCATGCTCTGTTTATAGATTCAGTCCATTAGTAATTTCCAAAGCACTTATCTTTATGTGTAAATAATGGGAATTTGTTGACATGTGATGTCTGCATATCTTGTGAGCACTAATCACCCTGCAGAATGATCTACTAATTAGCTCACAGTGTGACCAGTGTTGTTATTTTTAAACTAAGACTAAAACTATTAGAAATAATTCGGCAATTCTTGCTTAATTAAAATAAAATATACTGAAGAACTTAAAACAAATTAGAAGTAAAGCTAAATTGAAATAATTTAAACAAACAAAAACTAATAAAAATGACAAAATCTCATACATTACTAAAACTTAATGTTAAAAATAAAAGTAATAGATAATTCAAAATATTCAAAAATACTATAATGGTATATAAATAATGCTAAAATAACACTGAGTAGGACTTGGAAATATAGGTTAAAAATGAATTTAAATTAAAAAGTTTCAGCATTTTGATAAGTATTCACTTTCAAACAGCCATTGTTGACAAGTGGATTGAAAATGTTTTGAGTAAAATAACATAGAAAAATATATATATTTAAAAATAATAATAATTTAGTTGCATATTTACTGAAATAAGCAATAGGAAGCATAATATTTAACCTCTTCATTTCATGCTGTAGTATAAAAGTGCATGGTAATAAATAGCAAAATGTACATATATTACATACATCTAGATAGATATTTACATAAGTTTTGCTTAAAAAAAATAAAGTGCATCAAATGCCATTAGTGGACCCAAATGATCATTTTTAGTACACAAATCATTGCGTCACATATTAAATGGATTTTTTGATAGTTAGGAGAAACTGACTGGTAGGAGTTAATTACACTGCTTTAACACTTGACGCTCTTTTTTTTTGTTGTTGTCCTTTTTCTCTATAAAATCTTTTAGTAATCAGATAAATTATATATCATTTGAAAGCTTAGAAGCCCAAGATTCATCCTGTGAAAAGCATTTTGAAATCGGACATTGCATTACCATGGAAATGGTACTTTAAAATCTTATGGCGGTCTCCTCCCCCTTAGTGGGCAGTGTCAAGTGTCATATTACAAAATCCATTACGGTCTTTTAGAATCAAAACTTTTTATAATCTTGGCAACAATCATATCATTGGAAAGGTCTGAGTCTCAGGATTCCATATTTGGTGGTTATTTTGAGATAGACGTAAAATTGACAGAGAATTCTAGAGAAAAATTCATTAAACATAATTCAATTGATGGCTCCCAGTGGCTGTTTGTGGTATGACGCCCTAAATAAAATCTCACAGGAACCTCAATTTTTTTTTTTTCATATCAACTTCAAATTTGGAACATAACTTATTTAGACACAAGGCTTTAATTTTATACCAATTTTAGAGTAAATCCTGTTATGTAAAATATAATAAATCAAATAAAATAAAATTAATATAGCGCCTTTTATTTACAGTACATTTAAACTTCTATAACTTTTTGATACTTTTGCCAAAATATGCTAATTTTCTTCTCTAAAAATAGACCAACCTTAGGTCTATATTCCAAAGTGTTCATAAATTACAACAATTTAAGTTTGGATAGTGCACTGTAATGCCTATTTTAAAAAATGGGGGGTGACAGTTAAAGGGTTAAAAGAGATTTCAAAATATATTAAAATAGAAAACAGCTATTTTAAATTGTATTAATATTTCAACAATTTTACTGTTTCTACTGTAATTTGATCAAATAAATACAGTCTTGCAGAGCATAAGAGACTTCTACTTTTAAAAGATTGTGTAGAATTTAAATATTCATTAACACTAGTTAACTAGATGCTTGTTAGCATGCCTGTTATTAACATATTGGCTATTTATTAGTACATATAAAGCACATATTCTGCATGACCATATTCTACATCCCTAATCCTGCTCAATACCTAAACTTCACAACTACCTTACTAACTATTAATAAGCAGCAAATAAGTAGCTTATTGAAGCAAAAGTCGTAGTTAATGGTTTGTTAATAGTGAGAATTGGACCTTAAAATCAAGTGTGACCAAATATTCAATATATAGGCTAGTCATATTGTCTAATTGGAAGGAATTTTTACACTAAGAGTTTAAATTAAACTTTATTTAAACAATTTTATGAAGCTAAACCTCTAGACAACAAGGTTTTAAGCCAGTCAACATGAACTGATAAGAAGTCAGAATGAGTCATATATGGGTTATTCATTTTTTGTTGCTGTTGTTTTTCACTGGAATCTAATCTCATTGCAACTAGAGGTCATGTGTTTAGCATCTGTCTTGTATATCTCTCATTCTCCTGCTTTCAATCCTGAACAGGGATGAATTGGGTCAGAAACCCAGTGTTTCATCTGGAAACGCTAAAGCCGGACACACTGACATTGACGGCTCACTCTTCCGTAATGGCACTAAAGCAGATGGTAAGAAAAACTTGAAGAACTTTTCCAAGCCAGCACTAATATGTATATTTACTGTTGTCCACATGTAGACAAGCGTAATGTAGTGTGACATCAATATTTGTGAACTGCCAATCCTGTTGATTTCTTAGCTTGTGTATGTCACCTCAAACAATTTGTTGACATAAATTTGTGTGTATTTAGACTCAGATTCGGACAGCGAGCTCTCTGTGGATGAACACAGCAGCTCATACGCCTCCTCTCACTCATCTGACAGCGAGGACGAAGACATGGACATGAAGCCTAAGTGGAATAATGAGAGACAACCACTACACAGCACTCCAAAGGGTACAAGAGAAGGTATTTTTCCTTCAGAATTGCATTCAAATATGGAAATTTGAAACTGATGGATGCATTTACAGGTTATGAAAGTGTCAGTAAACATTAACCCCTTCTTCCATGTCTCAGTGGACACTGTGTCTAATCATGTCAAGCCTTACTGGCCAACTGAAGCCATGACAGCCAGTGACAGTGAAGATCACGGAGGAGCAGAGAGACTGAGAGTGGAGACTAAAGTTAACGTGGAGCTCCATCAGGAAAATAAACTCAATCACACTGGAGAGACCACTCAGGATAAAGACCACCCAACACCCTCCGTCCAAGCCAACAGCAACCACCAGCCTGAACAGAGGAAGGGTGAGAGTGGCAAATAAACATAAATTAATTCATTAAAGTCATTTCAGAGTTAGTTGATTAAGTCCTAATTAGATGTCAATTTTTATCACTTTAAATTTAGTTAATGTTTTAGTATTTTATATATTTCTATATATTTTATTACTTTTTATTTAATAGTTTTAGTTTATTTAGTTTTAGGTATTTTACCACTTAAAGTTCAACTAAAATTAGTAATGTTACCTTGGCAACTAGCTGAAATAAATCTTTTTTTTTTTTTGTAATTTAATATAAACAAACATTTTCTTTAAGATAACATTAATATTTATTAACATCCAGTCAAATTTAGATTTTATGTTGCCTCTGTGTTAAACATTACATATATACTAATATTCCCATGCACTTTCTTTTCATAGGTATTCTAAAGAATAAGATCTCAGATCATCATCCACTCACAGACAAAAACATGAAAAACAAACTTAGGGAGAAGTTATCAGACAACACCCCCCCCACCATCTCATCTAGAGTGCCCTCTATAGCCTCTAATGGTGGGGGCCACAACGTCCTAATCAAGCCCCCTCATCGGCTGGACGGCCCTCCACGAGAGCAGGAGAACGGCATGGCCATGAATCTGAGATCAGGGACTGTTAACGGCGGCAACCAGTCAGACTCTGAGTAAGATGCTTTTCTACACCCCATTTTGCTGCACCCAAACCCTTTCTTTCTTTCTTTCTTTCTTTAAAATAAATATTTTAGCAATATAATTTAGTAATTGATTTTAAAATGCATTAGGGTTGTCCCAACACCAATTTTGCTATATTTGATACTAATATCAGTGAAATTCCACAACTCTCAATACCAGTATGTATGTATAATGCTTAAAAAAAAAATAATAAATAAATTGGGTGAAATGTTTTCAAAAGTGAATAAAGTATTGTAGAGTGCTACTGAAAATAAAATTAAAAAATACACATTTTAAATTGAACTGGCATTTACTTTTGCATGTTTTTGAAACCTGAGCACTCTGATTCTGTTCAGCTCTTTGTGTCTGCTGGAGCATGTGTGCCGAAAACAAAGAATGTCTTCTTTACACCAGTTGTTCATGTGGCATGCGCCTGCTGTACTTGGCCTGTATTCCTGCCCGAACACCCTCCTAACCCGCATGTATCCTCCTTCCTTTTCTCTCCCTTTCTGCTCACTACAGCAGCAGTAATGAAACATCAATCTGACCCAGCAGGAAACCCGAGGAACTTCTGCCCTCGTGAGGAGTCTTGACAGTGGGAGGAAGGTAGAAAGTGAAGGAGGATTACCCAAAGACCCTCCCTATAGGCGCACCATGCTCTCCAGTGTGTCCCTGGGGTCCAGGCTCCATTGGAGAATAGTATTACTGCAGACATCTACCTGTAAAATGAATGATAAGGAAAGAAAAGGGAATGTATGTAAATATGCAAGATGTGGTCAGCGAGGATTTATGGAAACTGTGCCAAACCACTAGACGTGGGACTACAACCCTCCCAGCATGCCGAGCGGCACGCTCTGACTGAGTGGACTTGAAGAGACACATAAGACTTTGTGTAATTTTGTACATTTTAACACTAGTGCTTCTTAAAACTGTGCAAGTGTGCACACCATCACACAAGGCTGGAACTGTGTAGAGATATTTTCTGATCACATAAATCATAGAATGCTGAAATTTTCACCAAGTGCCCGGCTCGGCCCGTCCTCATAGAGGAGATCCGTCTCTTATCTAATACCTTCCTTGTGTAATTACTGTGTAGATATATATTTTTTGTTGTTGTTTTGAAATTGTAATATTTTAAGGCCATTTTGTATATTGAAAAGCGTTTTAATAACATTTAATGCAAGATTATTTTTTATCCAATGTGGTTGAATCAAAAATGTTTTGTACTTGATTCGCAAAGTAAATAATTTGGGCTTCTATGGTGCTGTAGTCTCAAAACACAAGACTAAAAGTCTATTAAAAATACTGTTCAACTTTAACAATATTCAGTGGCGATGTTGAATAACGTTTGAACTGTGAAGAAGAACCCCATAGACTCAAGGAAATGAAAATGAATGTGTTTTATTTAGTAATTAAGTGACAGTTCACGGTTCATATTCCAAAGAAGCTGCAGTGAAAAAGACTCGCAGGTGTTCAAAATCATTTCTTATCACAAAAGACACTGGATTTCTTATGACATAGCTGTATTTATTTTTTATGTTTTGAGACACTGGAAAAAAGTTGAAGCTGTAAAAATAAAAGCTCTCTCTCTTTGTATTTTTGTTGTATAATAGCTTGTCTTTTCTGAGGTGAAGTATAATAGGATGTACTTACATAGTATAATAACATACTAATATATATAAGTTTAGCTATGAAATGTAAAAAGCATTATAAAAATTTATATATGTGTGTGTTTATATATATATATATATATATATATATATATATATATATATATATATAAATATATATATATATATATATATATATAAGTAAACATTAAGTTGTATTACTGGAATACTCTACTGCTGTATATCTTGAGGCTATGGTGTTAGCATAGGCATATTTCACAAATGAACTTATTGTGATTAAAGCAGTCAGTTTGAGCCACGTGTTGTTGATAGTCAAAGTATTATTGCTTAGTATCTAATAAGACGCCATTATATCACATCTAAATGTGTCTTGATACCACAAACCTCTATTACATACTCTTTATGTTAGCATAGCTATAGTTGATATGTTATTTTAAAAGGCAACTTTTTACACAAGAATTCTAAAGAAAATCCCAACAAATTTTTTTTAGCTTACTAACTCCAACTGCGTGTACTATTTAGAAAGGATAATATGCAAACTTCATCAGTAAGTTTGAGTGCCTTGTTTGTGACTTCACGAAGGCTTTCTGCCCTTTACCCTAAGTTCCAGTGTGAAGCTTTTACTGTCACAGGTGGCACAGAGCAAGAATTCATCTTCAGCTGAGCTTGATTATCCTGAGCGCTCTTAACTGCCTTGCTTCAAAGGGCACATGAAATATTAACAACTGAGCTGAACTCATGCTCAGAATGAGAAACTAAGGGGTGGGGGTGTAGTAGTAAAGTATATTCATCGGACACTGATAAACTATATATATATATATATATATATATATAAAATTTAATAAAATAACTTTGCAATACAATTCATTTTATTTAAAGAAAGAAAGAAAGAAAGAAAGAAAGAAAGAAAGAAAGAAAGAAAAAGAAAGAAAAAGAAAAATTATTAGTAATCATGAGTTTCATTCGTGAATGGAATAAATCAGTGTTTTGTATGAAGTGATTAAAGGGATAGTTCACCCAAAAAAAATCAAACAGTTGGTGGTCGCTATTGACTTCCATAGTATTTTTTTTTTCCTACTATGGAAGTCAGTTGCAACCACCAACTGTTTGATTACCAGCAATCTTCAAAATATCTTATTTTATGTTCAACATAAGAAAGCAACTCATACAGGTTTGGAATGACATGAGGGTGAGTAAATGATGACAGAATTTTCATTTTTGGGTGAACTATCCCTTTAAGTGAATGAGTAAGTGACTCACTCATAAAGACTTTTTGCCACTCACTTTTTGCCACCCAATTGTAACCTGCAGAAATAGGGAAGAGGGTACAACACAAAGTTTCATTCCAGTTAAACAGAAAATTACATTGTTTTCCTTAATATTCTTCCCATTTTTCCACATCTCTCATCCTGTCAATGTATCCCTCTTCCTCACCCCCCCAAAAATATTCAAAAATATTTGTACCCTGTCAAATGAGGTATGTATATGGCCTTTTCATACTCCTGTTAAATACTGCTGGATTAACTGAGAATGAAATAAAAATTTTGCCTGTACGCATTCATTGGCTTCTATAAGAAGAAAAAAAATTCAAAGTTTAAAAAATATGCTCTCATGTGAGGTACAGTAAAGAGCCTTCCCAAACTTCCCAAATTGAGAGCAGAAACAGAACTTCCAATTGGAATTCTCTTGTATGTACAAATGCAGACTGATACAAACCGCTCAATCCAAATTGTGAACCAGAAATAACTTTTGCACACTAGCAAATTGCAATTTTTAAAAGAAGCATACCATTCCACTGAAGGGTGAACTTGACCGTCAGCTTCCACATCACTGTCAAAAACTCCACCCTCAAAGGCAGATGCCGATGGCTTTTCTAAAGGGGAGTAGTCTTTCACAATCCACTGGTATGTAATTTTTTTTTTTTTACTATCCAATCACAATCAGCTCTCATCCTACTTTTTTTCTTCTTCTTCTTCTTGAACAATGACTTTCACCTAGTCATATGTAATATTAGAGAAATAAACTGGGTTTAAGTATGAAATGGGCTGTGCATGAAAGAGCATTCTTCTGTTGTCAGGTCTGACAGGGTTGGGGAAGAAATCTAATCTTGGGTGGATAGAGTTACAGCTTACTTTGAGTTGTCAGTCAGCTTGGTGCTGATAAACTTTGCCCCTTCCTGAAGTCTCACATACACAGTGCCATCAGAGACAGAGTGGATGGGAAAATGAAGGCAAAATAGGTGGGAAATGGGCTTTGGGAAGTAGTCTCTGTCCTCACTGGGGTATTTATTCAGAAAGGGTTAAATCTATCTACAAAATGTTTGTTGTCATATAAAACTGTGAGAGTGCATTAACCCCTCCCAGTTCCATTTGTTATTGTTTCATTATCTCTGCTGATCTAAGACAATGCAACGATATCATCGCAGTTTTATTACCCTCATCATCAATATAGTAAATGAGGAGAAGTTGTCACTGTTTCAGTATATTTTAGTAATTAGGTTTTAAGTCAAAAGTCCAGTTAAATGTATTTTTCATTTCTTCTTTCTCCTCTTAATCTGACACATTGAGACTATAAAGAAAATATGTTAGAGAAAAAAAATAACTTTTCAATATGTTACGTCTTTTTGTTAAAGAAAGATAGAAAGAATGCTTGAGTGAGTTTCATTCAAAAAATGAATCCATTTTGAACAAATTGGTTAAGTGAATGAGTCAATGACTTGTATCCACTTAATGATGTTACAAGGGGCCTTTCGCACAGCAGGAACCTTTTTATAGTACCAGAACTAATTAGGGCCTTTCGCACCGCTTTAGTTCCAGAACTTAATGTACAGTACTAAAGTACTGGGACGATTTTGCGCGAACTATTTCCCAGTACCATTTAAAGGGTTGCATTCGCACCGAGAATGTGTACTAGGACATGACGTAAACCGTAACGTTGACATTCCATGTCCATTATTGTGAAACCCACAAGACACAACAAAAACACAGCTCTGATCACAGCGTCCTCCATCCTCCTGTTGTTAACGTTGTTCTTCTTTGTTTCCGTTGTTGAACGCCGCACACAAATGATGTCGCTGTCGACCGGGTTACGTCACTTACTAGTACACACTGAATGCGAATACAACCCTTTAAATGGTACTGGGAAATAGTTCGCGCAAAATCGTCCCAGTACTTTAGTACTGTACATTTAGCTCTGGAATTAAAGCGGTGCGAAAGGCCCTAATGTAACCTGCAGAAATAGTTCCTGAAAAAATATCCCCACCTATGCATAGACTGGCTGGGAAAAGTCCTTATGTCTTTTTTGTACCCTTGAAGGGTGTTGTGGGAAGGGGGTGGCACACATAGTGTCATTCCAGATAAAGAGAATAGATTTATCATCCCATTACTCTATTTATCTTCTTTGTCCAAAAATCTGAACATATTTCTGAAGTTCAAGTATTTGTCTCCTGTCATGTAAGATATGGAAATGTAAACTTTTTTAACTTTTTCACCACAAAAGTTCTGCTAAAAAAATTCAAATGTTCAAACATGTCTTAACTATATGATTTATGTCTTACTAAAATGAAAAATTTAAAATGTACATGTAATATTTAATATTTTTCTTTTCTTTTTGCATGTCAAAAAAATGTCTACTTTTTTTTAACAGAAAGTACGTTTTCTTGTGTAAACCATCTAAATTTTGTACAATTTATTTATTTATTTATTGTGTGTGTGTGTGTGTGTGTGGAAAAAAAATTGGATAGACCTAGATGATTAGCCTGAATTATTGAATAAAGCATATTTTTTTACAATGATAATTGAGAGGCAATGTGTCATGCTTAGGGGTAAGCTGTGCATAACTAATTGTATTTTACTGTAGCTTAGGGTGACTTATGCCCCAGCAGCTGTTATTTCTTGAATAGATCTCACAAAGTAAGTTTTTAAAGCTGATTTATTCTTGCCTAAGGATGACAACCACTTATCTCACTCTCCCCTGCCCCAGCAGCTGTTATTTCTTGAATAGATCTCACACAGGGTGACTTATGCCCCAGCAGCTGTTATTTCTTGAATAGATCTCACAAAGTAAGTTTTTAAGACACAGTCAATCTGAACAGCTTATTACTTAAGAGAGACAGTAAAAAATAGGAGTGACTTTATGCTGAAATACTTAATCATATGATGAACATGCTACTTGAATTGTTATGCTGTTTCACCTCCTTTTAGCGCCATCTACTGGCACATCAGCTACCTAGCTGATATGTTTGATTATCATCTCAGGGTCAGTCAAAATGCTTAATATGTTTAAATTCTATAGAATTCCTGTAGATTTATAGGTCTTTTAGTTGCTGATGTCTAATTTCTTGCCAAGATCCAAAGTTTAAAGTCTTAATCATGTGGTCTTGGGGTGTCTTTGAGACGTAAACATGGTCTCAGCAACTGAAGTCTTGGTCTGGATCTGGGTCGGTCTCTGGCAAGACTGCAGTCTACTTACAGAGACTTAAAGGTGATAACCACTGCTTAGCGCGGTATCTTTTTTAAAGGGTTAAAGATACGTTTTGTAAAGTGTGATAATTAATGGCACAAATGATTTTTTACACAAAGAAACGGTAATTTAGTGTTTAATGAGAATGAAATATGCGATATAAGTCAAAAGACAATCATGAAAATTTAGTGTTTAATGAGAATGAAATATGCGATATAAGTCAAAAGACAATCATGAAACAAAGCATTAAACCAATTATGTGATTAGTTTTTTACGATTGCTTAAGCACAATCAATGCCCAGTTTGTCAAAACACTACACACAATTAACACAACCCTACACCAAAGTAGCACAACACTTCAGATCATTTGCAAAATGGAACACTTTTGTCAAAACTATACACAACTTTATAAAAACAATATTTTGTTACCATACGAAACACACACATTTCATATGACTTTAATATTTTTGAACCAGTTACACACTGCTGTTGCTAACCTAAAACACTAATTCTCAGTGATTAGAGTACTGTAAATGAAGTACACAGAGAAAGTGCAACTATACAATAGTTCATCAAACACTACACAAGACCAATGCTGCAGACTGAGGAAAATATCATTGATTTCTCTCCATATACCCAAATCAGTCAACACGGAGAATCACAACAAAACATGTCCCAGTCATCATGCTACTACAGACAAACGTAAAATACTGTATCCAGTAAAGGTTACAATTACAGTAAATAATAACAACAACAACAAACATAAAAAATAATCTGAAAAAACTGACAATATTGTACAGAAAATACTACAGTAAACATACTATACATTATCTCTTCGCCTAGCTGGATCTTCATCATCTCAAGCAATATCCTCATTAGCAAGACAACGTGGGAAGAACTGTCTTGAATGTCGAATCCATCCTTGCACAGCTGCGGCGTCGAGAGAAAACCTCTTCGATAGGGTTTAGAAACAGAGAGTATGGTGGAAGGTATAGTACTGTCAACTGTGGATGGTGTTGAAACCAGTTCTGGACCAAAGCAGAGCGGTGGAATGACACATTTTCCCAGATGACAGTGTATTGTATCTGGTGCATTTCATTACTTGCTTTGACGATGTGGTGCAATCGGTCCAAAAATGCGTGTTGTAAGGGCCCATTTTGGCATGATGGAGGAGAGAACCCCATGCTGTGAAATGGCAGCGCAAAGGGTGATGTTACCCCCACGTTGACCAGGGACATTCAAAAGAGCTCTCTGGCCAAATATGTCTCTCCCTATTCCTCTTCCTGCACCACTGTCTTTCATTTTTGTTGAAGACAAAAATTCACCTGTTAACTTTTATATAGTGCTTACACCTTGACTGTTGAGTTTATAGTTAAGCACCTAAGTGTCTGCACACCAGATGCTGTGTTTGATCAATAGGTTCATATGTGTAGTATTTTGGAAAGCAGTGTCTTGAAATGGCAAAGAAGTGACATAATGTTAGATTTCTGTGTCTAATGTAGAGAAGTGTGTTTAGTGTTTTGCAAAACAATGTGTGTAGTGTTTTGCAAAAAGTGTGAGACTGAGAATGTCCTTATAGTTGTGAAGATCTGGGCTGAGGTTTTGCTCTTTGAGTGTAAGGTTTCACTAGCTGTGTGTTATTTTAAATTATAGTGTGTAAGCAATCGCAAAAAACTGTAAAATGACAAGAACGTTCCCCAATAAACAATATTTGGCGCCATCTAGCGGAGAAGCAGCTCATTCAGGTATGTTTGACATTTTAATAATAAAGACATTGAATGTTCTTGTTGGGTTGGTAACTTTTTTTTAATAATGTATTGCTTTCCTTTGCATACTGACTAACCAAAAGTTAGTGATTTACCTTTGCTTTGCATACAGTGTAATCTTATCAGTAAAATATGTGAATGTTTAAAATGTGATTATTTACTAAGTGTAGCAGTCAAAGGTCACAAGCCGGACCAAGGAAAAGGGTTTGAGAGTTCTGCTCATGGTCACAGAGAGTAATGCTTGAAAAATGTAAGCATGAGGTTATGAGGTTCTGACATAGAATTTTTATTTATTTATTTATTTTTTTGCTGTTTATACCTATATGTATTATTGAATTTAGAAAATATTTACTACAGCTATTATTGCAAGAATACTAATTAAATACAAATAATGGCGGAACAATGAATAAGATGACAGAAAGAGCTTCATATTTTTCTGTTGATTTAATTAAGTGTGACTTTACAGAATTGTAGAAATTACAGAATGGTGTTTTGGCCTAAACTCCATTTATTTTTAGATACAGAATAAATTTACCTTTAGTGTAGCATATAAAATAAATGGTTAAAATATATAATTTAATTTCCACAAATGTATCTATTTTATTAGACATAATAATAGTAAATTCAGTTTTATGAGATCACATTAATTAAGAGAATACATGAATATTACAAGCACAACTGTGATATAACAATACAACAATCTATATAACAGTATTGCTGTTGCTGTTGTTTTGCAATCAGCCATGATTCATTTATTCCACAAGTGAAAGTGAAAAAAAGAAAGGAGTTACATAACATTAACCCAAACAGCTTTTACTAATCTACTGATATGACTTGAGTCTTCATCTAAAATATAAATACTTTTTAAAGTAAAATTTATTTATTAGTGTAAAATTATATAATGAGGAAAAAATAGTGAACCTTTCAATTATTGACCAATACTCTCTCTATCAAAATAATCACAATGTTAAATACAAACACACATATAACATAGTTTCTATATAGTCAAGCTGCATCCAATATGAATGAAAATAATGATGATGATGATGATGATGATGATGATGATGATGATGATAAGCAAGGCGATAAGAATTAAAAATCAAAGTAACAAACAAATAAACACGGCTATTTATCATTGACACTTTTTAGTACAGTGCTGCGGCCCCTTTAAGAGATCAGCGGACGCGTCTAGGAGATCTGCCAGTCTGCTGTGTGTGAGAGTTCGGTGACATCAAGAAGACACGCAGATCCGTGTTCTCTGGGGGGGACTGACATTAACTCACACATAATCAAGACTCTTGGGACATCGCACAGCTCTTTTCGACAGCAGAGGGGAAGAGCGTGCTGCTGCTCAGGGATCTGGCGTATATTTACAGCAGTTTTCCAGCAGGTGTTACTGAAGGATTTATCACAGACTATCAGCAGGGTTCATGAAACTTTGCTACGATTTGCGAGCTGGGTAAGCGGATCTTTAACGTGTGTCCTTTAATGATATTCAAGAGGGCAACAGGCGATTTGCAGTATGCGTCTACAGGACTGTCATAATTCATAGATGAAATAATTTCTATTCGGAGTGACGATCTTTAAAATGAAACTGTTTATATCACTGACAGTGTCGCACTAAGACCAGAAGATTTAAATAGCTAAGTATGTATACGTCATAATCTAATGTCACATTTAAAATGCGTTCCTGGAACGTGACCGTTATATTCTGTCATTCAGACACGGTGATCTTTGGAACAAAATGTATCATTCTGTAGAGCACAGGACTGAATATATTGTATCCACATCACAACGGCCTAGAGCGGTTACGTGAGAGTTACTGATGTTGCGATGATGAACGCGGGTCGTCGCGTGATTCTGAAAGGAAGTTATTCATTGGTTATTTCTCTATTGATTCTTTGACTGATTCATTGACTCGTTCACTGATCCATTGGTCTGAACTGATCCATCTATCATCGTGTTCCTTCAAGGCATGATCGATTGAATCAGTCGATTTATTGATTTACTGTTTCATTGAATTCACATTGCTCAATGGTTAATTTATCATTGTAAAATCAACTGAATTATTGAAATCAGTTGAATAGTTGATCGATCGATTCACTGGGTGATTAATTAATCTTTTGATTACTGGATCTATGAATTCAATGATTCATTTATCTATTGAGTCACTGAATGATTTATTGTGAAAAAAACTGAATTACTGAAATTGAACAGTTGATCCATGAATTAATTGATCTGTTAAATCGTTGATTAAATAATATTTTGATTAACTGATCCATGGAATAATTGAAATATTTACCTGCTGAGTCACTGATTCATTAACTCATTCTGAAATAAACAGAATCATTTAAATAAATTGAATCATTGATATATTGATTAATTGATCCACAGATTCATTGACTTACCGAGTCACTGGTTCATTTACCCACTGTGAAATCAATTACATTATAAAAATAATGGAATCACTGATCCATCAATTCATTGATCTGTTGTTTAATATATTAATTAATATTTTGATAAATGAATCCATGGATTTAATAGTTAATTGCCCTATTGAGTCAATTACATCATTGTGAAATCAACTGAATCGTTGAAATCCACTGAATCATTGATCCATTGTTTCATTTATTCAGTTGTGTCATTGACAATTAAATTTTGTGATTAATTAATCCATGGATTTATTAATTCATTGACATATTAGTCACTGATTAATTTGTCCATTAGGAAATCAACCAAATAATTGAAATCAGCTGAGTCACTGACCCATCGATTAATTGATCTGATGTTTTATTGATTTATTGAGCCAATGATATACATTTTTTTTTTTATTGGTCCATGATTAATTTATTAATTTGATCACTGATTGATGCAGTCATTTTCAGATTCACTGGTTTCATATTAAACTGTTTTCTCAAGCAATCCATTTCTTTGATTAGTTTGAAGCCAGTATTCCTGCACTGAGAGAGTTTATGTAGGCATCACCTGTAGATTTGAACTCTGAGTATGACTCATGCACAAATAAAGAATTACATTTTGTGCTTTTGTTTATGTAGCATAGATTTGATCTTGAATGAACTGAATTGCATTTCTCTCTCACCGATATGAATGTCCTTGTCATTGTTTGCTGTTGAAAGTCATGGGGTTCCTCCAGTGCTCTCTCTGGTGTTCAGTTAGAAGTGAATCAGAGGGCCTTGGTGGTGGATATTTGTGTGGAGATGTGGACAGTATTGATATCAGTGGGTTATGTGGGCGGACACATTTAGTTCCGCCTTGTGTACTTAACTAGAGACTTTTGCAGCTCTTACAGCATGCATAATCACAATAATGTACAAATATAATTTCATAATAAGCACTGAGAGCTCTCAAGGCAAACCCTGTTTTATAATGTAATTTCAGTGAGAGATGGCAACAATTAAAGGGATACTCCACCCCAAAATGATTTTTTTTGTCATTAATCACTTACCCCCACATCGTTCCAAACCTGTAAACGCTCCGTTCGTCTTCGGAACACAATGTATGATATTTTGGATGAAAACTGGGAGGCCTGTGACTGTCCCATAGACTGCCAAGTAAATAACAGTGTCAAGGTCTATAAAGGGTATGAAAGTCGTCGTCAGAATACTCCATCTGCCATCAGACGTGCAATCTGGGTTATATGAAGCGACGGGAACACTTTTTGTAAGCCAAGGAAACAAAAATAACGACTTTATTCAACAATTCCTTTGTCAACAGTCTCCTCTGTTTCTCTCCATATCATTGTATGCTGCGTATGCTCTTCTGCATCATCCACGCCACAAGGATGCGCTGTTTCTATGTGTATTTAGCTTTGATTTGAAAGAAAAACTTGTGGCGCTGATGATACAGAAGAGCATACGCAGCATACTGTTATTTACTTGGCAGTCTATGGGACAGTCACAGGCCTCCTGGTTTTATCCAAAATATCTTAAAATGTGTCATTAACACTAACAAAGCTTTTAACATTTCCCAACCACATTTTAAAAAGTGATTAATGACAAAATTTTCATTTTAGGGTGGAGTATCCCTTTAAAGCTCATGACCCCGTTGTTTGTTGTCTGCATCTACAATCTATGCCATTATTTTCTGCACATAATACCTTTTTGATCTTACCTGTTTATTTTGCCATTTTAACTTACTAAATTATATGTGGTAGAGCAAATTAAATAGTGACCCTCATGTTCATGTTTCAAACCTTTTTGACTTTCATGCTTCCATGGAAAATATTAATTAATTTATATTTACATTTAGTCAAGTCAAGTCACTTTTATTTCTATAGCACTTTATATACACAGACTGTGTCAATGCAGCTTCACAGAGATAAATAGGAAAATGACAGAATTAATTATGGAAACTCAGCTATGGAGAAGAAATTATCAAGAAATTAGTGTCAAATTAGAAATTAGTGTCATTATTTAGTTCAAATCAGTTCAGATCAATAACAATGTGAAGTTCAATAATTTGAGACAAGTTCAACTCAGCTATAACAAGCAGTACTAAAAATGCAGCAGTGTTCAAATTTGTTCACTCTGATCCAATTCAGTTTAATATCCATGTCGATGTAGGATTCAGCTGCAAAACAGCTCCACAGAAGATTGTGCCTTTCACAGTTTATTCATTTAGCAGTTGTGTTAGCAGATGACTTACAAATTAAAATAACTGGCAATTAATCTGGGTCCATGTGGAATTGTTGGGCCTGTAAACATTTAATTGCACATAGCTTTTTTTTTTTTTTTTTTTTTTTGTAAAATTTAAGCATGACAAAATCTTTTATACTATACAAGTTGTGCAGTAGTTGAAACTATTACATTATGTCAGTTATTGAAGCACTTTCAAAATAGTGACATGCACAAATTGTCTGGGAAATCCACAAATGGCACTCCAGGGATCTCCCCTACAGTATACTTTGGTCAGTGATTCTTGCTCGGGGCAGGAATCACTGCCAGTTGCAATTTGAGATGTTCGACTTGAAGGGGTGTGCATAAGACTGACATGAAACCTTCAAAAACATTAAATAAATGTCATTTGCTCAGATATGTCATCTTTGCATTAAAAATGACATATCAGAGCGAATGAGTGAGTGACATGACTGTCATTTTTTAATGCAAAGATGTCTGTTTGATCTTTGCATTAAAAATGACATATCAGAGCGAATGATGTCATCTTTGCATTAAAAATGACATATCAGAGCGAATGAGTGAGTGACATGTATAAAACATCCTTCATATTCATGACATGGGTCATGTCATGATTATGAAGGTGTCATGTCAGTCTTATGCACACCCCTTCAAGTAAAGTGTAACCAGATGTTCTTTTGGCTTTGGTCTTCAGAACAGAAGAGATTTCTGCTTTAAAAGGTCAGCCCTAGAGACTACTGAGAATATTCATTCACATAGTTTTGTGAAAATCCTGAGGATATGAGCTTGTGTCAGAGAGGTGACTTCTGGGTAAACCGTGATTTAATAACATATTTTAGAGAGAGGGGAGGGGGTTCACATTTAATCAAGAGTCATGGTGTTTAATGAAACCAAAATCTAGATAAATTTAGTGGCTTTCTTTCATCCATTAGTGTGCATATATTTATTGTAACAGCTCCAGTTTGATTATGTAAATCAGCTTATTAGTATTAAGTAAATAAAACATTGCTGAATAAATACATGGTTATTGTTATGTTTATGTAAGGTTTTTAAGTCTGTTAGTTTTATCTTTCCTTTTTTATAATTTTCATAGGCTTTAAATTGGCATCTGTAAATGATTGTATGACACAATGTTTACTTTTTCTTAAAATCATTCATTGGAGTTTTTTTTAATATTTTATATACATTTAACTTTATTAATTTATTAATTGATTAAAATTATAGTCAACATTTTAAGAAAAATGTAGCAGGCTTATTCTTAATAGTACATAAGTTTAACTATTACTATAAATTAGTGATATCTAATATGATTTAATGAAAACAACATTGCTAAGACACTTAGACAATATTTACTTAAACTTTTGTCAGCCGACCAAGTCAAAATGAGCATCAGCCAATGCCAATAGTCTCAAATGAGCCAAAAATTGGCTAATTAAATTGACAGGATGATATATTGTATCAGTCTGTCAGTATTATTGGCTTACTGTAATAAAGCCACTTTGTATCTTCATTATGTGTAAGTGAGATTTCTCCAGCAGGTTTGCAGTGTAACACCTGTGTCCTCTTTAACTATTTGTTCTCATTTTGAAAGTTTTCTGTAAAGAGTTTACTTATTATTGATTTTCCTTAATATTTTTTTGTACTCTGTTGACCTTGCAGGGCTGCCATACATAATGTTAAGGTAAAGCCTAAAGCAGCTGTGTTGAACATGCTAAAGCGGCTGGACAAAATAAGATTCCGTGGTCCAAAGCGAGATGACTTCCTGGATCTACCCGAGTCCCCCACAGGATCGGACACTGAATGTAGTGATGACATGCTGCTGAGACCTCGACCTTCAATACGAGACAATGACGAGCAGAGAGACCCTGTAAGTAAATACAAACACTCTCATGTCATTTACCAACTTTGTTTGTTTCTGTTGAATACAGTACATACAAAGGACTCATTTAAGAGCTTTTAATTGTTTAATAAATGTGTTAAGGTAGGTTTCTTACAAAACCTAGATAGCTGTCTACATAGATAACATTTTATGGCATCATAGGTTTGTGTTCAACAAAATAACAACATTATGCTGCCTTCTAAGGTAATGCTGACTTGGATTTGGACTTGGGGTCTTATTTTAGGCCAGGGGTCTTCAAACTCAGTCCTGGAGGGCCAGTGTTCTGCAAAGTTTAGCTCCAACTTGCCTCAACACACCTGCCTGGAAGTTTCTAGCATGTCTAGTAAGACCTCAATTAGCTTGTTCAGGTGTGTTTAATTAGAGTTGGAGCTAAACTCTGCAGGACACCAGCCCTTCAGGATCAAGTTTGGAGACCCCTGTTGTAGGCCATCAATAGCCGCGTTTCTACTGTCGGGCCAAAAGCGGGTGTGCTACTGTGTGCCAGGGCTAGTTGCATTTCCACTGTCACTTCCGGGGGGCTTGATCGTGCCTCACAATCCAGTGGCTAAATATCACGTTATTGGGGTCACTTCAACCCTCGGGCTACTTTAACACTCGAACAGTGTTAAAGTAGCCCAATTCCACATGAAAACCACAGACTTGACAACACTGGTGCTAGAGGTCTGAGGCTATTAGCCCCACCTGGCCCATTGAAGGCTCGCACTGGCCCGACAGTGGAAAAGCAGCTAAAGTGGCCCAACACTGTACAAATAAAACAGTTTGTCACCTTTATTTATATAGCTCTTTATACAGATTGTGTAAAAGCAGCTTTACAGTGTTAAGCAGGAAAAATGGCTGCTGATAATGCAAGAGGACAACAGAAAACAGTCAGTCATTGTTGATTCGGTGATGTTATCATCTAGCTCAGTTCAGTTTTCCACCACAACTGTCTCACCACAGTGCTATTTCTGTGGTGTATGGTGTTGTTGCCTAGTGTTTTAAATCATTTCCATGGCAGTTAGAATTTTGTGTTAAGGAGGTCACACGCCAGACGAGAGGTGTAGCAGTGTGCTACATCTTTAAAATTGTACACACACCGATAGTGCCACTTAGCATCTGTCCACGACATCCAGCTACACCTGTGGAGGCTGTTCATAAAGAATGCTACTGGCATAGTTTTCCATTAAATTACATTTTTTCCCAAATAATTATTGCACATAATGACTTGTGATTGCATTTTTCACCAAAATGTTTGACTTTGTGTGGCTTGAATTAAGTCCATATGCACAATGTGGAACAGCGTGACACTTTAGGGACAGCTTTAGGGACCATTCAAACAGGATGCATTTTTGTATTGAAAAATGCAGAATGCAAGCAGTGGAATGGAGAAATATAATGCAAGGTTTGAGATGTATTTAATTATTATTATTATTATTTTTTAATGTTTTTAAAATGCTGTGTCATGTGCAAGACATGAAGAAGAAGAAAAAAAATGCAAGGCATGAGCACAGATCAAAACCATCCATTTAGCATGTTTAAATAGAAAAACAATGGAATAATAGTACAGTGGAATACAAAAAATGTGTTCTGTGTGAACGGTCCCTTAGAAGGTAGATGCAGTCCCTTTAAATCAGTTTTCTCTATCTCTTTTAGAGTCTGACCTTTTTATGTCAACTACCTCTTTATTTTCCATAATGTAACAAAGCAGAAAGAGCTTGTTTAATGTTCTGTCTCGTCATTATCTCATTCACCTAGTTAAACTAAGCTGATATTCCTAAGAAATACAGGAAGGCCTCAGACCCTGCAGGCAAATGATGATTTAATGCACTTTACCATCCTGTTAACACCAGACACTGTAGCTTCAGTCTGGTACCTTTTCATTTCACAGATAGTTTATGGAAGAATTATTTTCCGTAATCGTGTTAGAGAGGTTTTCTGAGAGGTTTGTAGTCCTATCTCTGTAATTTGATGTTCTGTTTATTTTGAGGCTTTCCCCTCAATGATGGAGCCTCAGATTAGTCATGGTGTTGCATAAGTGTCTCACAGAAGGGCCAACTTCCTCTCCTTGCATCTTCAACATGAGTGTGTGTTTTTGAAATGTAAGCTGAGAAGTCGAGCACAGGGAGAATATGAAAACTCACACAGAAAGGCCTACTGGATCAACCAAGAGCAGCAGAACTACATAATTACATTTTCAAGAAAAGGGGTTCTGATCCATACAAAACTCATATCTTATATATTGTGGGTGTTATGGTTGGTTAACAGGGTGTTGCTATTTGTTTGGTATGGTCTGAGTTGTTTTTAGCATTTTACAAAGTGATTAATAAATGGTCCAATCCATAGCCAGATTCAAGGCTTGTTGTAACTGAGTTTTTGTCCAAAATAGCCTCTATTGTGTGGTGTCATTATGATTGGAATACTGCTCCTGACTGAGTTTTAGCCTCCCCTATCCAAAACCATAAATATCAAACATGTTTCTTGATCTGGCTGCCTCCGACGGGATACCCACAGCAGTCAATTAAAGCGAGCCACCTTCACCACTGGATGTTGGGTACATTTTTAGCTGAAACTTGGCAGCTGAAACATGTCATGAAAGTATTTGCATAACAGAACGCACACCAGGATATCCAGCTGACAGTGTCGATCATCCTCCATATTTGTTTTTCTTCTGAAGTCATATTTGATTATGCAAGTTTCTGTGAGATCTCATTGCCACTATGAAGTGGTTACTACAGTTGGCAGGTGTGTGGTCTTGCGGTCTGGTTGAAACATCTAGTGTGTGTGTTCGTAGGATCATAATGTTAAAAATAACTTCTCATCCATCAACTTTAACCATTATGTTTTTCGTACTTATTAAAGTATTGAGTCATTAGCTTAACAAACATCAGACTCCATATGCTAACATCAAACTTATAAAACAAGATTATTTCTGCCCATAAAGAGTTTTCTTATTTAAACTTATGATACTTTCAGTATAAGGTACTGCCTTAGAATGCAGATGCCTGTGTATTCATTATGCACCGAGACAACTCACTAAAGTCTAGAATTACATAAACACTTTCTTTTTTCATTCTCCTCTTGGCATGGATCTAGGCCATGAGCAGTATGAAATGAGTAGTATGAGGAGAAGACCAACCTTTGGTGGAAGCTGAGGTCTCTGAGAAAGTTTTTGTGGGAAACAGATTAAATACGACTGCAGAAGACTCTATAATTATTTTTTTTCTTGAAATTTGTAGACACCACCTGTCACACAACAAATTAGTGGAAACAACTTGACATTTTCAAGTCTTTGATATTTTACTATTGTTAACAATGTTGTCTGTTGATGCACCTAATGAAATACCAGCATCAAGCTACTAGACATAACAAAAA
Source organism: Cyprinus carpio (assembly GCF_018340385.1). Classification (NCBI taxonomy): domain Eukaryota; kingdom Metazoa; phylum Chordata; class Actinopteri; order Cypriniformes; family Cyprinidae; genus Cyprinus; species Cyprinus carpio. Next base: position 24,579,204 of record NC_056575.1, on the reverse strand, counting down.
ATTGTGCTGGTAATTACAACAGTAGTGTATTAGCTTTATTTACTGTTGTCACTGGCAAAACTGCGTGGACATCAGATGTTAACAGCCATGGAAGTTTATGAGGCAAGAGTCACATCTTGTTATCCTCTCAAGATGAAATCCTATCAAACTAGCACAAATGGTCACAAATTTGAATCCCAAGTGCACTCACTGATTTAAAGTCTGGATTAAGGGAGTGGCATGGAATTGTGGGAGTCACCTAGTCAATCGAAGTGAAGTGTAAATTGACACATGAATTTCAAAACCTTCCTTACTAAATTCTGTTCCTGATCCGTTAGTTTGAAAACTTCTAAATGTTGACTGGTTCTTGTTTTCCTTCACATTTTAATATGAAAATTTCCCTTATTTTGATTCATTTAGATTTTAAAGATTATTCAGATGATAGGCTAGCATTCTAGTGTCAATTTATATCCAGATGTTCCCAAGGTTCCATGCATCCATGCAATTTTTTTTTTTTAATTATTATTGTCATTTTTAATGGTGTTTCCTTTTCCATTTCTAATTAAATTTTCATCTGATATGACTTATGAAACAATTACTTTGGCTGAAGGAGGAACTAGCCATATCTAGGCACCAGAATAGAGGTTTGAGGGCAGCCTCCTTAGACTTGGGTCAGTAAGAAATCACCTAGGAACCACCCAGAACAACACAAAAACAACATACTGTCACACTTTCTGGTGGGAGATCAAGCACACAACGCAGGAGATGAATAACATACAGTCTTTAATAGTAATCCACAGGAAAACAGACAGGAAATCCAGGAGGAAGGCAAACCAACGACATGTATACATGAACAAACAATAACTGGCAACTGAGAGAACTAAACAAGGAGTATTTATACAAACGTAAGAGAGGAACTAATGATTTAATTAACAGGACACAGGTGAACAGAATAAACTAATCAAAGAACTAAGGAAAACTAGGTCAAGGAAACAAAACTACACAGGAGAACAGGAAATGAAAACAACTAAAGGTCTATGTAAACAGAACTTAACCATGACAGTACTCCCCCCTCCGACCAGGCGCGACCTCGCATCATAACAAAAACAAAGGAGGGGACAAAGTATAGCAGGAAGGAGGGCAGGCAGATGACCAGGGTGGTGATGATTGAGGGAGGAGCCATGGAGGGATCAGGAGGAATCATGGCAGACCAGACGGAGGGAGGAGCCAGGATCGAGGCAGAAGGAACCAGGGTGGACCAGATGGAGGGAGGAGCCAGGATGGAGACAGGAGGGACCAGGGGGTGGACCAGATGGAGGGAGGAGCCAGGATGGAGATAGGAGGGACTTGGAGCAGGAGGAGCCAGGCAGGACTGGTGGACTGATGGGCCCCAACAGCCATTGTGGAGCTGATGGTGGGAGGAGCCATGGTAGAGGAAGGGCTGACCACTCCAGGTGGCCGACTGACAGCAGTGCAACAGGTGGGAGAGGAGCCCAGGATGGAGACAGAGAGCCGTAGAGCCAGGGCAACGGAGGGCCAAGGCGGAGCAGATGGCTCATGAGACCGATACGTAGTCAGGGATCCGAAAGGCCGCGGTAGAGCTGGAGTGACAGAGGACCAAGGTGGAGCTGGAGGGAGGGAGGAGCCCAATGGAGCCGATGGGATGAATCGACAAGGCGCAGCTGGAGGAGTGGAGGGCCCCAACAGAGAGGAGGGAGCTGAGAGCCATGGTGGAGCCGCTGGGTCAACGGGCCGAAGCGGAGCTGGTGGACTGATGGGCCCCAACAGAGAGGAGGGAGCTGAGAGCCATGGTGGAGCCGCTGGGTCAACGGGCCGAAGCGAAGTCTGGGCCTCGGAGGCTGGAGGCAGTAGACAAGAGATACTCCAGCCATGATACTGATGAAAACTGATAGACCCACGGCGAAGCCACACCACTGATAGTGGGTTGAGGGGGAGCAGAGGGGCTGACAGGAGATAGTGGAGCTGATGGCGAAGACTGGTGAAGAGGTGGAGCTTGGGGGAGGGTGGGTGGGAATTTGTGGCTGACAGTGGGTCTTGGAATGGTGTGTGCTGCCCACACACAGCAGATAGCAACTCCCAGCACCGGGAGCGCTAGGTCTGGACGATTAACTGAACAACAGACTTCTACTTCTCAACCACCCAGAGAGTGCAACTGGGCTTTGTTGTGATCCAAGCTCTCATTTTTACAGGGGCACTCTTCTCGAGCTGAGAAGCTTCTTCCTTTAAGAGTTCCCAGGAGCCACTTAGGCTGATGGTTACGGCATTGGCAGAGTGCTGTGCTTTGCCCTCACTCATAAGGCGATGAGAGACTGTCAGCTCTCTTATGTCTGTTCTCACATGCCCAGCTTGTTGTGGGCGACAGGAACTGTAATGGCCTGTATGTTCAGATCATTCCGCTGTGCAGTGCATTAAGTCATAATATATCTATTGAAACGTGCATTCAAGTGAGCGGATAGAGACAGACTCTTGCACAAGTTTGGCCAGGGGGTTGGCTTATGTAGGTGGGTGGGCCTAAATATGTCTACTTTATGGTCAGATAACCCCTGTTAGTCACCTTGATTTTAAGCTACATCAATTTAACATAACCTTGAAGTTACATACTTGATGAGTATTTGGACAGTGACTGTATGGCCTCCTTGTTTTAAGTATACCACTATAACTGCATGACGCCAACATATTTATAGTCTTCCGGCAGAATGTCCTGTCAATAAGAATTTCGAGTGGCACAATAAGGCTGATTCATCCATTACTGCTGTGCTGCTGGGAAATGTTAACGCCTGTTGATGCTTTATTTTTCGTTAATTTAGCCACTGTATTGAATATATGCCTGGGGCTATGTTTGTTTTCTTCTAAAAGAGATGAAAAGTAATCAGATCTAGCCGTTTTTAATGCTTTTCTGTAGGATAGGGTACTTTACCCCCATTCAACACAAAATACCTCTAGTTTTGTTTTCCTCCAGCTGCACTCCATTTCCCAGGCTGCTCTCTTTAGGGTCTGAGTGTGCTCATTATACCATGGTGTCAAACTGTTTTCCTTAATCTTCCTTAGGCGTAAAGGAGCAACCCTATCTAAAATGCTAGAAAAGAGAGAGTCCATAGTTTCTGTTACATCATCAGGTTTTTCTGAACTATTGGATATGCTGAGGAATTGAGATGAATCAGGAAGATTACTTACAAAGCAGTCTTTTGTGGTAGAAGTGATGGTTTTACCATACTTGTAACAAGGAGTAGAATTTACAGTTTTAGCTACATGGAGTTTACACAAGACTAGATAATTATCTGGGATATCATCGCTTTGCTGCAGAATTTCAACACTGTTAACATCAATTCCATGTGACAGTATTAAATCTAGAGTATGATTTCGACTATAAGTAGGACCTGACATGTGTTGTCTAACCCCAAAAGAGCTCAGAATGTCTAGAAATGCTGATCCCAATGCATTTTTATTATTATTAACATGGATAATAAAATCACCAACAATTAAGACTTTATCTGCAGCTAGCACTAACTCAGATAGAAAATCAGCAAATTCTTTAATAAAGTCTGTATGGTGCCCTGGTGGCCTGTATACAGTAGCCAGAACAAACATCACAGGGGATTTATCATTAACACTTGTTTCTTTGGATAATTTTAAATGAAGCACCATTACTTCAAACAAGTTGTACTTGAAGCCTGTCCTCTGAGAAATATTGAAAATATTGTTATAAATTTAAGCAACACCTCCCCCTTTACCTTTTGGAGGTGGCTCATGTTTATAACAGTAGTCTTGTGGGGTAGACTCATTTAAATTAATGTAATCATCTGGTTTTAGGCAGGTTTCTGTTAAACCGAAAAAATCAATTTCATGATAAATAACCAAAACACAAAAAAAAAACACTTACAAATAAATTTACCCTATATACAATAAGAAAATCAATATAATTTGTTTCTGTGTATTATATAATTTTTTTATTTGTTGAACATTAATTAAATTGTTACTCTTAAATTGTTTTAGACTTTTTTGTATTTTCTAGTTCGATGAACAGACACAGTCTCTATAGTGTGATATCTAGGTGAAAGAGTCTCTATGTGCTGAGAATTAACTGACTTCTGTGACGTGAGGCGGCTAGCAGACGGTCGGTTTAGCCAGTCTCCCTGCTTCCTGACCTGGGCCCCAGTTAGTCAAGTGCAAACTCTCAGACTATGTGCCATATTTCTAGAAAGAAGAGCTTGACCACCTCAGGAGGGATGAAGACATCTCTTTTCAACAGGTCATGTCTGACCCAAAAACACGTCCAATTGTCTATGAATCCTATGTTATTCTGCGGGCACTACTTCCATATATTCCATTCCATTCCATCTACAGACATCCAGCAGGGAGGGGACCAGAGCATATTACAGTGTCTGACATCGTACTTGGACAGTATATTGTTACACGTACAGACACTGCTGCCTTTCTGCATGAATAGTCGCTCTCGTGGGTGATTGCTGTTGTACACATATACGGTGTAAAAGCACAGACAAGAATCCGTCATTGTTTTGTTGGTTTCTCCCACACAGGTAGTAATCTTTGCAGAAAAACCTATGCCAGGTGGACTATGAAGCACCTATGCATGTTACTATAGCCTATACGTGTTATTATAGCCTTAACACATGCATTGTCCGTGCAAGAATCATCAGTGTTCAGCATTCGTCTTATACTGTTGCAGACCCCCTGAATTGGCAGTGTTCGACTAAGTCGTGTAAATACTGACTGGGGATTAGCACTAGTGCTACTGCTGCCTTCATGTTCGTCTGCACGGTGTTAACCCCATTATGTTCATGCAGCGGACATCGGTACTGTTGGCACAACCGCCACCATTAATGACACAGCACGGTCAGGCATGCCAACAGTTCCAACATTAAGCAATAGTGTCTGTGTTGCTGCCGCATGCATTATTTGTGATGGTGTGGTGCTTACACTGTGGATGTCACATATCCATATGTAAACATTTGCTTGCCGTCGCCTATCCAATGTGTCCGCTGTGCTGAATGTCTGCTAGACAAGCGCCAACATGAATGCTGGCGGTGAGTGTATGATTAATCCAGGATGCAGGTGGGACTACACTCTGCGATGTGTTTGCAGTAGTCTAATGCTTGTGCAACTTGCTCTTATAGCTGCCATGCCACTGAGCTAATGAGGTCTTCCACTGTGTGAAATAATTTTAGCTGAGGTCAGTGGCTTTTCCTGCAGCCGATCTGGACCTTTGTTATCAACACGGTGGGGTTTTATGAGATCCCCAAAGTGACATCTTCGATGATGCAGTGTCGAGAGACCGACTTAAGAAAGAACATCTCCGGTTACCTACCGTAACCTCGGTTCCCTGAAATTAGGGAATGAGACACTGCGTGCGCTGCCATGTTACATAGCTCAGAGTCTTTGTCAGATGCACACTGCTTCAGACCAAAGATTCTGAGGCAATGGCGTTCAGTACTGCCTTAGAATGCCACTGGACCCCAAACTATTCACCCACAATATAACACAACTTTCGATCAAATTCTAACCCACAAAATTACATAAGTCTTCTATGATTCAATTTCACTTTACCAACTTACATCTTCGATGATGCAGTGTCCCGTTCCCTCCTTTCATGGAAGCGCCATTCACATAGTTTTCCATTAAATTACATTATATTCGTCCCGAATCATTGTTAATGTACATAATGATTTCATATATATATATATATGTATTGATTAGATAATCATGCAGTGTTCTAAAATAGAAGCAAATAAAGTGTGAGAGTACACATACAATATCAATAATCTATGTATGTAATTTTAATGCTATGGCCTTGTGTACTGTAGATATTTAAAGATGGCCATCTTTAAGCATGACTGTTGAAATGAAATGGTAATACTTAACAGTAAGAGTCCATTTGTAATATAAATGAAAGCTGTAGAAGTATTGTCCCTAGTGTGTTCATTTCAACATTTACTATTATTAATAGGCTACATTTTTAAATTTTAAAGTTTCTTTTTTTTAACATTAGTAAACTATGAAATAACTTTAATGATAAATATAATAATTAATATGTTTAATTATTTACAAAGTTCAGTACTGCTACTGCTTTTTTACAAATAGTCAAGCACTGTTTTAGTTTTCGTTTAGTATCCATTTTAAAAACTATCGGTTGATTAATCAGTATCGACCAGTGTGGTCCAACTTAGCTATCGGTATCGGTAAAATCCACTATCAGTCGACCTCTACACAGTATTTAGATTCAAGGGTATGTAAACTTTTGTACATGATAATTTTTATAAATTCAGTTATTATTTTTTTCTTGTAGAGTAAATATAAACTTCTGTTATGTGAAATAGCTTATTCAGGACAGTACCAAATAAAAATAGCATGCAATTTTCATGATACCTCTTATTTTGTTAACATTATGAACATATTTGCATATGTAAACTTGTGAGCACAACTGTAGGTGTCTTTCCACAGAATGTTTAATGCTGCTCAGAGGTGGCATAAATGCATTTAAACAGCAATTACAACTGTATATTTTGATACTAGGGGCTAAGGTGGGTGGGTTTATGCAGCATTGTGTCTTTACACTGAATTTTGAGAAGGCACATAGCAGCCTTAACTTGGCTGTGTAAAGAAACTAGTTTAAAATTTAGTTTTCTCAATTTTATGCTGCTGTGTTGCAATTGCATCTACAGTATGATACCTAAAAAGCTTTGTCTTGTCCATATGGCTCAAAAAAAAAAAAAAAAAAAAAAAAAATCTGTATAATTCAAAATGATGTGGTGATGTGTGAATGGTTTCCACAGAACTTGAGCTTCTTCCAACATAATTGTGCTTTGGCAATAAAACATTTTGAAGAGTTAAAAATGTATATACTTCTGCGATGGCTTTCGGGAAGTGTGTAACCTCACTTTCTGCACACGCTGAAAGGCTGACCAGTCTTGCCACTCCATTTGCATGTGTTTGCATTCGTAATTTCCTGCATCACGGGCAGCTTTAGTGTTAAATGCGACAGCCTGCTAACAGAGATTGCGACCAGTGGTGCCGTCATGTTTAGACAGCAGTGAGGAGTGAGTCATCGCTCACATGCTGATCCAAATAGCTCTGTTGCACACATACCAACACAGACACACATGGAGCCAACATAACTCTTGTCTGATAGTGTATCTCAGATAAGCACTTGTATATCCATGTAGTTTAGACTGTGTCATTGCAGCCCTATTTACGTTTTCATTCATGCAGTTATGAGTCCCTGAAGGCCAGGGGTAATGAGATCAGTTTTTCACACAAGCAGGGGTTTGATTGACTCTGAATATCCCTTTTATGAGATCCAGGTACCTACGGTCTCTCTGCTGGAAACTGCCTCTGCCTCTACTGATGACCCTTCTGGCATCATCTGTTTCAGGACACTTTGTTTTGTGTCACAGAGGTGCAAGATGCAGATTACAATAACTAGTAGGGATAGAAATCAAGAACATATACTGTACTTTTTAAATTGTATGTGAATCAGAAGACATGTATACAGTGGTAAACTGGAGTATGCCACTTTGGTGTCACATGTTGTCATCACATTGACTATGATTACACATACATCGATATTCCAATATGATTCAGAATTCGTCCGTACTCTAATTAGTACTGATTCATAGGTAACACCTTACAATAAGGTTCCATTAGTTAATGCATTAAGTAAGGAATTGACGATGGGCTGTTGAGTTATTAGAAAATAAAGCACACCCAAGGTGGTGATGCGGCCGTTATACCTTGTGTGTGCATTATTTACTAATAACCACTTATAGTACGGTTTCCACACCATAAGATATTGTTCAGATTATATGTATTTCAAGACATTCATCAGGTTTTTGTCCTTAAAATGCTCTTGTTCAGAAGGATTTTTCTAACTCATCTCATCCTACACTCGTTGCTAATTCTAACATTTAATTTTAGACCTATTAACAGAGGCTTGAGCCATTGATAGTAATGCAGTTATCAGAGAGAGAAAAAGAGAGGGAGAAAGATTAAACGTGTGTGAATTACCTGAGTCTGTGCATCTCTCAATAGTGTTTGGCAGTAGCATCTCTACTAATAGCGAAACTGTACGTTCAACTACAAAAAGTCGCTAAACTATTTAACTATTGGCACGTGTATGTTTGGTTCTTTTGCTTTTGGAAGCACTGAAATCATTTGGTGAAGTGATGATGGACATGTAATGCGGTCAAGACTTGCCTGGAGCTACTTTAGCCATGCATTTGCCTCAAAATAATTGCACACCTTAGAATGTTCATCAACCTTTCAGATTCAAGCATTCAACAGCCCTGTAGTATAATTAAAATGAACTAACAATGAGCAATATTTGCTACAGTATTTATTAATCTTTGTTAATATTAGTTATTAAAAATAAAACAGGTCCATTAAATAATATTAACAGATAACTTTTTTTATTTTAATAATGTATTAGTAAATGATAAAATTAACATTAACTATAATTAATAAATGCTTTGGAATTATTTTTAATTGTTAGTTTATGTTAATGAATGTAGTTAACTAATGTTAAAAAATGGTTTAAGACAGTATTCTGATTCCTAACTGATTGCTAATATCAAAATAGTTTTGAAAATTCTACAAATATAGTATAGTTTTTTGTCTAGTAGTAACTGGTAGATGTGGCAAATATTTTAGAATAATCAGTGACTTTTTTTGTTGAGACTTTTGGATGTTTCCTTGCCTGCTGCTTGATAAGACAGCTCAAGATAGTCACTAGTGAAGGACATGTGACTGGCTGCATTATTATGTTATTATGTATGATGGTTTATGAGTTCCTGCGGATCCAGGGTGATTGGTCACATGACATTTATGGCACAATTGATTGGCTCATAAAAACCTGTAGCCCAGAACTAAGCACCCATGACCAAATCCCTCTGAGTTTTAGCTACTTTGTTGCTTAAATGCTTATTTTTTCGCTATGTTGTGCTCTACTGGGTTTCTCTCATCCCCTTAATTTCACTCTATTTTTCTCTTCCATGTGCATCCCTAATTTGCCATCACATTTTCCAATTTTCTATTTCCCCTACTGTTGCTTTTGTGTTTATGTATGTGTCTCATCGGCTTGTATATAATCCTGCTGCAAATTGCGTGAAGCAAGCATTTTACTGTCAGAGGTTTAATGCAGTGACACCAAACGTGCATATTTGTGTGTGTGTGTGTGTGTGTGTGTGTGTGTGTGTGTGTGTGTGTGTGTGTGTCAGAGAAGAGAGCATGCCTGCACTGTCAGTTGCATTGGCCTCTTAAAGAGACACCTCCGCTTTTCTGCTGTCTCTCTCTGCAGTGCCGCCCTCTCTCCTAATCTCTCACTCACCTACTTTCTCTGTCTCTCTCTCTCTCATTGCGGTTCATCTTTATGCAGATCTTGTGTTCTTTCAGCCTGCATGTCTGTGTGTGTGTGTGTGTGTGGTGGGATGGACTCAGAGCAGATTCATGTCATGCTATCAGTGAGTCAGAATATTAGAGTCTACGTTTGCCATTGAGACCGGCCTCCAGTTTGAGGCTTATCTAACTAAAACAGGAGGAAGACATCAAAGAGTGGACTGGTATTCTGGAAGTCACATATCGGAGAGACTAGTTTGTGTGTGGTTTGTTTCAGATTCATGCCTGTCAATAACACTGTTTATTTTTTTCTAGGCTAGTTTGGGGACTTTGTCTGTCATGCAAGACCTGAGGAGCGAATCGGAACGTCTCAACGAGGTCAAGGGTCATTTGGAAATTGCCTTACTGGAGAAACACTTCCTACGTGAGTACTGGAAAGCTTTTTTCTGTGCATGTAATATATGTATGATATATATAGATTATAAAGCTGAACAAAAGTTGGGATGCCCTTTATATATATGCACAGTGTTTCATTCATACCTACAGGTTATACAGTAGTAAGACTGGGTTCAGCATGGGTTGTATACCATAACAAAAATTTACCACGATATGATATCATCCTTTTCAGTACCTGACCCAGTGTGCTGCACGAATGTGAATGAGAAGTTAGCACTGTAGCTTACTTCCACTGTTTATTTTAATTTGTATGATTTATGAAGCCTTTTCTATATGACCATTATTCTAAAAAATACTTTTGGCTAGGGGCTTGAAATTAAAAATGGCTTGTGGCAAAAATGCAGCTGGAAATTAAAAAAAGAAAAAAAAATGCACTTGATATTTAACATTTTGTAGAGAAAATGCCACCATTCCGAATTCCTTAAGTTTGGTTTTAGAACTATCGCAAACCAAGGTGGAGACAGAGAGTTAGGTATAAGATGAAGTATTAACAGAATGGATTGGTAATGAAACTGGAGAATATAAAGTCACTGAGGGAGAATGCACAGAGTTTAGGTACTTGTATAGAGGGGAGACAACAAAGGGGAAATCACAGGAGGAAGGTCGGGATATCTGAGGGCAGAGAAAACACAAGTTAGTGGAGAGGAGTCTGGGAACTGTTCCGTAGAGTGAACGGTAGACCGGACGCCGGAGTACTGGCGTGATGAGGGCTTTGTAGTGGAGTGATTGCTGGGTTCAGTTGCAGGTGATCAGTCCTCTGGTGATTGGGATCGGGAGTGATTGGGACCAGGTGCAGGTGATGATTGAGGTGGCGGTGACGGTGAATCCCTGACACTACCCCCTCCTCCAGGGGCGGCTCCTGACACCCTGATGCGACGACGAGGGCGACCTCAGCCTCTGGGTGCGGGACGATTTGGATGGACTCGATGGAATTCCTCCAGCAGCATGGGATCCAGGATGTCATCCCGGGCCACCCAGGAACGCTCCTCTGGTCCATACCCCTCCCAGTCGACAAGGTATTCAAGCCGGGCACCCCGTTGCCTTGATTCCAGGATGTCTTTGACATGGTATACGGAGGGCTGATCGACGATCTCCGGAGGAGGTGGTTCCTGTGGTTCTGGGGTGTCTGGAGTGGCAGGAGAGAAGGGTTTTAGTAGTGACACATGGAAAGTGGAGTGAATTCGGTACCTGGCGGGTAGGTGTAGCCTGTAGGTGACTTCGTTGATCTGCCTCTTGACCGTGAACGGACCAATGTAGCGGGGACTCAGAGACGGAGACGCAGATCCCGATATGCATGATAGGGCATCAGCCTTGCAATTCCGTTTTCCAGGGCGGTAGGTGATTTGGAAATTGAAGCGGGTGAAGAATAGGGCCCAGTGGGCCTGCCAGGGATGAAGTTTTTTGGCATCACGGAAGGTATTGGTGGTTCTTATGATCAGTGATAACTGTGAATGGGTGTTTAGCTCCCTCCAGCCAATGCTGCCATTCCTCCAGAGCGAGCTTGATGGCCAACAACTCCCGGTTCCCGATGTCGTAGTTCTGCTCTGCTGGGGTCAGTTTCTTGAAAAGTAGGCGCAAGGTTGGAGGCGTGGAGGCTCACCGAACTACTTCAACAACATGGCTCCCACTCCGGTGGTGGAGGCGTCCACTTCTACCACAAATGGGGCCTCAGGATCCGGGTGGTGAACGATGGGATCCATGCTAAAGGCCTTCTTGAGTGCCTGGAAGGCTTCGTGGGCGTTGGAACTCCAGCACAGGGACATGGGCTTTCCTCGAAGTAAGGAGGTTTATGGAGCCGTATGCTGACTGAAACCCTGAATGAAACCTCGGTAGAAATGAGCAAATCCTAAGAACCTCTGGAGCTCCTTTATCGACTGAGGAACGGGCCACTTAGTAATGGCAGTTAACTTCCCCTGGTCCATCTGGATACCTTCTGGGCTGATGTTGTAGCCGAGGAACTGTACCGTGGAGCGGTGGAACTCACATTTCTCCAGCTTAAGGAACAGATGGTGTTGTCTGAGCTTTTGCAGAACTTGCTTCACGTGGTGGCGATGGTCGGCCAGGTTCCGGGAATAGATGAGGATATCATCGATGTATAGTATCACTGACTTGTGAAGGAATTCCAGGAACACCTCGTACATGAATCCTTGGAATACTGAGGGGGCGTTGGCAAGACCATACGGCATAACGCAGTACTCGTAGTGCCCGGAAGGGGTAGTGAAGGTCGTCTTCCACTCGTCACCTTCTTGGATGCGAACGAGGTTATAGGCGCTCCGCAGGTCCAGCTTGGAGAAGATGTGGGCTCCACGGAGTTCCTCAAGTTCGGTAGGGACCAGGGGAAGTCGATATGGGAGTTTGATCATCTGGGAGTTCAGAGCTATGTAGTCTATGCAGGGCCGCAAGCCCCCGTCCTTCTTGCCCACAAAGAAGAAGCTTAAGGCAGCAGGTGAGCTGGATGGCCGGATGAATCCCTGATTAAGAGCCTTCTGGATGTATTCCTCCATAGCCTTGCGCTCCGGGATGGACAACGCGTACATTCTACCCTTGGGGAGTTTCGCTTCAGGCAGCAGGTCGATGGCACAGTCCCATGGCCGATGAGGTGGTAAATGGGTGGCTGCCTGCTTGCTGAATACATCCTGGAACGCCACATAATCAGATGGGATCGTCGGAGCCACACTCGGCTCAGGACTCTCTATGAGCGTGGAAGCAACCTGACAGACCGGTGACTGGAGTGGCGGACGTGGAAGGGCAGTGAGACAGTGTTGGTGGCAGAACTGGCTCCAGCGAATAATCTCACTTGAATCCCATCTGATCTTTGGAGAATGTTGAATGAGCCAGTGGCGTCCCAGGATGATATCCACGGTCGGTCCCTCCAGTACCAGGAAGTAAATTTCTTCTTCATGGAAGAGCCCGACTTTGAGGATTATAGGAGCTGCCTGAAACCTCACCTGCCCACATCCTAACAGTTTTCCACGAATAGTCTCCACTCGAAGCTCCTGGGCATGTCGACAGAAAGGCAACTGGAGACGACTTAGGAGGCTGTGCGAGATGAAGAGGAGCCAGAGTCGACCAGGGCTGAAACAACAACAGAGCAGGCTGGGGTGAATAGTTGGAATGACATGGTGGGAAACGTGGAAATCACTGGGTCATACTGAATGGTACTCACTGTAGGAAGTGGGGGCTTGACAGGGCAGGTTCGGATGACATGGTCTGGTGCGGCACAATAGAGGCAGAGTCCAGCCGCGAGCCTGTGATTGCATTCATCTGAAGATAATTGAGTAGAATCCACTTGCATGGGCTCAGGTACTGGAGGGCTGCTGGCGGGAGAGCCAGACTGGTGAGCGGCTTCGGCGATGTGGCAGGCGGCTAGGTGTTGTGAAATGCGGTTGGCTTTCAACATGAAGCTCTCCAGTCCAATGGAATCCTCATAAATCTCCATTTGAGCATGGATGTGGGTATTTAGTCCTTGACGATGTGAAGGCAGAGAAAACACAAGTTTGTGGAGAGGAGTCTGGCAACTGTTCCGTAGAGTGAACGGTAGACCGGATGCCGGAGTACTGGCGTGATGAGGGCTTTATAGTGGAGAGTGATTGCTGGGTGCAGGTGATCAGTACTCCGGTGATTGGGATCGGGAGTGATTGGGACCAGGTGCAGGTGATGATTGAGGTGGCGGTGACGGTGAATCCCTGACAATTACGCTTGATATATTTCATAATATTTTATTCTAGGGCTGTCTCTTTGAACAGAAGGATTTGTTCAGAATTTCATTTAATGAATTCAGTAGAGCTTTTGTCATAAATTGATGAGATTTTCATGAAAGAAAAATACCTTTATAAAAATGTCCCTGAAAATCAGTTCCAGAGGTCAAATATTTAATATAAACATCTTTTTATTACATCAGTCTGGATTCTTATTGGATGAGCCACATTTATAACTGAGTTTTGAAGAAGTTTTGAACACTCTGGTTTGTTCTTGTATGTCTCTTCTTTGAGTTTTCATGTAGGTAAAGTATGTTAGTCTTTAGTTTTGTGAATGGCTGCAATACTTTTTTAACTATTCTAGATATATGTATCATTATACATCATGGTGTGTTGAAGGTTTACTGTGGTGACAAACTTTTAGCAGATAAATTGTAACCTCTGTATCATAACAGTGGGGCTGTGTTAATGTGGTCATTTTACCACATGGCTTGTTTACACTAAAAAAGTTGTGCCACATTTATTGGTGCAAACAAATGACAAATGTTACCTAATTCTGGACTGAATCGCCTGATCACCCTGAGTATGTGGATGTGTGAGAGAAAAATAACTTTTGGTACTTGTGTATGGATGTTGTTGAACGTTTGCAATCTTTTTATGTGACAGAATGTTAGTTTTATGATAGTAAAACTTAAAACACCTACACTCTGGGGACAAAATGTTCTTGCTGCAGTTCCCATGAGAAAAACTGCTTCATAATGGAACTAAATAATGTCTATTAAAGGGATAATTCAGCCAAAAATGTAGTTTGTCATTTGCTCTGACTTTGTTCTGGTGAAAAAATTTAAACTGAAGCATTTTAAGCTTGAAAAGAGAGATGTAAAAGCAGGAAAAAAAAATCAAAAATAAATAAATAAATAAGTCATCCACACGACTCTGTATATCAAGCCTTCTGAAATCTTCATTGTGAGGAACAAACCAAATTGAACTTATTCAATGATACTCCTCCTGTCTAGTGAACTGCTGCTCACTAAATGAAATCAAAATCAAGATGATTCTGAAAACGTAATCTATTTTGTGAACTGGATCAACTGATTCACCGAAAAGATCTGACTGAATGAATCATTCACAAGTGCACACTCAAAATGTGTACCTTAAATATATATATATATATATATACATACACTGTATATACGGTATATACTGGTGGTTGCCAGTAATTTACCTTAAACAAATATGGTAGCAACATTTTTTAAAAACATTTTTAAACATGTTTTGCAGACTTAAATCCACATATTTTAATAATTGATTTAATGTTAATATAACATCCTACTGAAGTACTAATATATGTTTTGTACCATTGTAATACTCTGATAACCACCAAAAACTGAAAATAACAAGAAAGTCATGATGGGTCAAAGCTCATCACAAGTAGCTTTTCCACAAGCTGAGAAGGTAAACACTAATATATGGAAGGTGCACAGTGTCATTCACACAAATATTAAACACCATCATGATAACACACATGATATTGAAATCATGCAATAAACATTAATTTAACATTAGATGCAAGATAAAATCCTAATGTACACAACTGACAAGAAAAAAACTAAGAAGAAACATAGTTCATGTTCACATATCAATGAAAAAAAAAATCAAATGTGAAGTGTCATGCAGGGAATTCTGGAAATGTCAATTGCCAGTTTTTCACTGTAAATTATACAATGGCTTGTTCTTTTTCACATCCAAAAACTGTAATTATAAAAGTATTTTACATTTTATTTTATATTTTTACTTAAATGTAATTACAGTTATTCACTGTATATAGTACGGAAAGGTACTGTTAACCAGTTAACATGTTTTTTCTGTAGAAATTTACAGTCTTTTACTGTTAAAATCACAAAAATGTTTTAGTGTAAGGGTATATACAATATAATTAGCTCAGTATAAAAACAATAGTTAATAGGCAGCCTATTGTGTACATGACTGCTACAGTAAACATCAGTAAGCCTAAGCGTGTCACTGTCAGCATCATTGTGTACATGACTGCTACAGTAAACATCAGAATGACATATGAACAGCAACTGAAGGTCATTAGTGAATGACATAGTCACAATCAAATGTTATATAAGCCTAAGCGTGTCACTGTCAGCAGACTCCCACACACAGGCGAACCCATACATGAGCTCTACTGAGGGAGTGAGACAGCACACACAAGCTACAGGAAAATGAATGGGGAGAGAGATATAAAATATGAAGCAGGAAAGGGATTACGGAGTGAAGCAGCTGGAGCATCGGGAGAAGCAGTGTTATAGTCATGTCTGTAAGCTCTGATGTGTATCCTTCCAGAGATGTAGCACATATATGTGAATGGGAGAAATTTTAACACTAGAAATTACAGCGCTGTAGTATTACCTCACTAAAAAGAGCCAATCGCTGTTAAGATCAAATTTAGAGTTTGTTTGCTCTTGAATACACATGAGATTAGCTGGACCAGATCATAGTTTTTATGTGATTTGTGCTAAAGATATAAGAGCTGTATTTATTTGACTAGAACATTCACAAAATGAAAGGAACTTACATCATTTCAGTTCATGCATTCCCTGGGAACTCAAACCATGACATTGGCAGTGCCCTTCTGGACTGCTTGAGCTACAGGATGTAATAATATACCTGACAATGACAGTAGGCTTTCTGAAGTAAGACTTGGCATGATGTGTCTTAAGCCATCATTTTTTGATTGAACCCAAGTTTGCATTGAATTGAACATGAATGAGATTTGAGCGCTGCTGAGGACAAGATTTTCTTAAATATTGGACTGTTCATCACACAAAGCTATCGCTTCTTAAAATGTAGAATCCTATGGCCTGCTTTTACTATGCTTTTATTGTGCTTTTCTGTCATTTCTGGACTTTGATAGTGCAAATCACTTTTTTTTTCCCTTAGGAAATTCTTCTATTATGTTTCATGGACAAGAAAATCATGGGTTTCCTTTCCTCTTGTCCTTCTCCTCCTGTTCATTCAACTAAGTACATTTATATTTTACATTGATGCATTTTACTATCCAAAGTGACTTGCATTCAGTTGAATCCATCTTGCTGTTGCTAGCATCATGATCTATCAGTTAGGCTCACGATGTTATTGATGGGAGTGTGTGTGGAACAGATGCTGAGTTTGACACTCTGCTGACATCAATTCCCACCTATGACTGAGAGTCTATTTTAAGAGTGTGTGTTTATCCCGTGTGTTCCCGTCTTATGTCTCTGACCCATTTAACACTGCATTACAGTCATTGCAGAGTAGTTTTGCTGACATCACAGACATTTCCTGTTACACTTTTGTCTTAATTTTTCTAGAACTTAGAAATATACACAATACATTTAAGTTTAAATATGCATTGTTTAACTTGATAGTTAATAATTTCAATTGTGAATTTCCTTTTTTTCCTTTTTTTATTTTTGGAGGGGGATTATGGCTTTGATAAGTGACCTACAAAAAGGTAGATTCAATGTATTGTCAGACTTTTGAACCTCACTTTATATATAATGGTTTTCTGATGTGATTTATAGACATGATTGATTCATGGCAGCATGTGTGTGTCTGTTGCAGTGTCATAGTTATATGTCAGTTAGGGTTAAGTAATGAGATTAAGAGATGAAAAGTTCATTGCCTTCTCTCTGGCAGCACACACTGAAAACCCACAAAACCCACACATGATAATACTGATTCAACCATATAAATTGGACATATTTCAGTTTAAGCTGTATTATGTGAAAATGGACTACATTTAAGCTGAGTGCTAAGCTTCAGAGTTGAAATGTTTATCAGAACTGCACATTGTTTAGGTTTCTATTTTTCCATCAAAGTGCATGGAAGCTCAATTGTCTGGGACACAAAAGAAAATCCAAAGATATATTTGAGGCCTGGGTTTTGAAAACTACTCTTCACAATATTCATAACATAAGTGGGAATAAGTGTTACATAACAGTTCCTAATGAATACACATTAGATCTGAGGATTCCTTTTCCTGCATTATTTACTCTCAATCTCCCAGCTTAACAGCAGACTGCTCTAAATGAGCTATTCTCTTTACTATTATTTATATCCCATGTTTTCTGTCTCATATTTCCCTTTCCTCCCTCCGCACAGTAGACATCATGTTTTGTTAGGTTTCCAGAAAGAAACTAGAACAGGCGATAAACATCATTTATAGTTTTTGCCAAAATTGTTTAATGTGTAGTTTAAATCACAATCACAAACAAATTTTGTTTTAAATAAAATAAGGCCAACCACATATCAGTAGTGATAAACACGTAATTTGTTTTGCATTATTTGTGCTGCAGACATTGTTGATGAAAATTGTACAATTACTTTTCTAAGCAGTCAGACTTACAGTTTTCAACTTGCAGACAATAAAATGGACTAACCTGAAAGAGAGACCCAAGTCACATGTAGATTTCATAATATGAATAATCCCTAGCAACCACTTAGAACCTCCTAGTAACCACATAATAATGCACTAGCAACATTTCAGAACACCTTAACAACCACATTCCAAAACCTGTCAATAGCCGAATATGTTAGTATAGTCATGGGTGCTAGTTTTGTATGGGCAAACACCTCACACATTTCTTTAGTAATGTAAAAACTGTAATGTAAAATAAAGCATCATTTGTTGCTTGTCAGATTTGTCTCTTCATTGTGGCCTTGACTTATAATTAGTATGACAGTGGTGCCGCTGGCAGGAACTGTGACAGCCTGTAAAATATCAGCTGAAGAGCGGGACAGAATTAGGCCAGTGAGTGGGCCAACATTGATCCAGAGCTCTTTACACAGAAGAGAATAAAATAGCAGAAAGAGAAATGGATGTTAAAAGGGAATAATATATGAAAATGACTTTCATTATACCTCTAAAAACTCTAGTCTTGGTAATTTGCCCCCCTGGAAGCACCCCACACATTATAATGATAAATGCCAGCAGAAGTCTGGTGATTCAGATGGCCTCATCCTGCTGGGGTTTGCTGCTATATACAGAAACAATGTGCCAATGTCATTTCCCTCAGTACTCCTCCAATTGTGTTCCTCCTAAACTCTGAGAGACTGTCTCTTATTTACTACACCCACACCCTCTACCTCTCCTCCACTTTCTCTTCTTTTCAGGCAGGTTACTATGCGACAGAGGCATTCAGTTAGGGGTTTATTGTTGCTCTGAAAGGCTGCCGCTGACTCAGAGAGAGAAAGCTTATGTTTCCTCTCAGAGGAACGAGATGTTCACTGCTGTGAAAGGCAGCACACATCACAGTACAACAATAAGCCAACCATGTCTCAACCCAAGGCTTGCAAAACCAAGAACAGTGTCTCAAAGATCTCACCATGAATAATTAAAGATGATGGCGGAATAGTTCATTTAATCGTTTATCATAGTTTACTAGAATATTGTTGCTTTGGCATTAAGAATTTCACTTAATAATGATCTCATCAACCTTAAAAATGGATAATGTCTCAATAACAATCTCTAAAACAACGTCTTCAAGTGACTGCCTAGACTCCCTAGTACCCAGACTCAAAACAATGCCAAACTCCTAAAAGACCTAAACTAATATCTAATACTCCCCACAGCCTCTTAAGGCCCAAAGCCACTTCCGTACCAGAACTCCTCAGACTGAGACCAATTTGAGACTCCCAAAGACTCAAACTATTACCAAAACTCCCTAAAAACCTAGACTAATACCAGATTCTTTACGACCCAAACCAGTACCAGGCCCCTCAAGGCCCAGAGCCACTCTAGTACCAGACCCCCTAAGACTTAGCCTATTTCAGACTCTCAAAAACTCTAAAGGCAGCTAAAATCCAGACTAATATCAGTCCCACTAAGATCCAGATGAATTCCAGGCTTCCCTAAAGCCCAGTGCCACAACAATAACAGGACCTCCCGCAAGACTCAGACAATGGCAGATCAATAACTGTTTGCCTAAGACCGAGGCCAATACTGGACCTCCAAACATCAGACTTAGACCAATACCACACCCCATTAGACTAGGTCCCAAACTAATACCAAACAGCCCAGGAGCCAGGCAAAAAGAAAAACCCCTAAGTGCCAAGACCCAACACCATAATTCAAACCCAAAAATACAAGACCTGTTGATCCAACACCGGTAGTAAAAAAGAGAGAAAATGCTGATGTTTAAAACACATGGAAACTTTGTAAGGTGGCTCAGTTGCCCTTCTGATCTCAGATCCAAACCAAAAAAATTTAATTAAATAAAATCATCATAGATGGACCAAGACAACAATATTTGATCTTTGTTTAATAAAATAATGTAGCACAAAAATAAAGCAATGGTCATCTAATGCTAGCTTTTGTTAATATTAACGTAGAAAAATGATGATTGATATGGTTATTGGTACTTGGTTAAAAAAATTGGAACTGGATCTTCTGCCCCTCTGAGGTACAATTGTAAAACAATATCAAAGTTAAATTGATACTCTTTCCTATTATAAAATACTCACTAATTCATCAACACCTGTCACAGTCATGGACTTTCTGTTCCTTTTGTGTCATCCTTATTTGGTCATGTTCCGTTCCTTGTTTTGTTAATTGATTAATCCCCACCTGTTTCCATTCCCCTCATTACTTTCCTTGTGTTTAAACGATTATTGGGATTTGTGTTTGGCTGTGCCCTTCTGATGTTGGATGTTTCATGTTCGATTATTGGGATTTGTGTTTGGATATGCCCCTTTCTCCTGTGAATCATTAAAAGAACTCTTTATATATATCTCTCTCTCTTCGTGCGCTTTACTTAGCACACCAAACGCGTGTGACAGAATAGCCGACCGTTTACAGTTTAGCGGCGTTTTTTTTTTTCTTTTCGTGTTTTTTTTTTTGTGTTTGTTTGGCCCCTCTCGGAATGGAGATCCCAGGCGTCCGACTCCTATGCCTGGAGCAACTAGACCGTTCGCTGGAGGACCATACCAGGGACTTTTTCGATCTGGCGTGCCTTACTGAACTTCCCGGACCGCGCGCTGCTCAGTGCGTTTTACTATGCTGGCCTGAGCGAGCGGTGTAAGGCACGCCTCCCAGCGAACGGTCCCAGAGATTTTTCGCCGCGTTTCGTGGAGTGGGTGCTGGAGCAAACGGATCTCCATTCACCGTCTGCCCCCGCATGAGGAGGAGATCTCCAGCCCCACTCCCACCCTAGAGACCAGCCAGCCATCACCCCGCTGCACGGAGCTAGAGACCAGAGCCCGAGCCTATTGTCGACAGGGAGGAGGAACTCGAGCGAGCGCGACTGACCAGGTGTGTGAGCCGGCAACCCCGTGCGTCGTGGGACGTTTGGTGGAGATCGAGGGCGTGGAGGAGCGCCCCGCCCACACTCCCTGCGACTGAGGGTGAGCTGCATGTGGATTCTGGGAAGTATACAGAAGAAATTATGGATCTAATAGACTGTTTTGGGGAGGTTATTCCTGATCCTTCTGTTCCTTCGCTGTTCTGTCCAGCCCTGATCCTTCTGTGTTCCCTCCCACCTCCCTCTCCCGCCTCCTCTTCGACCTGTCCAGTTCCTCTGCTCCTCTTCCGCTGGTGCCGCCCAGCAAGCGGAGCGACCCTCGACTCCTGTTTCTCTCCGCTGGTTCCGCCCAGCCCTGACCCTCCTGTTTCCCCGCTGGTTCCGTCCAGCCCTGACCCTCCTGTTTCTCCGCTGGTTCCGCCCCAGCCCTGATTCTTCTGTTCTCCGCTGGTTCCGTCCAGCCCTGACCCTCCTGTTTCTTTCTCCGCTGGTTCCGCCGCCCAGCCCTGATTCTCTGTTTTTTTTCCGCTGGTTCCGTCCACAATGATCCTTCTGTGTTCCCCACCATCCTCCCTCTCCCCGCCTCCTCTTCGACCTGTCAGTTCCTCTGCTCCCTCTTCCGCTGGTTCCAGCCCTGATCCTCCTGTTTCTCCCATGGTTCCGCCCAGCCCTGACCCTCCTGTTTCTCCGCTGGTTTCCGTCCAGACCTGATGATCCTTCTGTGTTCCCTCCCATCCTCCCTCTCCCTCGCCTCCTCTTAGACCTGTCAGTTCCTCTGCTCCTCTTCCGCTGGTCCGCCCAGTCCAGATCCTTCTGTCTTTCCTCCCACCCCCCCCTCTCTCTCATCGTCCTAGACCAGTCAGTTCCTCGTCCTCATCCCCCGCTGGTGCCAGTCAGTCCCGCAGCTCACCCTCAGTCCGCGCCATCCTGGGCGCGGAGTTTCGCGCAGGACTTCCAGTCACCACTCCACCTGGGCGTGTGGATTCCCTGCCTCCGCCTCCAGCCTCCGAGTCCTGGACTCCTCCTCGGTCCTTCAACCCGGCGGCTCCGCCTTGGCTCCTAGCTCCCTCGTCTCCACCGTGGCCCGGCATCCCACCTGCTCCACCGTCTTCACCCGGGGCTCCCTCGTCCCTCCGGCTCCACCTTGGTCAGTCGTCGACCATCCGCCGCCTCGGGACTCCATTCCTCTGGGCTTCGCCTCGTCGCTCCATCCCTCCGGCTCTGTCAGGCTCCTCCTTCCCTTCGGCTCCACCTCCATCCTCAGTCACTCCGGCTCTCCGCAGCGGTCTTTTTTCCGGTGCCCCGCCTCCGCCTTGGTCGCCTGAGCCTTCTGCTCCGCCTTGGCCCTCCGGATCCTCGGGGTCACCCTGGCTCTGCGGTTGCTCGGCTCCGTCTTGGACTTCCTATGCCATCGGCTCAGTCTCCGTCAGTCGGCCCCCTGGTGTTGTCGGCCCCTCCTCCACCATGGCTCCTCCCACCGTCGACTCCACCATGGGCCGCTTTCCTGGCTGGCCTCTGGATATCCATATGGCTCCTACTGCTCCGGGCTCCTCCATGGCTCCTCCCTCCATCCACTCCACCCTGGTACCATGCTCCATGCTCCTTCTCCATTGCCTGCCCCTTGCCTGCCCCACGCCCACCTCCTGAACCTCCACCCTCCCTCCGCTGGACTATCTCTTTCGGTGCGAGGACGCACCGTTCCGGGAGGGGGCGAACTGTCACAGTCATGGACTTTCTGTTCCTTTTGTGTCATCCTTATTTGGTCATGTTCCGTTCCTTGTTTTGTTAATTGATTAATCCCCACCTGTTTCCATTCCCCTCATTACTTTCCTTGTGTTTAAAAACCCTGTCTGTTCAGTGTCCTTGTGTCGGCTATTGATGTTTGGATGTTTCATGTTCGATTATTGGGATTTGTGTTTGGCTGTGCCCTTCTCTCCTGTGAATCATTAAAAGAACTCTTTATATATATCTTCTTCCTCGTGCGCTTTACTTAGCAACATTACTCAACCTAAGTCATTATTCCTAATGGTGCAACACTATTTGAGCATGCAAATTATGAATGGAAAAAAATTCAAATGGATCCATTTTTAACAACAGCCTGGTCAACATTACTCAACCTAAGTCATGCAAATGTCAGGACTGAATTACATGACCATGTTGAGTTTGGTAACGTCACTGTATAGTCTTTGTGTTAGTACATGGCTCTATTTCAAACAACATGCTGCTCAGTGTTGTGAAAAAGACCTTACAGAATGTGAGCAAAGTGCCAGAATGGGCCAATGGCTTTCTCTGGTGAAAACAGCATTTTTCCCATATGTGCGTAATCCACCTGCAGGTTTTAGATGTAGTCCGCTGAGCTGCATTTTATGATTGTTGTCGTAAGAGTTGTAGTAGGCATTAGTGAATGCACACCTACATAATCTATTGCACAACACGGCAAAACAGGCCACAAGTATTTGGTGCACCAAGATGCAAAGACAAACCTCAAGGAGCCTTTTGTTTGTGGATTTAGAAAATCACTGGGTGCTTGATAACTGAAAGCTACTTTACTTCGATTGGACATGAGATCTTAATGTATGGAGGCCTTTTCTCTCAGATATGGAGTTCTTCTGCAATGGAATCACAGATGACCTTAAAAGCAACCTCAGTAAGTGGCTAACACTATTTTAGCCAAGCTATTATTTTGCACAAAAATGAAAATTCTGTCTAATTCACCCTCAAGTCAAATGAGCAATTCTGAAGACTGCTGGCTGCTCTTTTCCATAAAATTAATGAATGGAGACTGAGGCTTTTAAGTTTAAACAATGAACAAACACCATATAATACATATCATATACAGCAGACATGGAATTTTGTGTACAAGTATTATAGATTAATTTTAAGATACATTTATAGTGCTTTTAATTTAATTATTAAACATTCATAGTAATTGAATGAAAGACCAGCAATGCAGTGCAAATTCTCTTTTTGTATTTCACAGAGGAAAGAAAGTCAAAGTTTGGAATGGTGAGTAAGTGACCGAATTTTCATTTGTGTATGTACTGTTGCTGCTTTAAGTTTTCAAACCTGTATTATTAATTCCGTATCTGGAGTGGTATTTAGCTTTCATTGCTTTTTAAACGTTTAGTGTTTAGGATAATTAATGTACTTGTCCTGTGGCATCTACACATTTTAACACACTGGCTGAGGGTTTGATGGTGTGTTGTGACAACACTAAAGCAGGTCATGCCCAAAGATATAGTGCCATGATGCAATGAAGTGTGACAGTATGACCAGAACAGCAAACCAGGTCACTGGTCAATGGTAATTACACAAGCAGAGACCGAATGAGGGAAGAATTGATAGCATTAGTAGAACATTTGTTCTGAGCTAACAGAGAGTTTGTTAGCTGTTAGCTGTGTTGCTAGTATTTCTCCAGGGCAGGCTCATTCATCTCTGCCATGCTCTTAATAGGTTTACATGAATTGTTGCCATGCTTAGTAAAAGTACATGTAAGCTTCCTAAGACCAGCAACCTACAGTACAAGTGACCGCTTGTGAACTTTGCTTCAGGTTGTGTTTTAGGTCGGTCAGTTCTTCTCTGGGCAATTGATTTTTTGGTGGTAGGCCTTTGATAGCATGCCCACAGTTATTTATATATACATATAAACATCAGTTTATGACATCATCAGTTTGAGTAGTTGCTGTCTTTACATGTTGGCCAAAACAGTGTTTTTCCTGTCTAAGTGGGCATTTCTTTAGAGGAATAAGCTTTAATCCATACTTTATGCTGATGGTCAGACATGGGATGGGACTCAAAAACAGGCCGGGACCTACTCAACACAGCATTTTTTTATTTTTTTTATTTTTATTAATATAATTATGTAACTCATCCAATTCATTGCGAGTGTGAAAAGAGAGCCCACCCAAAGGCTATTCTGATTGGCTGTGACTTGTGGTAGATTTTGTCGAGTCTTGTAGCTATGTTGTGTTGCTTCACAATAGAAAATAAGAGACTTGGTCAGGAAATAAGAGGCTTGGACTAAAATCAAAAAGCCATATGTTTGAATCCCAGAAAAAGAGTATTTATCTAAAACAGAAGTAACTGGATGGATTTTATTTGCATTTGTTTCAGAAATATACTGACTTTATTAACTAAACCTGAGCAGTACTTTGATATTAATGTAACATCCCTTGCCCACTATGTTTGGTTTGCCTAGACAGCAGCAGAAGTGAGATGGGACAGTTGGATGCAGGGAGAGATAAATAGCTCACGGATCTGCTTAGAAAAAGTTATTTGTTAGAAAAAAATTTCAATTAAAATGGTGAGGAGAAATGAGATTAGGAGGAATCCTAAAAAAAGTCAGGATCCACCACTATATAAATGGGTTGGCCTTAGAATATCGCAATTTTTTTCCCCTTTAAGTTTTTGTGTAATTGCTTTATATTTAAATGTTTGAGAACAACATAGATACTGTCAGTGGAGCTCTCAGAGTAATTTTCAGTGTCTTTATGTATTGTTCTTCCAATACCCATAATGTTCCAGTGTGAAACCATTAGCAGAGGAAGTCAGTGAGGTTTTATTCAGGAATGGATGGATGGGGATGGATACATAAAATGACCTCACAGCCTCACACGGTTAGGCCGGTTTGAGTGTGTGTAACAGCTCTGAGAGCTCCTGAATCTTTTATAAGATCTGAACAGAATAATGTTTTACATTAAATTAGTTTGTGTGTATCTGTGCTATTAATTTATCACGGTGCACTGACTCAGAATTTGAGGTACACATTGACAGTTTGTCATTTTCCTTTATTCTGGGTAAATATTGTTTGTTTATTGTATATTTTAAGATGCTGCAAATGATGACATTTTCTTGAATTTTAATTATAAACTAGCGTTAGAAGACAAACACGTACAGTACTTCTTAGCTATATATATAAAAAAAACTATTTTTTTTATTCAGTGCAATTTAAGTGAACTGCTTCCAGATTGCTAAGAGATAATAATAGACATTATGATATTAAAGAGAGGATACTGAGTGCACATTAATGTTTGTACTAAATAAACGCAATGCTTTAATATTCCAGCGACAAGCACTTTGTTTCCTTTTTCATTTATTTTCAAGATCTGTGGTAAATTAGCCAATGAAGCTTTCATTATGGCTTATAGTCATGCACAATCATATTTGACTTAATACCTTTTAACACTATAGAAAGCACATAACCAGTAACTGAGATTATCATATCATATTTTGACACAAAGTTTATCTTGTCCAGATGCAAAGCTGCAGAAATTTTCCTAATGTATAATTTCCTGTCACTTGTCAAATATTGTTGCCATGGCTGTCTAGGGCAAAAACTCTGATTAACCTTGACAGATACCTTTTATCATGTTTTGCACCATTTGCATCTGGTTAGGACATGGTAATTATGATGTTTACATTAATGCAAATGCATATCATTCATATTAAATGAGTAAACAGCAAGATGACTGCATTTACTAATGCAATATGTTTTATGACCAATGCTAACTTCTATTAAAATAATAATTAAAAGATGTGCCAGTTATCATGAAGTTCAGTTTTCCTTGGCCTAGTTTTATAAAGTCATGTCACATTTTATATGAGTGCACAGACTGTGTAGTTGTTATCTTAAATTAACAGATAAATTTGTGATGCTCTTATGTGTTAAGAAATTCAGAGAACAGTGCATCATGGGAATTGACCCCTTCATGCTGTTTGCTCATTTAGAAAACTCTTTGGTCATATTATTATTATTATTATTATTATTATTATTTTGAACATGTACCATAGAAATACAAGGGTATTCAATGAAGTATGATAATCATTCAGTACCACTTAATGGTTAGTTCAAACAAAAATGAAAAAAATTGTCATCATTTACTCATCTTCATTTTGTTCTAAACCCATAAGTCTTTTGTTATTCTTTGGAACACAAATAAAGATAGTTTTTAAGAAACCAAAGAGATTTCTGTACATCCATTAAGGTCTTAAAGGCTCCAAAAATGTCATAAAAACAAACCATGTAATGGTTTAATTCAGATTTTGGGTGCGAAAACAAAAATTCTTATTTTTTAAAATATCTTCACTTTTGCACGTTCAGCTTAATGCATGCCTGTTTTTGGAGTCATAAATCTCTTTCGGGTTTTATTTAAAATGTCTTCATTTGTGTTCCGAAAATGAATGAAAGCCTTATGGGTTTGGAACAATGTGAGAGTGAATAAATGATGACACAATTTTAATTTTTGGGTGAACTAACCCTGTTCGTTATTTCCAAGATATCATTACTGTACCACAGTAACAGTCACATTTTCTAAGGGCTGTTGTAAACGTAGATGAAAAATTTATATATTCTGTCAAATTTCAACCTATCCATAATGTATATATATATATATATATATTTAGTTTAATCTCCTGTGACTAAAATACAATGAGTACTCATGAAATACATAAGGAAAGAATGATTCATATCTGTTTATCTGTCTGGTGCTTGTGTGGTCATTCTGAAATTGCTTTGTTGTGCAGGATTGAAAACTATCAGCACTTCAGTAGATCACTTCACTTCGGTTATTGGTGCCTGATGGCGACTACTTCTATCTGTGGGGGTGATGTGAAACTACTGACATAGAGAGAGATTGTGAGGCACATTGTGAAGGGCTATTATTACGGATAGAGAAAAAGAGTGATGGGAGAGGGAGAACCAAAAAGATACAGAGACAGAGGGGCATATAAATTTCATGACCTTCCCAGAATTCTTACCATGACTGGCTTCATGTTGCTTATCATTTCCATTATAAGAAACTGTTGCTAATTTATACTCTGTGGTAAAATTAAACAAGTAACTAGAGCCCTTTCTTTATTGTTAATACAGTAAAAGTTAAAGGCTGCTGTTGAAGAGCATTTCAATTGTAAATTTTGATTTTTAAAACAAATTGTTTTATGATGCTGTCTAAGGTAGCTGCTGAGTGCTTATGTAAACAGTATACAGTGAGGCAGCTCAGTAGTTTTTTAAACACTGGGGTGTGACTATCTGGCAACATTTTTGGTCTATGTTAGACAAAGATATGCTGTAACCCAGCTATTCTCCCTGTTATATGTTGCTTCCTGTTAGGCACAATAGGCTGGTACATTTGACACTCTCCTCGTGAGACCGATCTCTTTCCTTGTGCATGCACGCTGGTGTCCTTTTGTGTCCAGGAGGGGAATGTGGATGTGAGCCACAGGACCTGCAGTCCTGACTGCAGAGCACGCATGACGCCACTGATGGGCCAGGATGCCGGGCCGCTATTCCCCTCAAGTGCCGTGGGCCAGGGAAGAAGAGCTGCTGGGGTGAACCAGTCATCCCTCGCCCCAGACCAGTGAGAAAGAAGTGCGTCAGGCCACCAGTCCCCGTCCCTTACCTGGACCTCTCCTATCTGAACACTGCCCTTCTTTCATGATTCTCCAGCACAACGAGGACACCAAAACCCCCTTTATTTTGGACACTCCTTCCCCTTGGACACTTTATTCCCTGCTTTGGACATTTTATGTTTTATTTCTGTTAAATAAAAACCTCTCTGAGGCCTGACACCACACCTACTTTGTCTGTAGTTTGCTCTTCCTGCCACACGTCATAAAACATAAATTGCTGCTTGAAAGTTTTATATTTCTGCATAAATTTGACCCAAAACATCTGATGCAATGGCCATTCTGATAGTCTATCAAGCCAAAACAATAAAGGAGCTGCCTGAGGGTAGTTCTGAGCCAGGGTTAATGCAGGAACTGTGCAAGCAACCGACTTCACTCTATGAGCAACTAAGGTCACAGCGCAGGCCCTCGTCCTCAAGAAACGACATCTCTGGCTCAACCTTACTGAGATGAGGGATGCCAACAAGGATATCATTCTCAATACCCCATCTTGCATTCTTGACACCCCTATCTCGCAGGCTGGCCTTTTCAGTGGAGGGGACTTTGCCCAGTAGTTCTCGGCAGTCCAGAAGCAGACAGAGGCCATCAAGCACATCTTGCCCTGGTGTGATACTGCTGCCACCAAGCAACCATTGACTGGCCTCCAGTCTGTTCATCATCGAGGGCATCCCCCTGCAGTTCCTACTTCTGCCCTGGTGCAGGCTGCCATGACAACTCAGCCACAACATCAAGCCACACGCACGAAGGCTACGCAGCCCATGCCCCAGGCAGCCGTTAAAACCTGCAAGCAGACAATGAAGCAGCCCTGACATTCACCAAGGTTGTGGAGGTTGCCCTTCCCATCCATATCCTCAACTATCTTGACGACTGGCTCATTTATAGCTCAATCTCAAAATGTGTTGTGTGAACACTCCCCTTGTGCAGAGCATCTCTTTTCTCAGTATGGAGTTTAACTCTTTCAACATGACAATGCGGCTCACAAATGGGCATGCTCAGTTGGTGCTGAACTGCCTGAACTCGTTCAGGGGGAAAACAGCGGTTCCACTGAAACAGTTTGAGAGGCTTCTGGGACATATGGCATATGGTAACACAGCTCAGATTGCTGCATATGAGACCGCTTCAGCACTGGCTACATGGCCGAATCATGCTCGATCTACTCTTATGGAATCAGATGCAGTTCAAGTTACTGCACACCATTCATGTCCATACATGCTCTCAAAACAGTTTACTGTCATTGCAGAATAGAGACTCCACCCCCAGGTGGTCCAGCTAATAAGGAATCGATTTGGGGACGCTCAGGTTGACCCGTTTGCCATGAGTCCTCCCATTGCCAGCTCTTTTACTCCTTGACTGAGAGGACCCTCGGCATGGACGCACTGGCACACAGCTGGCCCGGGGGCCTGCGCAAATATGCGTTTCTCCAAATGAGCTTCCTTGAACAGACACTGTGCAAGATCAGGGAGGATGAGGAGCAGGTCTTGATGTTTGCACCCCTGGGGTCAGTCAAGCTAAAGATGATCTGGGGTCCTCGCGACAGCCCCTCCCTTTAAGATGCAGTGGGAAAAGAACAACCTCAAGCTAAAGATCTGTGCTGTCCACTTCCATCAAGAACTCTTGCACGGTGCTCCTTACTGCGCTCACTTCCATCAAGAGGGTGGGGAACCTCTATGCATTTTCGGCCAGCGAAATATCCCTTGAATTCATACCGGCTGACTCTTGCATTATCCTGAGACACCGGACTAGATATGTGCCCAAAGTTCCCACCATTCATTTCCGGGACCAGCTGCAAGCACTGCCCTTGGAGGAGATACAGATACAGGCCCTGTACAATTATGTAGCCCGCACTCTGAGCCTTAGAAGTTCTGAACAGCTCTTTGTCTGCTTCGGAGGTAAGCAGAATGGGAAGGGTGTCTCCAAAACAGAGAATGGCCCACTGGCTAGTGGATGCCCTGGCGTACCAGACACAAGGTGAGCCATGCCCCCTAGGAGTGAGGGATCACTCCACTCGGAGTATGGCCTCCTCCTTGGTGCTGGAGCATGGCGCCTCTCTAGCAGACATCTGTAGAGGTGCGGGCTGGGTGACACCTAATACCTTTTGCGAGGTTTTACAGCCTCCAGTGTGCTGAGTATTAACAGGTAAATGGCGGGAAGACTGGCCTGTGTGTCTTGCTAGCAGCACCATTCCCCTTCAACAGGGGGTTTGAGCGCCATCTCATCTCTCCAGGCATGTTCCTCATCTGACGAGCCCTGGATTGAGCAACCTCCAAGCAACCTCTGGCTGTCAGGCTCGGCAGAGGACCCTGATGCCAGGCTCAGTACTTGCATTGTATAACCTTTCAGTCAGCCTCTGTACTGAGCTTGGTGACCCATGTACAATTACTTCTGTCTAGTCTCTGCTTTGGTAGTAGTTCCTCCCCTTTTTAGGCAGGACCTACCACCAATAGCAACTTTAAAGAATTGTTTTTGTGTTGAGAGAGGAGAATTTAGCAGAGCTTTGCAAGCTTAAAAAACAGAAAATCAAGGCCTGCCCTCACCTGTGCCACATGTCGTTATTGGCCTGGGGCTACAAACCAACTAGCCAAAAGCTGGAGCACAGCAAAATAAGAAGAAAATACAGACACAGGGCAATGTCTGTGTAGACGCACACGAACACACACTTCTAGTGTAACAAAAATTATGATAGAGATGGATTATATGAGTCTATACTTTATTTATTTATTTATTTTGGAAAATTCTGCATAGTGCACCTTTAAATAAATCACTATTGCAATTAAAAATGGCAACTATTGCCCATAGTCTGACGCTGTACTTGTCATACCCTTGCACTTCAGCTGAAGCTGCTGGGTGTAAATGTGCATTTCTATATTGTACAGTTTGTTTTCCCAATGTTCAGTTACCCAGGACATTTTTGTGATTATTACTAACTGTGATATGTCTTTCTAACACATAATTTCAGCACTCCAGTCAACATAGCCA
Organism: Cyprinus carpio; assembly: GCF_018340385.1. Lineage (NCBI taxonomy): Eukaryota > Metazoa > Chordata > Actinopteri > Cypriniformes > Cyprinidae > Cyprinus > Cyprinus carpio. The sequence goes on along the minus strand of NC_056575.1, from coordinate 24,548,036 downwards.
ACTGGAGTTCATAACAGACTGATGACAGACAAACAAATGATTCAGCCTTTGAGTAAGAAAACAAAGGGCAAAAATATATGATCTTTCAGTCTGAACAGACAGATTCTTTTTTGTGGCATGAAGATCAGTGAGATTTGCATACAGAATGTTGTTTCTGGAGCAGATGTACTGATTGCTGTTGTATCATAATCAGTCTGTTCTCAGTGTGGCATGTCTATAATGATGGACACAGATCCAAAGATGTTGGTTGCAGCTGAATAGACACATTGTGTAATTTGGTCATCAGCAAGAAGGGTCTAAGTAATCCTTTGGCAAGAGAACTCAGCAAAAAAATTGGCATGAACAATTTTATTCTTATGACTCAATTTTCTTACTGTCACAATGTTAGAGTGTCATGGGAATTTTGGTGTTGTGGGAGTGTTGCGATGTTAGTGTTGCTAAGATGTTATCAGTATTTGTTGGCACCTTCTATGCAGTTACTAGGGTGTTCTGAGTGGTTCCCAGGACATTGTGGTTGCTAAGATGCTCTACAGTAAGTGGCTGTTAGCATGTTGCAGTGTGGTTGCTAAGATAATCTGAGTAGTTGTTAACACCTTTCAAGGCAGTTGTTAGTGTCTTGCTATGCAGTTGCTAAGGCGTTCTGAGTAGTTGTTATCATATGGCTATGCAGTAAGATGTTCTAAGTGGTTATTTGCATCTTGCTATGCATTTGCTAAGGTGTTTAAAGTGATTATTTGCATCTTGCTATGCAGTTGCTAGGTGTTCTAAGTAGTTGTTAGTATCTTGCTATGCAGGTGTTCTAAGTGGTTATTTGTGTCTTGCTATGCAGTTACTGCAGTGGTCTGAGTAGTTTTGTCATTCTAATTCAGTTTTAATGTGTATGCTAGGGTATGCATTCAGTGTGCAACATAAATTTCATCATTCGCATAGTATTCACATAAACTGTACACACCCAGACATATTTTTCTATGTTTGCTCAGCTTGTACAGATGCCCTTATCTTTTTTGCACTAAATAACCTGTTGGAAAAAAAAAACTGCATATGATGGTTAGGTATGTTTTGAAGCATGGTCCTTAGCTGGACATGAGCTGGTTTAAGCTGGTTATGTGCTGGTCCAAAGCTGGTCCTGAGCAGGAGTTGGTTGCTTAGGACCAGCACATAACCAGCTCATGACCAGCTAAGGACCAGCTTAAACCAGCTCAAACTAGCAGCCATGCTTCAAAACATACCTAACCATTATGCTGTTTTTTCTACAGGGTAGTTTATCCACAATGTGGAAACACTGGCCCAGACCGTTGTTTCACAGTCAATAAAGAAATAAAGGAGATGGAACAACAATAAACACATTTTGACCACAATATCTTTAGTTTAAAAAAAGAATATAGAATACCCAAGACATGCCACGTATAGTTTTGAATGGGGAAAAATGCAGCGCTCAATATGGCCACTCCATTGAAGGAAGCCCTGCCTTCTGAGTAAAAGAGCTAATCGCTAATCTGTAAAATTATTGTGTCACTGCAGCTGCCGTTAGAAGTCCCATTTGCTTTAGAAACAGTCAGTGTCCTGAGACACGCTTAGGACTGCGCATATGCACTGGCTGGTCAAGCCTGAATAATGCGCTTTTTTTAACACTATTTGAGCATAAGAAACAACATTTATGAGACAGTTGTTGTCAGATTTCATTGGTGATTTCAAATATGAAATTTAATCATAAGCTTGGCAAACAGTTTTGGAGAATTTGATGTTTACCCATTCAACGAGATAGGAGCTGCTCTAATATGCCCGAGAGGCATTTCAAAGATGGCCACCGAGTGAAATGACTTGTCTTAAAGGGACTTTGGTTTTAATGATTATAAAGATTTTTTTTTTAATTGCTCATAACTTCTAGAGAGAAATAGCACAGACACCAGATAACAATGAAACTTTCTGGTGTGCATAGTCACCTGTGATGGTGCTTGCTATAAATGAAGTATATTTTGAAATGCTAAGCGTTCCCATGTAGGCACAAAACAAAGTGTTAGCATGAAAAGTGAACTATAGTTAATTTTTAGTGATTTTTAACCATTGTATCATCAACAATATAAAAACTGCTGGTCAGATTGTTTAGAAAAGTAATTGTACACATGATTTGAGATATTGTTCACATATGCAGAACAAACATTATGTGCCACAGTTCAACACTGAGTTTGCACTATTACTCAATAGTAATAGTGATGCTTATGTTATATAACACCACTAACAAGGGTTGGGTGCTATCTAAGGATCCCAGGGTTTTTTGATCTAGTTAGAATTTATTTAGGCAGCTCAGCCTTGTGAAAATCTAAATGCTGTTAATAGAAACATTGCTATAGATTAATTGACTGACTGCTTAGTCATGTTCCTCTGTACAGTTGACAGCATTCATCTCATCTGAAACCATCTGTCAGACAGAAGCACTTCCACTAATGACCATCACTCTGAACTCAGGGTTCAGGTACTAGAGTTTTATAGAGCGCTGATGGTCTTTCAGACCTTATTCTCTCCTTTATAGTGCTCTGTATGAGAGAAGCTCTTATTAGCACTCAAATATTTATAACCCTAAGCTGGGAACAAAGACCCTGTAGAGTACATAGCTTCAGGCTCACAGCGGTGCATTAGACTACTGACAATTTCCAAACAGATGAGTGGAGCGATACTGAAAAAAGCAATGTCAGATTGACCCCAGTGTGAAGCTGAAGCATTTTGTATCACCCAGAAGGAGTTTATTTTGTAGTAATGGATGAATAAGTGTGAATAATCCTGTTTATAACAAAGGTACTTACTTTTGCTTTTACTTACTTTTTTTTTGTCAGAATCAAGCATACTGCTATACAGGTATTCCCAAGGAATCATAATGCGATTCAGATTCATACTTGCAGGTCTAGAGTAGAACATTGTTAAAATATTTTATATGTATTATATGCATTTTATATAAATATATGTATTGGCTTGTTAGTTACACATAAATATACATTTTCTCTGTAAATTATATATATATATTTTAAACTAAAACATTTTTCTAACAATTTACAGTAAAATTTATATAATTTTTGCCATTGTAAGGTACCATACAATGAAAAACCAATGAACAGGATTAAACGAAAGCATTTTTTCTTTAAAATTAATAATTATTATTAGTAGTATAGTAGTAATAGTATTTATTTATTTATTTACTGTAGCATTATAAATCATTATGTATTAGGTGGTGATATACAGTATAATGTGATACTAAATGATTACCATGTTATTGTGACAAATAAACAAAAATCACTAAGAATACAAATAAATTAAAATTAAGACATTAATTCACAAGTCATTAAACTATTTACGTGGTACATCTAGAAAAGTATATCATGGTATTACTGTTTTATATGTCAAAAAAAAAATAAGTTAAGAAATGTTTATAATAACACGTATATGTCATGGACTAGATCATAATATTTTTGTAATGTCTTCATTATAGAAGGTTTATTAAATTGAGTGGAAATCTAAATTGTGCCATTTTTTTTTTTTTTTTTATTTTACTTTCAGAGGAGGAACTGCGGAAGCTACGAGAAGAAACCAATGTGGAGACCCTTAAGCAGGAGTTGGAGAGAGAACGCAGCAGAAGACTTGACCTGGAACAAAAGATGAGTGATGTGCTGAAGACCAGGTGAAAAATAATAATAAAAATACACAAAATCAAGTCTACAGGAAAGCATTAAAAAGACCTCAGATGCAGAAAGTTTTGAGTAGAAATCACAAGTTGAATTAAGTTTTGGAGAAAACTTTTACTGTAGCATAGCACAGTTTAATAGTTTCCTTCTATAGTCTGTGACAAATTGATGCATGTTGGCAGTGTTCAATGATCTGGTCCTGTACTCTCTCCGGCTGTCACAGTAGAACTGACCACAGTGGGCTGTCCATGCCACACACTGAGCTATAAAAATAGCCACTACATCCCACCCCCCATGATCCTTCAGCAGGAAGTCGATGTCTGTACGCAGAGTTGTGCACAGCAATATGTCAGTGCAGAGTGTTCTTTCCACTGATGTCATTTCAACATCTAATTGATTCAGATTTGATTGCCAGCACATATTAGGCTTGCACGGGCTGAGCTACGTTGAGAAGTTTCTGATAGTTAATCTGCAAATATGTGTAGAAGATCATCGTGTTGATGAGGTCTGAATAAAAGTTTGAATTGAATTGAAAGTTAATGTAATTTGTGTTTCCTGCTGAAGTGTGAAGATTCTCCACCTCAGCCTCCACGGAAGCAGCAGCCACCTGCAGCTAACGGCACAGGTAATACAACCCTCAATGTTATCAGAATCAGAATCAGAAAGAGCTTTGTTGCCAAGTGTGTTTGCACATACAAGGAATTAGTTCTGGTGGCAGACGCTTCCAGTACACAGAGACAACAACAAAAACAACAAAAACAACACAAGCAAAGATAATAAGAAATAAAGATATGTGAATAAAATACACGTGCATATTTAAATAATATTACGACATCAAACGGAACAAAACATTTTTAGATGAATATACTTCTACTCCTCACAATTTTTAGATCAATTCTAGTAAATTTTAAGGCAGAATTGTATCTATACTATGATTTTTATTTAAAAAAAAAATTATGCTGAAAAGTATCAACAAAAAAAGTGTTTACTGAAAATGTTCTATTTTACCCAATATGTGTGTGCCGTCAATTTTTATACTAACCACAGAAAGCCTTTATTTAAACAATTTCACATATATTTATGGAATCGTGAGACTATTTTAAATTATTTCAGACCGAATGCAGTTTGAGATTAGCATTCTCGCCAGTTTTAATGTATTGTGTCATATCAATGTTATCAGTGTCACACATAATATATATAAATGTGGTACCCCTATTAAAAAAATAATACTAAAAGTTCTGGAAATTTGCCTACTACCAAAAAAAAAAAAAGTAATTTTCCTAAAAACACAATCCTAGTGGGACTGTCAAATTTCAGGGTGAAATAAATTCAAATGGGTTCGACCAAATCTCCTAATTTCTAACAGGATTTCATAATTTTCATCTTCTCTATTTGTCTGTCAATCATGTTGGTTCAAGTGGTAATTGTGTCTCTAATCCTGTGTTGAGGTTTTGGATTTTCTGGCTGGTTTGTGGTTTAGGTTTGTGACTGAAATTTCTGCTTCAGGAAGCGTTCAGCTGTTATTTTAGGCACTTGTCTAAATTTGTAGACCATCTAGGCCAGACCAACCCCTTTTGTTTAAGGCAGGAAATGAGAATGTAGAGCACAACCTCAGGAAAAACACCCAAACTCAGAATCAGGTTAAAAAGTTTAAGCAATGCAATCTGAAGTTCAGGAGAGCTGTTTTTTAAGCATCTCATTTTCCTCTCTTTCTCAGTAAACCCAGTGCAGGATTCATATTAATAGAGATTTGGTTTTGGCCTCTAAATCAAATATATCTCTAAACTCTCTCTGTAGACAAACAGCAGAAAGAGACGGTGTGTTCGCGCCTGCAGAGCTGGCTGTATGATCGGTTCGGGGTTTATATCGAGGATTTTCGCTTCCAGCCTGAGGAGAACACGGTTGAGGCTGAGGAGCCACTAAGTGCTAAAAGGTCAGTGAAGAAAAATCACATGTGGAATTCATTCTTTACATAATTTGTGTGAAACTGAAATGCTCCAATGCTATGTCCCAGAGATCCTTTTCTGTTTAGTAAACATCTGCCTCCCTGTGGCCAGGATGCTTTTAGTCAGAATAAGCCAAGTTTAGTGGCAGAGAAGAGATCTTCAAAAGGGGCAGGTTGGAAACTGACATAACATGGAGCTTTTATTTTGACCAGAAAAATTTGCCTTTCAAAATAAAAGTGTGAATATGTCCTAACATACAGTATGTTCCCTTCCAGTTCTATCAAATTATGTGTTTTTTAGACTTAACATGCCACATTTAGAAGGCATTACAACACAAATATGTTTACATTTCTCAACATGTCTATGGTAAATTATATAAGAAAAGTACTGTTGTTATACTTGATCGCCTAAATTTATTTCATGGTCCATCCCTATTTTGAAGACGTGACCTCCTTCTTTAAGGCTGAAGTTAAAGGGGTCATATCGAGTTTTCCTTTCTCTTTGGAGTGTTACAAGCTGTTCGTGAATAGATAAGATCCCAGTCTCAAACCCAAAGAGATATTCTTTATAAAAGTTAAGACTCATCCACACCCTCCTAAAACGCTTGTTCAAACACGCCCCCACATGTCTACGTCACTGGGTGGGAAGATTTGCATAACTCCACCCAAATGTTCATACAAAGAAAGAAGGCATAACTGTTTCCTGAACCTGGGAGAGTAGCCTAAAATGCTGGCTGTTCTGACTCACAGTCTGTAGGTACGTTAACATATTTAAAGAAGTTGCCACTGATGATTCAAACGCGAGTTTTGAGCAGTGTAGAGTAGAGCTTGTTGTTTGTCATTTTTCAGATCACAAATACAGACATGGTTTTATGTTTACGTAGCGTGATGCAACACAACACGTAAAAAGACAGTATAAGCCATTATAATCCGCAATTATGTCTCCACTGGATGCAACAAATGCCTCATTAGTAATGGGTTCTATTGATTTTGTCTCGACGCTCCAGGACACACGGCATCACAGTATGGTAAGGGGCTTAACATTTCCGTCACACACTTGAGGTATTCGGCCAATCACAACGCACTGGATAGCTGGCCAATCATAGCACACCTCGCTTTTCAGAACGATGAGCTTTCTAAAAATCTATGCATTTTAGAAAGGCAGGGCATAGAGGAGCTGCAATAATATACATAATGTGGAAAACAATGTGTTTTTTTTTTTACCTTAAACCGCATAAACACGTTGCATTACACCAAATACACAAAATAATGTTCTTTTTAGCATATGACCCCTTTAAATAAATGCCTATTTCATATGGCTTATGTAGGAAGAATATTCTGGGTTTAATGCATATTATCACGTAATCAGATCGTAATTATTATTAGAGCTTAACTTGTTTTGAACTTGTTTAGTTGTATTCATTTGATGCAGTTTTTGAGAGTTTTCATGTTTGGGGGTTGTTGTCTCTAGACTTTTAATTTGAAGAACCCAGAAACTTGCAAAGAGCTTTCAAAATAAAAGTTACACATTTTAGCTAAATAAATAAATAAATAAATAAATAAAAAAACATCTCAAAACCCCTACATGGAAAATAATTCCAGTAACAATTTACACTACAATTTATACTACAGTGACAAAACTAGTGAAGCAGGACTCAACAAGTAACTAATAATCTAAAATTTATCTGTTATACAAGATATATGAAATGTAAATGTGAAGGTGGTCTTTGGGGGGGGGGATAAAAATGAAATCCAAAAGGCAATAATCCAATAAACACACTTTATTGTGTATATATATATATTGCATGCAATGGACTACTAACCCATACATTCCTATTTGTGGAAGGATGTATTTTTAATGTGTTCTCATCTGAATTGTCACAACATATTGAACAGACTCTGCAAAGGCTAATTTTAATTGCATCTTATTAATATACTACTGAAGTCTATAAAGTCAGAGATTCCTCAAAAAAATGTTTAAGCTTCACAGTTCCACTTGGTTTACATATTTCATAGAGACTCTCATAAAGAGAGTATTTTGAACCTGTTGAGAATCTTCGAGGTTTTGTGGTTTGTGGTCCAGTGAATGCATGTAACTGCCTCAGTTACAGGCCTACATGAGGCTATTAACTCCATGTCTCTTAAATGTCCACTTAGGGATCAATGAAGTACATCTATCTGTCTCTGAAGAGAGGTATTGAGTGTGTGCTGGCCACAGCTGTCTGCTTTCATTGATTTACACAATTTAAGTGTCACTTTGCAATAAAAATACAAGACAGGCTGTGGTTGGTGGAAGAAATCAGTGGTGCTTGCTGAAGGGAAGGTCACTTGTCCCTTACTGTTTGTGTATGAAAGATACCTCAGATTGTTCTTAATTTGAGATTAACTCAGAAACTGTAAAAATATAACTGTGTTGTTGCGGTTCTTTTTTTGCTTTTGCTTGAAAAGTTGCTTTTGTCTCTGTTTCAGATTAACAGAAAATATGCGACGACTTAGTAAGTCTCCTTTTTTTGTTGTATTAAAGTGTTCCTGTGGTTTTGTTTATGTTAAGGCATTAATATACACATGAATTCAAAAACATTTTCAGCTTTACTTATTTATCTTTTTATTTTTATGTATTACTAGAATGGAGTGCCAGACCAGTGACAAATTTCTTACGGAATCTTTCCGCCTTATCCAACTGGCACTCAGTATATACATCAGCGATTGCCTTCATTGTGAGTGGTTTTTCATCAGTTTTCCATATTTACACATATAAATATACACTGTACATATTACACATCCTCCATCTCTTTTAGAAACATACTGTATGTGTTATTTATATATAATTTATAGCCAGGAGAGTGACACATAAGTGCTCCTGTAACTTTTCACCACTAAATTACTATTTACTTCTATTTACTTGCTATGATGTTTTTCATAGTTTTTGTACCTGATAATACCCCTTCTTGGGACAGCAATGTAATATGTGTTGTGTTTTTGTCTTCTGTCACAGATTTATATGAATGCAGCATGGCATGGCTGGGCTATTCCTTTGTTTTTATTCTTAGCCATTCTGAGGTTGTCACTGAACTACCTCATAGCCAGGTAAGACAATGTTACCATTTTTTACTTGTAAGTAATTGAAACTGGGTTAAATATAAATGTTGCATAGATTAAACAGATTTCATTTTAAGTTTTTGTTGTACATTGGCTGAAATTTCCAGTCGTAAGAATGAATATACTACCACAAGATCAGTACTCATGTTAGCATATTTGATCAAAATAATGTACACTCAAGCAGTCATTATCACTGTACATATACAGTACATGTATTAATGCCATACCTGTATATTACCAATACATTTTGTGCACATACATATGTATTTTTTTAATATATAGAAACAAATGTATCACAAACTGATTTAATATTGTTCTTTTTTTTTTATAGAGGATGGAGAATTCAGTGGAGTATTGTGCCTGAAGTTTCTGAACCTGTGGTAGGAATGTTCTTCCAGGTTAATAGTTGTCAGTCACTTTTTTTGTGTTGTGCATATTTCATTTATTTATTTATTTTTTCTTCCAGGAACCTTCAAAGGAAGACCTAACTGTGTCTGAAAAGTTTCAGTTGGTTCTCGATGTTGCACAAAAAGCACAGGTAACTTTACACTTACATTTGAACATAAAGCTGCCAATTACATTTACACCATTTGTCAAGAATTTTGGCACACTTTACCGGTTCTCCTGATCATTATCCTGAACTTTTTGATCTAAATTGTTTTACTATTATGTATGCCTTTCTTTACAAAACAATTTATTTTGGCCTGATAGTAAAAGATAAGCAGCCAAAAACTGTTGAGCATACATGGAAATTCCTTTAATATTATTTTAAAAAGTAACCCAGGATACACCTAGCAATGTTATTTGAGAGAATGCAAAAAGTACATGAGCTGTGATCAGACCTGTGTGAGCGGAGTCTGTGATCTAGACAAAGATTTGTTGTTTTATATTTTTTGGTCATTATTTAGTCGTTTTTGAGGACTTTTATTGTATAACCTGAAATATAGTCATGATAAATAATTGGTTATTTTTTTTAATGTCTCTTGTGATTTGAAATTTTATGGACTCTATTTCATTTTGAATATTGTTCTTTTTGACCAACATAAATTAATGTCTCTACAGAATCTTTTTGGTAAGATGGCAGATGTTTTGGAGAAAATCAAAAAGTAAGTAGCTCTTTTAATGGTCATGAAAAAAAAAAAAATGAGCTTACAGGACAAATTATATTTCAATGCTTTTGTGTTCACTAAAAAAAAATTGTTTCAAAACTCAAACGTAACATTTTTGCGAGTAAACTAAAAAACTGCTGATGAAAACGGTACTGTAAACTAATGAATGTTTCTCTGTGTTTGTATGTGTTATGGGTGGATGTTTGTGTGCGTATGTGTACATCAGTTTATTCATGTGGGTTCAGCCTGAGATCACTCAGAAATTGTACATCGCTCTGTGGGTGGCCTTCATCTCCTCTTGCGTCCTGCCCTACAAGCTGATGGGTTTCATGATAGGTGAGAATCATTACCCATAACTCCTCACATGTACATAAACACCTCATAATAACATTCACACACAAACACTGTCATTCTAAATGGCTTAGTGTTGCATTTTATTTTAAACATAGACATGTCTGTTGTGATGCGGTACTGAATGGGTATATTAAATACGAATCCTTCCTCAGGGGGAGTTCACTGAAATGTGCACTGCATAAATTGTGAACACAAATTAGGTTGATGATTTATGTGCAATAAGGGTGCAAACATGTTTACCTATGCATAGTTAGCAAGAGACAGTTAACGATGAAGTACAAGTTCTTTCTATTTTTTTTTTAAAGTTAATACTTTAATGCAGCATGGAAGCATTTTTATTTAATCAAAAGTGATGTTAATAGTCAAAAGTGAACGATTTTTACATTGTTACAAAAAATCTAGTTAAATAAATATTGTTTTAACTTGCATTCATCAAAGCATCCTGAAAAAGAAAGAAAGAAAGAAAGAAATGTATCACGGTTTTCACAATTTAAGTAGCCCAATTGTTTTCAACATTGATAATAATTAATGTTTCTTGAGGACCAAATCAGCATATTAGAATGATTTCTGAATAATCATGTGACACTGAAGACTGGAGTAATCATCCATCACAGAAATAAATTACATTTTAAACTGTATTAAAATAGAAATCAGATTTGAAATTGTGATAATATTTCACAATATTACCGTTTTTCCTTATTTTAAATAAATAAATTAATAGATACATTCATACTTTTGAATGGTAGTATGCATTTGTAAAATTTAAGGG